>NC_135735.1:2821250-3125625 GCF_041903045.1 Epinephelus lanceolatus | reverse complement strand
TACCAGCTGTGGCACTCCGCTTCCCTCTGGCCAGGATCCCATCTTTTGTGGTTTTGTGAACTGGAGCATCTATGACAACGATCCCCTCTCCCATGTCCTTGATCTTCTCCATCACCGTTGGTGGATAGCTGAGGGATGAAGAGAACAGACACAGTAAGATATACCTCTGTCTCTGCTCCCTGCAGTTCATCACTCAGCTGTGTCAGTGTGTGTCTTACCTGCAGCCCAGGAAAACGTGATTGGCCCAGACCATGGACAGAGAGAGCAGCCTGTCCAGACTGCTGCTGGGGACTCCGGGCTCCACTGTGGGGAAAGCCTCCATGTTCCTCAGGATGAACTCTCTCCGGGCAGCCCACTGTTTGTTGCTCTCACAGTAGGTCCTGAAGGTTTCCACCCATTGGGCCAGCTGCGGGTTCTGGCCCAGGTACTCTGCAACTATGTCCTCTCCGCTCCTCTCCCCCGCCATACCTGCAACAACACACACTGCATGTAAGAGGCAAACAAAGCACACACCTGACCATTCAAGTTAGTAACACAGCTGTTAGCTTGAGCCAGGCTAGCTGATCTAAATAAACGCAACCTGTCTGTAACACACTTGAGGTTTCTGTGTTGCTAACAGTTTTTATACCGTCACAGCTGGTGTTGTGTTGCTCAGTTGCCTGGTAGCAGCCAAATTAAGGTTAATGTTTTCTAGAGTGCAACTGACTTAGCAACTAACGTTAAGTTAAGACAAACGGCTAACGTTAGCCGAGTAACAATAGCTCTAACGTTACCGGAAGTCTCGCTGATTATTAAAGTGCTATCAGGCTAAATAATAATGCGATTAACAAGCTCTCCATTGTTTGTACCGTCTGTATGAAGTAATGATTTTAATTAGTAACTACGACATACCAAGCTCTCTCCGTTGCGAGGTGTCGCTAGCTAGCTACATGACCGAATCATGACGCAAGACTGACGACGCTGCCTTTTCCTTCCGCTGGAGAACTACATTTCCCAGAAGCGCCGTGACAGCTACAGGTTGCCATGCTAACTTTCGCTCACTTTTTTTTACATGCATCACAGAGCTCATTTAATCTCTGAAATGTCAGGAGTAACCTAATAACACAAATTAGTTTTACTTTAAAGCCATTTCAATTAAAAGTACACGATAAGAAAAGCGACGTAACCTCTGACGCGCCCCGTGACACTTTACGTCGTGACGCAATCAACCTGCGACAGCGCGGGCAGCGGTTTGTTTTGGTGGCTGAATTTGAATGAGATGCTCACAGCGGCGTCTCCAACGTTAATCGGTTAACGGTGAATTAAAATGATTCACGAGCTGTTGCTGGCGTTAAGTGGATACCCGGGGACTATTTTCACCTGGAACAAACGGACAGGTTTGCAGGTAAATATGAAAGACGTTAGCATACAGCTCTCCGGCATGCTAACGTTAGCTAGCCAATACATTTGTACTTTTAAAAACATGGTAACGTTATTTCCTCTCCTTTCTTTAAACAGTCCTAACATATCGATATGGTGATATTGTCGTCGCTGTGGCAGTGTAGTTATTGGTTTGTGTTAGCATAAGTTAGCTTAGGAAGAAACTGTTAAAATGAGAAGTGATAGCCTGTGTACAACATTAACACCTAATATATGAACAGTCTCAGTTGAACATTGCACTATTTTCCATTTATATGCCTCTCAAAGTGTCTTCTTCAAATATAGCGAGATGTGTTGTTCGTTTCCGTACTCGTAACAACCCTATATGAGAATGAGGTAACATTTGAAGTGAATAGTTGGATTCAAGAATAAAGTACTGACATAGTGTAGATGTATGCATGAAAACCTACAGATCGTGGTCATGAACCATTTTGTTCCACCCTCAGGTGTCCCAGGATCTGCCCTTCTTGCACCCCAGTGAGACCAGTGTCCTCAACCGGCTCTCTAAACTGGGCTCAGATTACATCCGCTTCACAGAGTTCATAGAACAACACACAGGCCATGTGCATCAACAGGTGAGTAAGCCACAAAACACTTTAGACATTTAACTTGTAAAATCTTTGACTCTAAATTGTCACTTTTTTGTAGGAACACTAACCAGTCAGTGAGATTAAAAAAATCTATGTCCATATCAGTTCAGTTGAATCTTTGTAGTTGATATTTGGCTGCACTTGTAGTGTTGTTAGTTCAGGAGGGAAACAGAGGTTCAGCTTGTTAGAGAGTATCTCACCCTTCCTTATCTAAGTTTGTGTTTCTCTATTGATAAATGAATTCATTTAAACACAAACACAAATAAATCTAGTTCACTGGATTTTTCTCAACAATTCATCTCTCAGGAACATCACACGAACCAGCCCAACCAGACAGGACTTCATGGAATTTATCTGCGGGCGTTTTGCACCGGGCTGGACTCGATCCTGCAGCCCTACAGACAGGCCCTGCTGGACCTTGAACAAGAGGTAAAATGATGACACAACCAACAAGAGTAAATGGTGACGTATGTGACACGATGCTCATTTATCTTGTGTCTGTGTTTCAGTTCCTCGGAGATCCACATCTGACAATATCTCATGTGAATTACAAGCTGGACCAGGTAAAGCATTAATGAAACTTTCTATCCACTGAAAATATACTAATGACACTCACACTGAAAATCCTTCGTACAGTTCATCTTATGTTTCTCTAATACTGTATTGTTTCTTTCAGTTCCAGTTGCTGTTTCCGTCTGTGATGGTGGTGGTGGAGTCTATAAAATCACAGAAGGTAAGCATTGTTTATAGGATTAGTTCACCAGGAAATGTAAGTTCAGGGCGTTAAACAGAGCAGCTCATGTTTCACATGATTAAAAGAGGATGAATCCCTCAGTTGAGGAAGATTACAACAGGTTTCCACTTTACTGGAAAACTCCCAAAAATCAAGAATAAATTAAGCAAAGATGTTGGGGTATATATAACTACAACAACCCTGGTTGAAGTGCAAACCGGAGCCCTTGTTACACACCCTTTATCACCATAGCAGCTCTTAAAACACAACAAGATTTGTGTGGCTCAAGAAATGAAAGTAGTTTAGTAAAAGCTGTGAGAAAACTCAGATTTATTGGTAAGCAGCAAAGATGTGCAATGACGAGTCTTCTTCTGAAGTTTGATTATGTCATCTTGTCACCTCTTGATTATATTTGCCTAAAGCTACACACTGATTCACATTTTATTTTGCAGAAGTTTGCTAAAACTTGCTCACTATCAGTTTTAGGGTGCATGTTATTAATCTCTCAGCACATTATATGCAAACTAAATGAGACTGATCGAAGCGCGACGTAAAAGCTGACTAAAAGAAAAAGTGACTCTAAAATTAGACCTACTGATCTACAGTAACACCTGGGGAACAGAACTGACAGCTGTATGTCCTTCTTGTCTTGTGTGCTGCTTCAGATCCACGGCTGCCAGATCCTGGAGACGGTGTACAAGCACAGTTGTGGGGGGCTCCCCCCCGTCCGCATGGCGTTAGAAAAGTAAGTCTGAGGCGTCGGTAGCGCAGTGGATAGTGCCGGCGCCCCGCGTATAGAGGCGATGCCTCAATGCAGCGGTCGCAGGTTCGACTCCGGCTTGCAACCCTTTGCTGCATGTCAACCCCCACTCTCTCTCTCTTACCCCATTTCACTCTGTCCTGTTCATTAAAGGCAAAAAGAAAGCCCAAAAAATAATCTTTAAAAAAAGAAAAAGAAAAGTAAGTCTCTTTGAAATTTGTATTAAGGTCTTTCCCAAAGTTGTTTTGACATTGTTGGGGTAGGTTATATGCTCACCCCAACAATGCGGGGTAGACAAAATTTGGGTTGACACGAGGAGCAGGTGTGTCCTTCCTTCACTGCAGATACTTTAACTTTGTCATAATCCTGCAGTCTGGCAGTCCATGGCTCTTTGACACAGGGTGGTTTATGTTTAGATGCTAGCATGTGTCTTAAAATGACACACTGTGTTTTCTGAGTTGCCTATAAATTTAATTTGACCTTGACCCTTCTTCTTTTGGTTGTGCATTCATGTGAGTGATGTCAGAGCTCAGAACCTGTCTGATGAAGTAACTGTAGCTCTCTCTTGTGTCCTGTCAAACAGATTTTGTCACCACTACAGTTGCTGTGAAGTGCTCCAGTTACTCTTTAATACCTTAGTTAAAAAACAATAAACAACAGACTAAGAAGTTGAAGTGCCTCCTGGTGTAATTTTCAGTACATAGTTTCCATTCTGGTGTTAGTCCTGATCATGTATACAAGTCACAATTGACATGTCACTCCATTGTGTGGTTTTATTAAAACTACCCCTCATAATAATTATGGAGGACCACTCCAAATGAGTGATGCTCGCTCTATGCTTGACTTATCGGCAAGGGTTGCAAGTATCCACACAGGCGAAGTGACGTTCCACCATCAGACATGGCCCATATGCTGAGTACAATGTGGCAAGTTTTCGCCTGTCCATGCACAGCCAACATTTTCTAACTACATGCAAAATGGGCAGAGAACCAAATACCATCCCCGCAGTTTGGGAGAATATTGGTATACCATGAGGAGAAACTGCACACAGTATGAAAGATCCAAATGTTTCCTTGTCATGATCCTGCATCAGCTCATGTCCATGCTGAAAGCATAACTGAGGCCTTTTAGGGGTCAAACTGGCAGAGCTTAAATATGGTCCATAACTGATCCCTACTTTTGTAAAATTGTGGTGATGTCTGAGCTGTGATGAAATCATCAAACCTTCTGTTTTGTCTTCGTTTTATAATTGATCACGTCACACTAAGATACAGAAACATTTCTTTCTTTATCTTTGTGTTGTTGCGTCCACTCTGCAGGATTCTTGCTGTGTGCCACGGTGTGATGTACAAACAGCTAGCAGCCTGGATGCTGCACGGACTGCTGCTGGACCAAAGCGAGGAGTTTTTTGTGAAGCAGGGGCCCAGTGCAGGAGGAGCTGCTGCCAACCAGGAGGAGGAGGAGGAGGACCTGGGGCTGGGAGGTCTGAGCGGGAAGCAGCTCAGAGAACTACAGGACCTGGTGAGAGACACAACCAACAGGGGACAACAGCTCAGTTTGTATTAAACAGTGTGTTGAGTATGTGCTTCTGTGTTGTGGTGCAGAGGCTGATCGAAGAGGAGAACATGCTGGCTCCGTCTCTGCAGCAGTTCTCTCTCAGAACAGAGATGCTGCCGTCTTACATTCCCATCAGAGTGGCTGAGAAGATCCTCTTCGTCGGAGAATCTGTCCAGATGTTTGAAAACCACAACCACAGCCCGTCTAGAACTGGTAGCCTGTTTGTGTCCTGTAGTAGCGTACTTTAACTTATGTGTTTGCATCATTAAGAGAGCAGCTCATTATTGTTTTGAGTGTTTCAGGCTCGATACTGAAGCACCAGGAGGACATGTTTGCTGCTGAGCTGCACAGACTCAAACAGCAGCCTCTTTTCAGCCTGGTGGATTTTGAGAATTTGATCGATCGCATCAGGAGCACAGTGGCTGAGGTGAGCTCATATCCTCGTGCATTAATTTAATCTTTTGACCAAATAACGTTCCAGGTTAGAACAACGTTGGTGTGTTAGGACCACTGTAGGTAATATTCCAACAAAAAACTCTAAATTTCAAGATAAAAGTCATAAACTTACAGGGGGAAACTCTGATATTCCCTGAGATTAAGTTGGTAAATGTTAAAGAAAAAAAACAAATCACCATCTCTCACACTTGCAGCATCTCTGGACGCTGATGGTGGAGGAGTCAGATCTGCTCGAACAGCTCAAGGTTTGTATCAGTCACACTTGATTCAGGATCATAAATCAGAGGAGAACGAACGGTGCTGAAGTTTGTTTTTTCTTTCAGATCATTAAAGACTTCTACTTGTTGGGTCGTGGCGAGCTTTACCAGGTTTTTATTGACCTTGCGCAGCACATGCTGAAGACGCCGCCAACAGCCGTCACTGAGCACGGTGCGTTTTTAAATCTGTGGAGTAGTTTCCCCCTTGTTAACTTCAGCTTGACAGTTGTCACACATTAATGTCGTGTGTTTTCTGCTCCACAGACGTAAACGTGGCCTTTCAGCAGGCCGCTCATAAAGTGCTCCTGGACGACGACAACCTGCTGCCTCTGCTGCACCTCACTGTGGACTACCAGGGCAAAGACAGCAAAGGTGTGCTGCTCACTAAAGCTTTCCGTAAATGTTCATGATAATCAACCTGTTCAATCCTGAAGGAGGAAACTGTGTGTTTGTGAACAGAAGTGAATTCAAATAGAAAACTTTCTACTTGAAGATGATGCTCTCCTCTGTTTGGTGTTTAGTGCCATCCAGTGGTTTTATGATCATGAGCATTAAGAGAATGAAGCAACTTTGAAAAGTTAAAAGGCTCCTCATTACAACTGTAGTTTAATAGTCAACACAGTTGAATTGAAGAGTAAAAATCAAAAACTCCAAAATATAAGGTTTTGTCCCAGTTCATCATTATTTGCAGCTGTTTTTAACATGAACACACTCCGCTGCAGCTGAGACCAGTTTATATTAAAACATGTTTCAGATCAGTCACCAGTCAGAACAGAATCATTGAAGAAGATGATGATCGGACTCGTGTAGTGAGATTCATCCTGATTTGTCTGTACTTTAATGTTAAAGGTTATTCTGCCTGTTCTTTCAGAGGCAACAGGCCCCAGAGACGGAGCCACTCCTCCACAAGACACGTCCCCCCGTGAGGTCCCGCCCACAGGTTGGGCAGCTCTTGGTCTCACCTACAAGGTTCAGTGGCCGCTGCACATCCTCTTCACTCCTGCCATCCTGGAGAAGTGTGTTCTCGTTTGGCTTCCCATTTATTCAGGTGTGTGTTTCCTGTGAGTGCAGCTGCTGAGCGTCCTCTCCTCTCTGTGTCAGGTACAACGTGGTGTTCAGGTACCTGCTGAGTGTGCGGCGGGTGCAGTCGCAGCTGCAGCACTGCTGGGCTCTACAGATGCAGAGGAAACACCTCAAGTCCAGCCAGACAGACGCCGTGAAGTGGAGACTACGTAACCACATGGCGTTCCTGATCGACAACCTGCAGTACTACCTCCAGGTAACACCTCAGTGAAACTGATGTATAAATGATGTGTATGTAGTAGTCACATTTCCGCCCCCAGGCAAACCAGTGTGTATAAAAACAGGTTGTGTTCATCTCAAACATTCTTTAAACCTCTGAGCACTCGCTCAAAATTGTCGTTGATCTTTAACATGCAGGATGTTGGTTAACAAAACTTGTCATCACTGTATCTGTGGTCTTATTGTGCACAATGAATAAATATTAAATACACTGAACAGTATTGTATTTCATGTCTCCATCTGCTGGTGGGCCGTCATAATAACAGTATGTATGTATACTATGATGTTAATTCCACCACAGAGGAGACTTTATGATCACTAAAATTAGGTGGGGAAAAAGTTAATATATCGACATCTGTTATTGATCAAATGAGTTGTTCTATCGGCAAAAAATCCATTACCGTTCATCCGTATTCTTGAGATTTATAAATCTCATTTAAAGAGTCCTTTTGCATGTTTTTTAGTGTTAGGCATCTGGCCCTGGACATGGCTTTACTTTGTGTGCAGTTAAAAATATTACCATGAGACAGGAGCATCGCATCAGCGGAGTAAATATTGAAGTTGTTCTCTTGCTCTTTGTCTCCAGGTGGACGTGCTGGAGTCTCAGTTCTCTCAGCTGCTGCAGCAGATCAACTCCACCAGAGACTTTGAGAGCATCAGACTGGCCCACGACCACTTCCTCAGTAACCTGCTCGCCCAGTCCTTCATCCTCCTCAAACCGGTACGAACCACTGAGCCAGATTATGTGTAATTCATCTCTTTAAGACTGTTAAAATCGAGTCTTAATGAATGCCTCTGTCCTCAGGTGTTCCACTGTCTGAACGAGATCCTCGAGCTGTGTCTGAACTTCTGCTCACTGGTCAGTCAGAGCGTGGCATCACTGGACGAGAGGGGAACGGCTCAGCTGGACATCCTGGTCAAGGTGAAGCCACTTATCTCCTCATCTGTCTTGTGTTGGAACAAGTCAAAATATATATATGTATGTATTTATAACACCGACACATTTATAATTCAGGGCTTCAGACGGCAGTCCTCTTTACTGTTTAAGATCCTGTCGAGTGTGAGGAATCATCAGATTAACTCTGACCTGGCTCAGCTGTTACTGCGACTGGACTACAACAAGTACTACACCCAGGCTGGAGGCACGCTGGGCAGGTAGGACACACAACACGACCTCACACTGTTATCTTCTCAACTTAAACACAAATTAGTTCAGGCTGTGATCGTTGTGTCTCAGCATGATGCAGAAAATTAAGTATACCCGACACTCCTGAGGCAGTTTTTAGAATTAATCCAACAATATTCAATTTCTGTCTTTTCAGTGTTTAAGAAGAAACAAAGGATTAAGATTGAGAGATATGTCCATCTAACTCGACTCTCACTGAACTCCCATCGGTCTTCTCCTCTGCCTGAGTACTGTTAGCATGGCATGCCTGTTTAACTTCTATTTAAAGGGTTAACTCATCCAAATTATACATTCATATTATCTATCCAAACATGCAAATAGTTTTTCAGATCTGCCTCTAAACCTTCTGACACCACCTCAGCACGACAGAGGTGGATAAGATCCTGTTTGTGGTGCTCACAGCGCTGAAAAATGACATTTGGAGACAGCAAATAGGTTTTTCAGACAAAATGACGTCACTGTGAGCAGATTCAGTGGAACTACTAAAATGCCACTCCCCTCATACATTTGAGTATGCATAGTGTGTCGACGCTGCGGCGGTAGGGGATGCCAAAAAAAACAACGAAACATTTAAACTCACTGGGAGAACCATGTCACGCTGCTGTGGCCGATCACATAACCAGCAGACCATGAGAACAAATGATAATAATTATTGTTGGCACAGCTTTCATGCAACAACTGGATCTCTTTCCATTTTCCTCTGAGCCTAGCACTTATCAGTTTTCACAGTTACGTCTGTTGTTCCACTGTCCACCATTTCCTCCACTGCAGATACTAAAGCACTTACACTGATACTAGGGATGCACAGTATTGTTTTTTTTGTTTGTTTTTTTTTTTGCTGATATCCGATATGCCAATGTATGACAACTAATTTTGCCAATACCAATATTGATATATCTTCTTTTTCCCCTGCCTAATTTTAGTGATCATAAAGTCTCCTCTGTAGTGGAATTAACATCATATTATACATGCATGCTCTTAGTGTGACAGCCCACCAGCAGATGGAGACATGAAATGGTATCTTGGGATAATTACCAGGAGAAACACAAGCACTATCCTCTTCCTGTTTTGGTCGCTCAATTATTGAAGCACTTCCTTTGTCCCATAAATCAAGCCTTCATTTCTCAGGAGATTTTACCTGATGGCCGACAGAGCTGCACAGTGAAAGCGAGGCTTTTAGAGAACCAATGTAAACGCTGATGGTATCGTTATTCTACAGCCATTAGACTGTGCAATCAACATTTACTACATAATGATAAGTTAAAGCAAAAAACTTGTTAGCTAGCTCTTTCCATCTTTATGCTAAGCTAACCGACTCCTGGCTGCAGCTTCATGTTCACCGTACAAACAAGACATTAGTATCAGTCTTCTCATCTAAGTCTCTGCAAGAGAGGGAATTTCCCAAAATGCTGAACTATTCATTTTAAGTACTCAAGTAGTCTCTCCTGTCATTCATTTACATGGTAACTAACTGTGGTTCAGAGTTATTTAAAAGCGGCTTTATAACAGAATTACCTGAAAATAAACCTGGTTTAACTGAATCATACCTCACCACATTCGTTTCTGCAAAATCGAGCTGCTGTCGACTTTTTAAATGTCATTTTTCAATGCTGTGAACATCACAAACAAAACTCCATCCACTTCAGAAGTATAAGAAACCTCAGAAGCAGATCTCAACACCGCGGCATTCACACCTGACACTATAGAGACTGTTTAAGGCGTCTTTCATTATCTAGGAAACATCTTTGTTCTACTGAGACTTCGTGTCCGACTGCACAAAAACAGCGCCTGAGCTGAAATACTTACTATGGGAGATGGTGAAATCAGAGTTAGGAACTTGCTGCTCGATGGTTGGCTGTTTCTTTCGACAAGGTATAAACTGAATGTCAGAAATGTAAGTCTTACACTTCCCAGGGCTGAGCAATATTAAGATATTATATCATTATCCAGATGTGAGACTATGTATCGTCCTGGATTTTGGATATCATTGATTCATAATATGGCTGAAATACTTTTTTTCCTCTTCTTTTAAGGCTTCATTACGGCAAACTGATGTAAATGTATCATTTAAACAGACTTTTCTATTTGTTTTAATGCTTGCCTTAACTCAGTCGTTATATTCACATTATTGATGATTATTGATCAAAATCTCGGTGTTAATATTTTCTGATAAAAAAAAAAAAACCCAACAACTTTGTGTCATCAGAGAAGGTATTTGGTCAGAAGCACGTACGATTTTGTCTTCCAGTCCTAACATTGATAAAGTGCTTTTAGGAGATTTAAAAATATCGAGACATATATCATGTATTGAGATATAGCCTAAATATATCGTGATATAATTTTCAGGATATATCACCCAGCCCTGACACTTCACTGCAATCCATACTTTGTGTGGGTTTGTTTCTTTAGGGGTCAGTCGAAAGAACTGGACACCTACAGGAAAACTCCAGGGTCTGTGGCGCTTCCTTTCTTTGGGCAACATAGACTTTTATTTCTGATTGAAGCCAACGACCAACAACCAACCATTGGAGGTGCTAAAACTAATTTAGCTGTCCCACACAGAGTATATTTCAGATCAGGAGGTATACAGATCAGTGTTTCATATGCTGTTTTTGTGCAGTAATGGCCAGCTTGAAAATTTAAGTGGAGCAACATTGTCGTTTCCTAGCAACTGAAATATGCGTTCAAAACAGTCTATAGGATTCATGAGGATATTTGGGTGATCTGATCCTTCAGCTCTGTGTCCTTGTATAAACTGTAAATATTATAAACCTTGATGTGTGTACCATTGTTTGTTGAAACAATAAACTGACGTCAGTTTAAAATGAAACAAGGGTCACAATTTATTATCCCATAAAAACAGACAGGATAAAGGTATATACAGCAGAGGCATGCAACAGAACTAACGCTCAACATTTAACATGGTCCAAGGTGTATGCACATGTGGACTTGGATTATGAGGAGTAGTCGTGGCGATACTGAGGCTTGCTATGGAAACCCAGGCGCTCCCCGCGGATGACGCTCTGGATGATCCACTCGGGAGACACCAGTGGGACTTCCTGTGATGTCACGTTTTTCTCCACCAATGGCGGACAGGCATGGTCTGTCACCACAACGTCATACTTGCCAGCAGCAATGTCTGAAAACAGAGGGAAGAACAAACGGTCAGATGAATGATTGTTTGGGCTTCATGTTGTGGATCCTGAGGTGGGAGTCTGTACCTGAGCTGTCCTTGTCTGCCTGGAAGTGTCGGACTGAAGAACCTCCACCCATGGTGATCAGCTGAGCCCAAAGCTCCACCGGCTTCTCAAACACCAGGAGGACCCGCAGAGGCTTGAACGGGCTGCAGCGTGGATGCCTGATGGGAGAGAGAATTTAAATGTATTACAACAGGAACCTTTCCACAGCGACATGCTATGGCTTTTTTCATGATTTTGGACGACATGCTATACTATGACTTTTTTTTCATGATTTAGGACGACATGCTATACTATGACTTTTTTTCATGATTTAGGACGACATGCTATACTATAATGTTTTTTTCATGATTTAGGACGACATGCTATACTATGACTTTTTTTCATAATTTTGGACGACATGCTATACTATAATGTTTTTTTCATGATTTAGGACAACATGCTATACTATGACTTTTTTTCATGATTTAGAACGACATGCTATACTATAATGTTTTTTTCATGATTTAGGACGACATGCTATACTATGACTTTTTTTCATGATTTAGGACGACATGCTATACTATAATTTTTTTTTCATGATTTAGGACGACATGCTATACTATAATGTTTTTTTCATGATTTAGGATGACATGCTATACTATAATGTTTTTTTCATGACTTAGGACGACATGCTATACTATGACTTTTTTTTATAATTAAGGACGACATGCTATACTATGACTTTTTTTTCATGATTTTGGACGACATGCTATACTATGACTTTTTTTTCATGATTTTGGACGACATGCTATACTATGACTTTTTTTCATGATTTTGGACGACATGCTATACTATGACTTTTTTTTCATGATTTTGGACGACATGCTATACTATGACTTTTTTTCATAATTTTGGACGACATACTATACTATGACTTTTTTTCATGATTTAGCACGACATGCTATACTATGACTTTTTTTTCATGATTTTGGACGACATGCTATACTATGACTTTTTTTTCATGATTTTGGACGACATGCTATACTATGACTTTTTTTATAATTAAGGACGACATGCTATACTATGACTTTTTTTTCATGATTTAGGACGACATGCTATACTATGACTTTTTTTCATGATTTTGGACGACATGCTATACTATGACTTTTTTTTCATGATTTTGGACGACATGCTATACTATGACTTTTTTCATAATTTTGGACGACATGCTATACTATAATGTTTTTTTCATGATTTAGGACAACATGCTATACTATGACTTTTTTTCATGATTTAGAACGACATGCTATACTATGTTTTTTTCATGATTTAGGACGACATGCTATACTATGACTTTTTTTCATGATTTAGAACGACATGCTATACTATAATTTTTTTTTCATGATTTAGGACGACATGCTATACTATAATGTTTTTTTCATGATTTAGGATGACATGCTATACTATAATGTTTTTTTCATGACTTAGGACGACATGCTATACTATGACTTTTTTTTATAATTAAGGACGACATGCTATACTATGACTTTTTTTTCATGATTTTGGACGACATGCTATACTATGACTTTTTTTTCATGATTTTGGACGACATGCTATACTATGACTTTTTTTCATGATTTTGGACGACATGCTATACTATGACTTTTTTTTCATGATTTTGGACGACATGCTATACTATGACTTTTTTTCATAATTTTGGACGACATGCTATACTATGACTTTTTTTTCATGATTTTGGACGACATGCTATACTATGACTTTTTTTCATGATTTAGGACGACATGCTATACTATAATGTTTTTTTCATGATTTAGGACGACATGCTATACTATAATGTTTTTTTCATGATTTAGGACGACATGCTATACTATAATGTTTTTTTCATGACTTAGGACGACATGCTATACTATGACTTTTTTTTATAATTAAGGACGACATGCTATACTATGACTTTTTTTCATGATTTTGGACGACATGCTATACTATGACTTTTTTTTCATGATTTTGGACGACATGCTATACTATGACTTTTTTTCATAATTTTGGACGACATGCTATACTATGACTTTTTTTCATAATTTTGGACGACATGCTATACTATGACTTTTTTTCATGATTTTGGACGACATACTATACTATGACTTTTTTTTCATGATTTTGGACGACATGCTATACTATGACTTTTTTTCATAATTTTGGACGACATACTATACTATGACTTTTTTTCATGATTTAGGACGACATGCTATACTATGACTTTTTTCATGATTTAGGACGACATGCTATACTATGACTTTTTTTCATGATTTTGGACGACATGCTATACTATGACTTTTTTTTCATGATTTTGGACGACATGCTATACTATGACTTTTTTTCATGATTTAGGACGACATGCTATACTATAATGTTTTTTTCATGATTTAGGACGACATGCTATACTATAATGTTTTTTTCATGACTTAGGACGACATGCTATACTATGACTTTTTTTTATAATTAAGGACGACATGCTATACTATGACTTTTTTTCATGATTTTGGACGACATGCTATACTATGACTTTTTTTTCATGATTTTGGACGACATGCTATACTATGACTTTTTTTCATAATTTTGGACGACATGCTATACTATGACTTTTTTTCATGATTTTGGACGACATGCTATACTATGACTTTTTTTCATGATTTTGGACGACATACTATACTATGACTTTTTTTTCATGATTTTGGACGACATGCTATACTATGACTTTTTTTCATAATTTTGGACGACATGCTATACTATGACTTTTTTTTCATGATTTTGGACGACATGCTATACTATGACTTTTTTTCATGATTTTGGACGACATGCTATACTATGACTTTTTTTCATGATTTTGGACGACATGCTATACTATGACTTTTTTTCATGATTTTGGACGACATGCTATACTATGACTTTTTTTCATGATTTTGGACGACATGCTATACTATGACTTTTTTTTCATGATTTAGGACGACATGCTATACTATGACTTTTTTTCATGATTTTGGACGACATACTATACTATGACTTTTTTTCATGATTTAGGACGACATGCTATACTATGACTTTTTTTTCATGATTTTGGACGACATGCTATACTATGACTTTTTTTCATGATTTTGGACGACATGTTATACTATGACTTTTTTTCATGATTTTGGACGACATGCTATACTATGACTTTTTTTTCATGATTTTGGACGACATGCTATACTATGACTTTTTTTTCATAATTTTGGACGACATGCTATACTATGACTTTTTTTTCATGATTTTGGACGACATGCTATACTATGACTTTTTTTCATAATTTTGGACGACATGCTATACTATGACTTTTTTTTCATGATTTTGGACGACATGCTATACTATGACTTTTTTTCATGATTTAGGACGACATGCTATACTATAATGTTTTTTTCATGATTTAGGACGACATGCTATACTATAATGTTTTTTTCATGACTTAGGACGACATGCTATACTATGACTTTTTTTTATAATTAAGGACGACATGCTATACTATGACTTTTTTTCATGATTTTGGACGACATGCTATACTATGACTTTTTTTTCATGATTTTGGACGACATGCTATACTATGACTTTTTTTCATAATTTTGGACGACATGCTATACTATGACTTTTTTTCATAATTTTGGACGACATGCTATACTATGACTTTTTTTCATGATTTTGGACGACATGCTATACTATGACTTTTTTTCATGATTTTGGACGACATGCTATACTATGACTTTTTTTCATGATTTTGGACGACATACTATACTATGACTTTTTTTTCATGATTTTGGACGACATGCTATACTATGACTTTTTTTCATAATTTTGGACGACATACTATACTATGACTTTTTTTTCATGATTTTGGACGACATGCTATACTATGACTTTTTTTCATGATTTAGGACGACATGCTATACTATGACTTTTTTTCATAATTTTGGACGACATGCTATACTATGACTTTTTTTTCATGATTTTGGACGACATGCTATACTATGACTTTTTTTCATGATTTTGGACGACATACTATACTATGACTTTTTTTTCATGATTTAGGATGACATGCTATACTATGACTTTTTTTTATGATTTTCGACGACATGCTATACTATGACTTTTTTTCATGATTTTGGACGACATGCTATATAGTATAGTATGTCGTCCTAAATCATGAAAAAAAGTCATAATATACCATGTCGTCCAAAATCATGAAAAAAAGTCATAGTATAGTATGTCGTCCAAAATCATGAAAAAAAGTCATAGTATAGCATGTCGTCCTAAATCATGAAAAAAAGTCATAGTATAGCATGTCGTCCAAAATCATGAAAAAAGTCATAGTATAGCATGTCGTCCAAAATCATGAAAAAAAGTCATAGAAGAGGCGTTGGTAGAGTAGTGGATAGTGCCGGCGCCCCATGTACAGAGGTGATGCCTCGCTGCAGCGGTTGCAGGTTTGATTCCGGCTTGCAACCCTCCGCTGCATGTTAGCCCCCACTCTCTCTCTCTCTCTCTCACCCCATTTCACTCTGTCCTGTTCATTAAACTCTGAGTTTTCCATCTCAGTGTTCATCAGCTCAGAGTTCAGGGTTGGTCTCAGAGTTTGTTCAAGCTGCTCTCTGAATCAGGGCCCAGATCCAGATCCGTCCAGTGAAACCTTAAGAACAGACACCAGAGATGATGATAATGAGGTGTATCTTACCATTCTACGATGGCCTCATCCGGCCCTACGCCGGCGGGCAGCAGGTAGTTCCTGTAGTTGAGCAGCTTGTTCTCTTTGCAGCAGTCCCTCACCCAGATGTGTGACACACACGGCACACCACTCGCCAAACACAGCAAGTACTTCCTGGTGCGACAGTGCTGGTCTGCGATGAGCAGGCTTTGATACGCTGCCTTACACTGAACAGGGAACCAGACAGGAGGGTCACACACTGCGGCCTCAGCTGGGCTTCATCATACTATCACCATTAAAATACCATCACATAAACCACATCGTAAACTACATGCTATCAGAGCTGCATGAATGTGAAAACAATAAAAAAATGTAAGAATAAACATGATAGCACTGCAGTATTATTATTAAGCAGTATTAATTTTCGGCACTATATTGAGGACTGAACACAAATGACAAACACTCAGCTAAATATATCAAGATAAAATGGGAGAAAGAACTCAACGTCGGAATGTTAGACAAAGATTGGCACAGTATGTAGAAGATACACCGTTTAACCACTAATTCATGAACCTGGGGGGAGTTCTCATGGAAGGATCTGATTGGCTGGGCTGGAATAATAATAAATAAATCCTCTAATCCTCAAGGCTGTAAAAATGTGTTTTCATCTGAGCAGTTTTTGTGTCATTGGCTCTTATTATGTTTGTATTATTTTACTATGCTGTTGTTAGTGACATGACAGTGTTACAAAAATTGTTTTAATAAAAGTTTAAGTGAAAAAAAGACAAAGCTGTAGTGTGTTGTGTGACAGACATTTTAGCTTTTCATAAAATTTTGGAAGACACTGAAGCAAGATGCAGACTGACAGAAAATAAAGTTTCAGGTTCTTCAATAAATGCAGTGAGGGTTGAAATGACCTGTTATTATTTGGGTTGTAAAAGTACCGAAGGCAATACTGACACATTTTTTAGCCATTAATCCTATTTTTTTTTTTTATTCACAAGAAGTTGGAGGATTTATAGGTCTTGACACATGTCTGATACATTTTTTTTTAAATGGACCTACAGTTGGTCAGTTGTGTTTTTTGTCAAACTGTTACAGAAGCATAGTGCTTCCATGCCAGGAAAAAAAACCTGCTCAGTATCAGGTGATAACATTCAAAGTTTCTTATTATAAAAAGATGTTTTTCGTATTTTTACAAGACAGAAATGTCTAGTAATATTCTACATATTGTGAATTTGGCTCCATTTTTTGAACCTACAAATATAACATTACTGTCTCCTGGTGGTTCTTGGGAACCAAAGCGTCATGCTGCCTACAGCGCCGCCTCAGTGCACGGAGCTTCAGAGAGGTGAAGCTGAGGGCAGACGGTGTCAGATCTGAGCAGAGCACCACAACAAAAACATTATTTATATCACTCATTCACTTTTTTATTGTATTTCTGTTCTTATATTTTATTCTATTCCATTGATATTATTTATTTTGTCCATCTTATTCATTTTGATCTATTTTATCAAATTTTTAGTCTAGTCTTTGTTTAGCTGTTTTATCAGTATGATAGATTTTAAATCTGTTTATTCTTTTATTATATTTATATTATGATTATATTTTTAATGCCTCATTGATTATATATGCTTTTGTTTATTAATCTAATTTATCTAGTTTTTAGGTTAATTTTTATTTCGCTATTTTATTATTATTATTATTATTATCATAGATTTCAAATCTTTTTTTATTGTTTTATTTTCTTTAAATCATTTGTATAAATATTATATATATTTTTGTCCTGATTCTGTCTGTTGTTTTTATCTCATTTTTAGCATCTTTGTTTAGCTATTTTATTAGTATTACAGATTTTAAATCTATTTTATTTCATTTATATTTTATATGATCATTACATTTTTTAAATCCCTCGTTGATTTCTTTTGTCTTAGTTTTTTAATCCATTGTTTCTAGTTTTTATTATTATCATTATAAATTTTAAATCTGTTTATTCTTTTATTATATTTATATTATGATTATATTTTTAATGCCTCATTGATTATATATGCTTTTGTTTATTAATCTGATTTATCTAGTTTTTAGGTTAATTTTTATTTCGCTATTTTATTATTATTATTATTATTATAGATTTCAAATCTTTTTGTATTGTTTTATTTTCTTTAAATCATTTGTATAAATATTATATATATTTTTATCCTGATTCTGTCTGTTGTTTTTATCTCATTTTTAGCATCTTTGTTTAGCTATTTTATTAGTATTACAGATTTTAAATCTATTTTATTTCATTTATATTTTATATGATCATTACATTTTTTAAATCCCTCGTTGATTTCTTTTGTCTTAGTTTTTTAATCCATTGTTTCTAGTTTTTATTATTATCATTATAAATTTTAAATCTGTTTTATTATCAGATTTTATTCTTGTTTTGATTTTTTATCTATGTTATCTCATTCTTAAATCCATTTTTTATGCCACTCTGTTTTACTGTTGCTGTTATCATAGCTTTTTAACCTATTTTAATACATTTTCAGTATTGTTTTTGTTTTGTGTGTGTTGGTCCTAAACAGTTTAATTCTTTTGGTCTTTTTTTATGTTGTTTATTTGTCCCACATGTGTTCTGTCTTATAATCGGCTTGTCAGTCATCTGAACTGCTCTGACCTGTGTGAAAGCTGCTATATAAATAAAGATTGATTGGTAGCTGCGGTCTTCTCGGAGCACTGACCTGTTCTTCATTGAAGTCGGGCAGGACGAAGCCTCCACCCGCCTGCAGCTGAGACTCTGTGTACGCTTTGTTATACGGACCCGTCTCCACGTAATCTGTTCGAAAAAATTAATCTACCATCATCACAGGAGGTTTCAGCTGGTTCAACATGCTGTAGCTAGTGTGTACAATAATCCTCAGTGTGTGTCACTCTCTGCCTCACCGTCCTCATCGTCGCTGGTGTGCTTGTTGGTCAGCCGGTCGACCTCAGACGAGGCGGTCAGCATGAAGGCGAAGCCCATGAAGAGAGTCGTGTTCTGAGGCAGTGGGCCGTGAGTCTCCATCACGTCACAGGACTGACCGGGCAGATCTGTGCCGCTGCCGGAGGTGTTACACACACCGACCCGCTGAGCTGTGGACACAAACACACACACACACACACACAGGTGTTAAAGCACAAAGACAGCGAGCGAAGACGTCAGACAAAATTAAAGACTTTAAAACATCGGTTCATCCAAATTACAAAAAAAAGTTTCTCTCTTATATCTGGTCCTGAAGAATGTTTGTGTTTTATCTGCTGAGATTTCTGTAATAATTCTTATTAAAGACTTTGTTCTTTGGATCCAAAAATGTTTCTGTTACTTGGAAATCAAAAATAATCAACTCTACCTGCATCAAAGCAGACGTAAATGAGAAGACTGTTCTGTACTTTGGCTGAACCGACCGTGTGAGCATCTAATATACAGTTTATACACATATTCAACACATATATAAACTGTATTAAAATCATTCTCAAAGTAAATCCACCCATGACTTTAGAGAAACACACACTACATCTTCCCTCCACCTGTGGACCAACACCAGGGGCGTTATTAGTTACCAAGTCAGCCTCAGCAGCAGCCGGCAGACAGCAGGATGGACACGCACTGTCCTCAATGTCTTAGTCATGCTCAGTAACAAAAATCAGACATTACTGACTCCGTATCAAACAAGAGAAACAATCTGAGATCCCACAATCATCACTTCAACAAGAATTAAAATGTTCACATGCTCAATGCACCATTAAATACAATGATAACAAATCATTTTTCAAAAAGCTGTTTAAAAACTGCTTTATAAAAACCTTAAAATTTTAATATCAAAGTTCATTAACAAGAAAATAATACAATAAGTTTAAAATCTAAAACCAACTTGTCGATTGATAAAATTACAGAGAAGATTAATTTTGAAGTTTGTAGTTAAAACAGTCTGAGATAAAAACTGAAAAACACTGAAATCCTCATGTTAAAAAAAGGAACAAACAAACACTGCAAACCCTGAAATCACTCCCCCCATCCCCACCTCCACCCATCACAGTTTTGGTCACTGGGGCTCCGTACCAGCTCTGGCGCCCAGGCCCCTGCGGCCCCTCTTGGCTGGCGCCCTGCCGTCCTCTGAGGTCATCAGTTTCCTCTTGCCGGAGGGGCCAGGGCTCCGGGGGCTGCTGGAGGAGCTGCGGTTGGGAGTGTTCTGAGCTCCGGGGGCTCCTCTGCGCCGCCTCTTCCCCTCCACCAGGTTATCTGAGGAGAACGTCAACAGCAGTTTCTATTATGAGTCCACAGCACGGGGAAACAAGAGGTTCATGAGATTAATAAAAACAGCTGTCAAACAATTTTTTAAATCACAATTAATCAGTAGTTAATCGCAGGTTTAAAGTTTCATCATTTTGCATTTCACAACAGTTTTAAAGTCTGTATAAACGAGGTGAATCAATTCTTACCCGACTGTTTTGATTGGGACTCAAATGAATGTAAAGAAATTCACTCTGTGATCCTGACGTTTAGATTTATTTATTTCAAATCAGAGCTGCAACAGTGTGGTC
This sequence comes from Epinephelus lanceolatus, assembly GCF_041903045.1. Lineage (NCBI taxonomy): Eukaryota > Metazoa > Chordata > Actinopteri > Perciformes > Serranidae > Epinephelus > Epinephelus lanceolatus. Next base: position 3,104,870 of record NC_135735.1, on the reverse strand, counting down.
GAAGAGACAAAACAGCAGCAGGCAATGACCCCTCTGAGACCCACAGACTGTAGACCCATTCTAGTCTTTTTTGGGGGAGACAGTAGGTCAACAGTATGTCACATAGAAGTGGTGTACATCATCTGACAGCTGGGAACCTCAAGATCAATCTGAGATGCCAGTCATAAATCTGTAATAAACACTGCACACAAAAAAGTGCATAGTTTGTGCCCCAAACTGAGGGGGACTAACAAAGTGTACATGTCTGTAAAGGGGAGACTCATGAGGACCCACAGGACCCATTGTCATTCAGATATCTTGAGGTGAGAGGGGGTCTTACCGAGGCTGATGTCGGAGGCCTTGGCGAGCGGAGTGGAGGGCTCGTAGGGCCCGAGGCTGTGCTGCTCCCTCAGCTTGTTCCCCTGCTCCAGAGACAGGATGACCGCCGTCCTGTTGTACCACTGCTTCTGACCGTCCCTCTCCACACAGTAGAAAAGATCCTGCCCCTCCGTTTTATGGCCCCTCACCACACCTGCACACACACACACACACACAAACACACACACAGGGACAATCAGTAGCAGCCTTTTGTAAAAATGACTAACAACATACAGGAACAAACAGAGCACACACACGTACAGCAGGAACACTGATGTCAGGGTGGTTTGAGGGGGAGCTACACATATTTCTTATTTGCAAAGAAAAAACTTGGCGATATTGTGATCAGCTGCTGCAAACAGATTTAGAATTTGTTTGAAGAATCATCTTTAAAACAGTTAAAAAATCAGCAGGCACCCAAAATATCTTTTAAATACACTGTTTCCGTAACAATTAATTAGGCAGCAGAGTCATCCTTCTAACCCTAAAACTTTATGTCATTACTGCAGCATCACACACAGATACGGTCAATGGTCACACATCTTGACACTATACATTTTATGAAAGTTAAATTTAAAAGGTATATGACGCAGGATTTCGCCTTGACGCAACCGATGGCGTGTGTGATGGCATCAGTTGTTGCAGCATCACAATATAACAGTCTGATCTGGGCTCAGAGTTGTTTTAATCCCTTCATGCCCGCACTCTTCTTCCTCACCTATGCTGAAGTACTCGTCCTCCAGCAGAGCGGTGACCTCCGTCTCCAGAGGGATGGGATCACACAGCAGGATGTCTTTCCCCGCCACCTCACACTCGTAGCCATCGTCAAACCGCAGGCGGAACCTCCCCTCCCCGGCGTCTTTGATGATGCGGCCTGAGTAGAAGTAGCCATTGGACGACCACTTGGCCACCACCCGCAGCCCGACGAAGCTGCTTCCGACCGAGCTCGCCTCCTCCGGCGAAGACCTGAGGGAGTCGGAGTGGCTGGGGAGTTCGCCGTCTGTGGGGCTGACGGGGAGGCGTGGGGGGAGCATGCGGGTGTAGGGCTCATCCTCTGAGGACGAATGAGGCAGGCCGTGAGCGCTGAGCCTCTGCAGCGAGCCGACACCACCTCCCCTTCGAGAGAGAAACAGAATCTGTTCAGACAACAGGTGGCATCTGGCGAGAATTTTAACATACACTTTCTCCTCAACGTCTATCCATCTTTAATTTAACATAACATTTTGAAAAAGTTTTAACTGCCAGATTGACGGAAAATCTATCAACAATTTTGATAACTGATGATTTGATCAGCTCATTTATTGACAAAAACTTTCTCTCGTTTCTCAGGCGTGAGGATTCTGACACGTCATTTATGATGTTTTGGCCAGAAAAAAAAAAACAACGTGAAGTCGTCACGCTGAGCTCTGAGAGACTGATGAATGTTTTCACATTTTTCATATTTACAGAAAAAAAACATGATCACTTAAGAAATCAATCAACAAATTAATGACTACTGGAGTGAGTGGTTAGTTGCAGCTGTGAGTGAGAAGATGAGTGGAAGGAGGAAGGTGTTGTTAGAGACAGTGTGGGTGGTGCAGGTTGAAGCAGTTTGCCTGTTTCTGCTGCCTCATCCATGGGTTCTCTGAGTGCAGGCGAGCCTCAGCGAGGACTCACCTGGACGGGGAGGAGCGGGACGGGGGTCGGCCCCTTCTAGCCCTTCCTCTTGGGGACAGCGGGACGAAGGCCCGGGACTTCACCGTGACCACTGACCCTACCCTTTGACCCCTGTGACCCCTCTGTTGATGCCCGCCTCCCCTCCTGGGACTGCAGACACACAGAGGGGACGAACGGAGCCGGTCAGGTTGCAGCAGGCACTGATCTGGGGCGACTCTCAAAATCAAAAGCTCCCCGCTGAACGAGGGCGTCTGATGACCCCAGATTGATGCCTGTGAGCAACCTGCACCTGAAGCAGGCAGGGATCAGTGAATCACTGAGAAATATCAGGGTGTTAGAAAGTCAAAGAAGAAGAAGGAGTGACACAGTATGCAGCTAGTACTGACAGACACAGACAGACACAGCAGAGAGACTATACAGGAAACACTGAGGAGAAACAGTGAGCGCTGAGCGGCAGTGTGAGGTGGAGGCGGTACCTGAAGACCCCTCGGCTGGGCGGCATGATGAAGTCCGGCCTGGTGAAGCCGCTGCTGCTGGTTCCTCCAGAGCTGTGCTGCAGGCTGGACGCCTTGGACGACAAAGAACTGATGTCAGCGAGGTCACCGGAGGTCACAGAGCTGCTTCCTGTGCGGTACGGGGAGATGTCGCTGTCCAACACCTGGCAGTCCACCACTGGCTCCTCGTTCTCCTGGTAACAATCAAAAAAGTGATCACATTCATTTTAAAGTCAGGAAGATTTTAGGAGTGGGGGAAAAATTGATACAGCATAGTATCGCGATATTTTGCATGGTGATATTATATCGATAGTATCAATCTTTAATGATATACATTTTTTTTTTTTACAAATACACATTTTAATACAACTTTTGGTCCACTAGATGGTGCTGATGTTGTTTCCTTGTGAGGTCAGCAGGAAGTTCATCAAAACAAAGATGGAGGCACCAGAGACAGAAATCAGAAATGTGACATCTGCGTATAAATCAGACATCTGGAACTATATTAGATTTTTTCACACAGGAGGAGGACTTGGATGTGACACACGTGATTTACAGCAGTGTCATCTGAGAAAAAAAACACTCTGGGAATACTTCGAACATTAGGGCTCACCTCACACTCCACCGTCCAGAGATAGCTTTAGCTGCTAACAGCCAAGCTAACGCTAAACCTGCTCCACAGAAGAATCAACCAACACTGGACACACTTAGCTCGACAAAACTACCATCCAACTGTGAGAGAGCTGAGACACAGTCCATCACCTGCTTCCTGTATAAAGATCTGCGTCCATGCAGCGCTGTTGAAAACCACAGCTTTTGCTACATGCTAAAAACAGGTGAACCCAGATATGTGACTCCGCCCCCACGTTTTTTCACAGACACGGCCGTACCCAAGCTCTACAGAGAAATGAAGCATAAAGCTGAGGAATCTGAGGTACAGCAGGAAGGGTGGCGATAACTTGTGATGCACAAAGCTTCCTTGAGTCGCTCCTGGTGATGAAATTCTAAGAAAATTCTTAGAGTTGTGACGTTTTCTTAGAATTTCCCCTTAAAATCAAGACTAGGTCCTTGTGAAAATAAAAGTTATTCACAGAGCATCTCAGACCTTCAAAGAGCTACTAAGGTGAAAAAATGTTAGGAGCAGGGAGGAGGACTTTTAAGAGGCTCCTGAATCAGAGGAGAAAACGGTGGAAACAATTAGGGATACGCACACATTTCCCACCTAAAGCTAACGCCAGGAAATGAAATGATCATTATTTGGAAAACTGTAAAAACACATCAGTGCAGCAGTGATGAGGTGAGTCTGTCTCAACCTTCCATCAGCAGCGATCACACTAACGAAGACAACACTTTCACAGTCAGCAGTTCTTTTCATCGCCACCGGGTGTCCTCACCTTACAGGGTCACAAAGGGGCGTGTTTGTGACAACCAATCACATGTGGTAAAAGAATGCATCACACCCAGCAACAGTGTTGCCCACACCTCCTCACTGAGGTAAAAGTTTCTGTCTCGTCCTTGCTCAGAGTTGCTCTGAGAACTTTCCTAAATCACTCCTAAGTTAGGACTCCTTGGAACAGCTACAGCAGAGCGACGTCAGCGGAGTCTGGAGAGGTCTGAAAACTCAGGACACAAACAACCAGACTCCCAGGCCAGAGGCGACCAGCAGTGGGTGAATGATCTGAATCTGTTCTTCAATAGATTTGATCAGTCTGCCCCTCCCCTGGCCCAGACATCACGGCTGCAACCCCCTCATCCTCACCTGAGAGATCAGCTGAGGAAGATAAAGACGAGGAAGGCTGCAGGTCCAGACCGCATCAGCTCCAGGCTCCTGAAGTCCTGCGCAGACCAACTCTGCAGGATAGTTGAAACCATCTTCAACCTGAGCCTGAGGCTGGGGAGAGAACCACAGCTGTGGAAGACATCCTGCGTGGTACCTGTGCCCAAGACTCCGCACCCCAAGGACTTCAGCAGCTTCAGACCGGTGGCATTAACATCACACCTCATGAAGACTCTGGAGCGCCTGGTCCTATCTCGTCTCCGCCCCGCAGTAGGCCCTTCAATGGACCCGCTGCAGTTTGCCTACCAGCCTGGCATTGGGGTGGACGACGCCGTCATCTTCCTCCTGCATAGAGCTCTTCATCACCTGGAGAAGCCTGGAAGCTCTGTGAGAATCATGTTCTTTGATTTCTCCAGCGCTTTCAACACCATACAGCCTGCGCTTCTGAGGGACAAACTGGAGCACATAGGGGTGGCTAATCACCTCACATCCTGGATCCTGGACTACCTCACGGACCGGCCGCAGTATGTCAGGACCCAGGATTGTGTATCGGACTTGGTTGTCTGCAGTACGGGGGCCCCACAGGGGATGGTGCTGGCACCGTTCCTCTTCACCCTCTACACTGCAGACTTTTCACCCCCACCTGTCATCTGCAGAAGTTCTCTGATGACTCTGCCATAGTCGGCCTCATCACAGATGGGGGTGACAGGGAGTACAGAGAATTGAACCAGGACTTTGTGGACCAGTGCCTGAGGAACTACCTTCAGATCAACGCGGGGAAAACCAAAGAGCTGGTGGTGGATCTCCGCAGGCGCAGACTCCTCCCCCCAACACCGGTGAACATCCAGGCAAATGACATTGAGATGGTGACATCTTATAAGTACCTGGGTGTTCATCTTAACAATAAACTGGACTGGACCGATCACATAACAGCACTGTACAGGAAAGGCCAAAGCAGACTCTACCTGCTGAGGCGGCTCAGGTCTTTTGGAGTGCAGGGGGCGCTCCTGAAGACCTTCTTTGACACTGTGGTGGCATCAGCCATCTTTTACAGGCAAGCCGTCATCTCTGAGGACTAATGACTCCCATCCTCTGCAGGAGGAGATAAAAGCTCTGGAGAGCTCCTTCAGCGATAGACTGATTCACCCAAAGTGTGTGAAGGAACGCTATCACAGGTCCTTCCTGCCTGCTGCTGTCAGGCTACATAACCAGCACTGCTCACAGTAAACTGCACCATGGACACTTTAGGGACACTATGGACACTTAATAGACACCACAGCAGTCTGCTGTTTTTGCACATACAATCACTTGCACCTTATCCACTGGTCATTTTCATTCACTGCTGCTCATTATTATCCACTTCCTATTATTTTTATTATTATTATTATTATTATTGTTGTCATTGTTATTTATCACTGTCTCTTGTATTTTTTGTACTTATTTGCATGCCTAGTTATTTAAGTTTTTTAAGTTTAAATTTGAAATCTTTAATCTGACTTTCTCCTTGACTGCTGTAACACTGGAATTTCTCAATTATGGGATCGATAAAGGTGTATCTTATCTTATCTTATCTTATCTTACTAAAATCTTTTAGGCTGAGTTAGGAGCTCTGTGAGTGTTTGTGAATACGGCCCCTGGACTTCAAGGTCAGTGGATTCATATGTGACCATAATGGCACATTATCTGACAGAGGACAGGAGACTGCTCTGGCGACACCCACCCCTCAAAGATTTCTAATTGCTAGTTAAGTTTAATAACTCTTCCAGAGAAATGAGAAATCTGTCAGTTACCTCCGTGACTTTGCGATCCACCTCTTTGCCGTCCTCATAATACACGTCTGTGATGATGCGCGTGACGGTGGTCCGCACTTCCTGGATGGTGCGCACGTGTCTGCGGTGGGAGGGGCCTGTGGTTCTTCTGAAGGGCTGAGACTCTGGTTCACCCTTTACAGACAAAAATGCACAAGTGTCAGCGGGACACTTTGCACCAATATAAGCAGAATGAGTCCCGCTCCATTAACATGAGTGTCCCTACCCTGCCGGCTGGAGAGCGCAGCCCTGGTGCATCAAAGCTCGTTTGCTGGGAGACTGTCCGCTGACGGAGCTGAGACACACAGGACACAGACATCAACACTCTGCTAACACTTTAGTCTCATCTGTCAAAAACTAAAAAACCTAAGCCCTGAACATCAGCTTAGTTGTTTGCAGGGCTGGGTATCACCACTGATTTCCTGATTCAGTATCGATTTGATTGGGGATATTTCAGTTACAACACAAATTTTTGCTGCAGAGACTCTCAGAGAACTTATGCTGTAAATTTTACAAGCAGTTATTTAAAAAAGAAAAAGAATAAACTCAGAACAGGGATAATACTGAATATTTTACAACAAAATGTTGTTTCTAGAGCAGCAACAGTAACATTAAAACATTAAATCACAATATAAACTCGGTATCTCACCAGAAACAAATCTAAAATGTCAATAAAATAAATCATATTCCTGACATCACAAGACTGAGTGAAGATTAGAAAGAATAAAGAACACAGACATCAGTCACTATCAGTCCTCCTGTCCACTCTGCTGCTCCCTCTGCTGAGGAGAATCACTGCATGCAGGTCACATGACCACAGGTTATTTTTTGAGACACAACTGAGCTAAACAGTCAGTCATAAACAGGTGTTGTTGTTTCAGCTTGTTAGTAACAACTTGCTATTAGCTGTAAAACTTCTGTGCTTGTTTAAAACATGATATTTGTGGCAGTGACTGAGAGACTGCAACAGAGCAGATTGAAATATCCATCCATCCATCTCATCCGCTTTTCCTGGGCCGGGTCGCGGGGGCAGCAGTCCAAGCAAAGCACCCCAGACGTCCCTCTCCCCAGTAACACTTTCCAGCTCCTCCTGGAGGATCCGGGAGTGTTCCCAGGCCAGATGAGATATATAATCCCTCCAGTGTGTTCTGGGTCTGCCCCGGGGCCTCCTACCAGTGGGACGTGCCTGGAACACCTCTAACAGGAGGCGCCCAGGAGGATCCTGATCAGATGTTGAACCACCTCAACTGACCCCTTTCAACAGGAAGGAGCTACTCCAAGCTCCCTCAGGATGTCTGACTCCTCCCCCTACTACATATGTTGTGGAGATAAAGAGGGCACTGAGCCACATAACATAACGTAATAACTATCTTCAGTAACTCGTCAGTATGAACATGACAAATTGGAAAATCCACCATCTACATTAGCACTCTTGTGGCGAGCATCAGATGTTCACAGGAAGTGACTGACCTTGTTGGACGGACTGGAGGTGATGGTGTTGTCGGCGGCCTGCTGAGGAATCCTCTGTCGGCCATCCGTCCTGTTCAGGGTGGGTGTCTCTGGAGACTGAGGTGATCCTCGTCTCTCCTCGGTCTGCTCAGCAGGGCCGGGGGCATCCTTGGTGGTCTCCTGAGGTGCTGCTGACACTTCCTGTGGTAAAGCCTCTGATTGGCTATTCGGGAGGCTGTTGCATCCCAGCGAGGACTCCTGGGAGCTCCTCTGTGGGGAGGCGAACAGCTCCCCTCTGTAAACATATTAACAGGTACAAATGTGATGCTCCGGGACGTCTGGCAGACTGACGACATAAATAGGTGCCAATATTCAAATCTATTTAAATAAACTGTGGCTAACAGCAGACCTTTTGTCTTGTCATGCAAACAGCACAGCTCTCTGAACTGTTAACTGCAACAAATAAGTGCTAATAAGCATTTTCATATAAAGACTAAATCTGAAATAGTTTCCCAAATTAACACTGCTGCAGAGGACATTTTGTGAAACAGACACACTTTGTCAAAGCAGGAGGACAAAAACTATCTAACGCTCCTCATGTCCCCAGAGAATATGCAAAAAATAACCATCCCACCTCCAGACTCCAAAAGTAGGTTTCTCTCTTTCTGTCTCTCTCACACACACACACACACACACACACACACACACACACACGCAAGTGGACCTATTTCTGTCTCCTAAAATACATTACAGCAGGGGAGAGCTATTCATACTTCGCCTGGTCAAACGGTCAGACTGTGGACGCTCCACAGAAAACTGTTCACTCTACATTAATTTCCTGTGTGTTCAATACCCAGACTACCACACTATACAGTACGCCAGAAAGAGATTTAGTATGTCCCAACACATAGTATGTCAAATGCAGTATGCCAAAAATACCAGGATGTTCTGCTACATCTGATCTGATTTTGCAGTCTGCAAACCAGCATGCTTTCCTGGCTGTTCTGACCCACAATCCTCTGAGTTGCAAACAGATGACAGCTGATTGACAGCTGTCAGAAGTCACAATGACAGATGACAGGGCATTCAAGTAACTGATGACCAGTCGAATAGTAATAATAGGAATATTAATTGTTTAAGTGAACAAAATAATCATAAATATTACAAAGAACAAAAGGACAGAACTATAAAAATAACAATAACAGAGATCTGTAGATGTAATTTCACCGTCACAAATATAACATGTCAGACTCTACAGTCTGTGCAGTTATAACTTTAAACTACGTACACTGCAAAAAGCTCTCTGGGTTGATCTTCGTCTCTGGTGAACTCACTAAGTTGCGTTTGTTTAATCTCCAAGGTAACAGATATAAAAGCAACAAGGTCAAAGTACAGGGTGTGACGTTAAGGGACAGCAGTCTGTCTCTATTGTGTGCAGACTGCATGCAACAGTTCGAACTTTTTAAGAGCAGCTGCAGGTTCTACTAAAAGTAACAAGTATGTGATTTGTGATCTCCTGTGAAAAATTCACACAGGTCTTCAGGACGCGCGCCTCGTCAGTTTCAAGCGGCACAGTGCAGCAGTGAGAGCTCCGCAGTTCAGTTTAACACTGACAATTAACAACTTTCTCCTTCTCTCTTTTGATGTGTGTGCGTGAATGATTAAGGTGAGAAGCTGCCCATGTTTCACTTTCTCACATCGCCCAAGCCGTGAGTTGCACATGTGCGTATGTGCGCTGCTGATGTTATGCGATGTCAATCATGCGGCGCAGTGGAAATTTGACCGGTGTTTTAAATCGTCATATTTTAGACTGACCGGCCGGTCGAAGGTCACGGCCGATCACGTGAAAACCGGCCCGATTCCGAGCACGAATGGTTAATCGATGCAAGTCTATTTAAATCCTAAACATGGCAGCTTTAACACACTACACTGCAAAGCTAACAGAAGTGGGACAATGCTGTTGTCAGCATAAGGCAGACTTCTCCCCTGGTACCTGTTATAGATTACATTCAGTCTCACAGGACCAGGAGGATATTTACTTTCTGTACATCTGGGGACAACATTTGCTTCACCTCCATCCCTGGTTTTTAAGCTGATAGCCACACGGTTTGTTTACGTGGTGCAACAGAGGTGCATATTTAATGGTTTCAGTGTGGACAGAGAGCTCCCGTGTTACCTGATGTGACGCATTAGTCAGACGCTAGTTCTCTGCTGGGACACAGTGTCATGCTGCTAAGTCAAATGGGACACCTTGTAAAATTCGGTATACTGGTCCGGTCCAGTGTTTGGCTTAATATCGAAGGCCTAACACTACATTAAACTCATAGATGTACTCCTGTACTGTAGCGGTGAGCGTGCTTACCTGACAGGTGTGGTGTTGCCTCCAGCCTGACTGTCCTCCCTGGTCTCCTGCTGTCTGTGCACCTGCCTGACTCGACTGAACACCGACGGGCTGCTGGGACACGAAACATGACTTTCAGTTGGACTAAAAAATAAATTATTCTCCATAATTCTGACTGTGGATCATCTGACAGGACGCTCAAACACATCTACAAATGTCTCACTGTGTCGGTGCCATTGTGTGAGAGGTGTCGAGGCTGAACAATGTCCTTCACTGTGTTTCATCCGCTAAAGGCTGAATGAAAGGCAGCGACACACTTCTGAAAGAATTCAGCTACTGTGCATGAAGCGAGAGTGCCGGGTTACCTGGTTACAGCCTTGGCAACGGTGGTAACCTTGACAACAGATCCATCCTCCTCTGATAGTGCTGGCTCTGAGGGATAGAAATTACACATGTATTACTGAGAGGTCGATGAGTGCGCCCAGCATCACTCCGCAGAAGAAGCCTACGCCCAGGGTCGAGTGTGACAGTACGAGGGAGGAGCAGCTCTTACTCTGCAGGCTGAAGCGTTCCGAGCTGCCCTCCTCCACAGGGGTCACCAGCTTCATCCTCAAACTCAGCTTCCCGTCTCCCTTTTCCGTCGTGTCGTCCCCGCTCTCCCCCGACACGATGTCACTGGCTGCCATCGCCCCGTCTGCAGAGACATCACCCGCCACACCGGACTTTTCAGAGAAGGAAGTGATCTCTGCAGAAGAAGAAGAAACTCGACATCAGATCACGTCACGATACTTAACATTTCTACAGCTCCGGTTTGTCCGACCCACCGATGGGAGTGCTGTGTCTCAGCGTCTGCTTCAGCTGGTTGATTAGAGGGGGCGTGGCACCGACAGCAGGACCAATCAGCTCCCCTTCTTTAGGAAGCGTGAAGTGAAACGAAATTTCTGTCATAAAAAAAGCAGAATTAGAATCAGATCTACTTGAGTGCATCGTTCAGAGATGTGTCTCTCACTCCTCGGCCTTGGTATTTGCTATGTAACGTTTTGATGACGTGTGTACAACCCACTGCAGGAGATTTTTAAAAAGAGCTGCTAGCAGTTAGCGGCTAACTCAAAGACAAAGGTGTATGTTATATGTCACACTAGAAGCATCAATTCAAAGGTGACATGAAGGTGGGACTTTGGAGCACCGTTGTAGCACCATCTCTGTGTAAAAAGGGCTGTACAGTATATCAGCTTACCTCCCGAGCTGTCACTCAGGCTCTTGTCTTTGAGGCCCTCTGGTTCAGGCCCCGCCTTCTCAGTCTGGGAGAGCCTATCAGGAGCTGTGTGTAACTTCTTTGTCTGGGACTCATGGCCGTTAGTGGAGACGGACACTTTGTCCCTGATTGGCTGGGAGCTGTTGGTCTTTGACTGTGATGTCACATCTTTCTGAGGAAGCTGGGAGTCTCTGTCGCTGTCTGTGACGACAATGATGCTGTCCTCCCCTCTGTCTTCACTCTCCTCCTCCATGGGCTCCGGAGACTGCACCTGGCTCTGAGAGAGGGCCAGGGCCATTGCTGAGGCCCCGCCTCCCATTGTGCTCTCCCCCTCCCCCTCCTCCTCCTCCTCCTCCTCCTCCTCCATCACCACCACCTCCTCATCTACTTCACTCTGCTTCACTTTATCTGTTTGACTGTTACCAACGACTCCACTCTTCTGTGAAGATGATTTTATGGACGGACTCTTCGCAGTGTCTCCCTCCTTCCTCGAGTCTACAGAAGTCTTCGTCACGTCCACAGGAGATGTCTGACAGATCATAGACTGGGAGGGCAGACTGTGGGGTGTGGTGTCCGGTGGGGTCTCCTGCACGCAGCTGTTCACAGTCACATCAGAGGCATCGAGCTTTGTTTGAGAGCAAGACACCACGTCAGCGGCGCTCGCCTCTTTGCTCTCACTCTTACTGTCTTTTACATTCACATTTTCTACATTCAGAGAAGTCTTTTTGTGCACATCAGACTTCTGCGACAGACTGGACGGCTCGTTCCTGGCACATTCGCTGTGATGCTTTGGTGACTCAGCAGAGATGGAAGCTTTGGAGCTGGTTGCAGTTTGTGATTCTGAAGGGACGCCATTGCTCTCGCTCCTCTGATGTGAAATCGCAGAGTCGCTGGTGTCGACGCCGGGCGGCTCTTCCAGTTCCTCGATCTGTGTGGCCTGACTGTCCTCCTCAATCTGTGCTGAGGCCTTCTGAACCTGGCTGCTGCTCTGCGTATTCACAGAGAGCTGCAAAGGCAAAGTGAAAGCAGCTGACTCCAGCTGCTGAGACTGCGTCTCACGTGGCGACAATACTGTCTTCTTATCTGACTGCTGTGGGGCGTCCTGACTCTGCGTCGGGACAAACATGTCCTGAGGAAACAGAAGAAAACACACACATAGAATATCATGAAATGAAAGGTTTATCATCGATTAACCTGTGGATTATTTTTTACAATTAACTGTTTAACTTGCCTAAAAGATCTTCAAAAATAGTAACGTATAACTCCTTTAATTTCCCAGAGCCTAAAGTGACGTCGTCAATTAAAGATATTCCAAAATTCTTATTTTGGAATATCTTTAAGTGCAGCAGTTTTCCTTTGTACATGATTTAAAGCTGCTCAGATTCCAACACACACACACAGAACATGATTTCATGACACCACCATATCTTAACATAGCAAACAGCGGTTTGCTGCTATATTAATGCTCTGAATGTCACATACAGAAGATCTAACTGAATATCTTTGGGTTCTGGGAAACTGTGAGAGTCAATATTCTCTGTTTTCTGACACCTTAATCAACAATAACTGATTAATCTAAAACTCAGTGATGAGTCATTAAAAATGAGAAAAGAAAAGTAATACATACATGAGAGAACTCTGGTTGGGACGGTAAAGAGAGAGTTCGCTCTAACACAAAACCAGGGGAATTCTGGGATACAGGTGTAGAGGCGGACGGGTGTGGCTTAGAGGCAGCTTCTGTTTCCATCGGCTCATCTTTCTCTCCTGCTCGGTCCTCTGGAGGCAGCGAAGTATCCATCGGTTCATCAGCACCTGACAAAGCAAACACATTTTAGTTCTGTTCGCCGGCTGACTCCCAGTTCAGATTCATAAAAGGAGATTAAATCAGTCACCGTCTTCGTTCTCGGTCGGTGAGTTGGGGACTATTAAAGGGGTGTGGCTAAAGTTGTCCTGGGTCGGGGCGACATAGTCAACAGAGCTCCTGGAAGAAAGGAGAGTTTCAGGTTATTGTCTCTGTTCTGCTCGTGTGTGGAGAGGTGAACTTCATATGACAGCACTGTTGTGACTTACTGGGACAGACTTTCCTGCACCAGTGTTCCCTGTCCAGACAGATGCAGCAGTCGCAGGGTGTGAGCCGGCGTCGGGGTGGGGTGACCCTGCTGTTCCGGCTCTGACACTGTGCTGTCCACTGCAGCACCTGCGAGCAGCACAAAGAGATAACATGAGGGAGGAAAAGACGGCAGTCCAATGTCCAGCTGGTATAAATCACTTCCTGTGTGGCTGTAAAACAGAACGAATCGACACCCTGAGCTGAGAGCGACACTCTCCTGTTACCTGCAACCTTTAAAACACCACACAGGCCGGCATGTGCATGGATGTACCTGTCTTGTCAGCATCAAACATGTCCTCCTGTGAGGACAGGATCTGGCAGTCCTGCTGGTCCTTCTCTCCAGAGGCCTGGAGGCTCTGTGAGTGCAGCAGAGCGTGGACGCTCAGCTGCCTCCCCGACTGACCCGGAGACTCCAATGAGCTGCTGGAGCTCACCTCAGATCTGGAGGAGGAAAGAAGAAAATGCTGCTCATCCCACATTGGTACGTGACCTCTGATGAACGTAGGATTTAAACACCACGTGGAGTCGTACCTCACTGCTTTGTTGTCCTGACTCTCAGAAGTCCTGGAGCTCATGTTCTGCTCCGCTGCTGCTGAGAAGACGTTACATTGACTCTTTAAACCATGTCAGTATGAATACTCCTCTGATCAGGTACTAAATAATGAACTAGCTGTCATGCTGCGTCCAGCAGGATTAGGAATTTATTTCACTCCTGACACACACACACACACACACACACACACATACACACACTGTATACATTTCACCAGCAGCATCACAGTGCATGGTATGCTATTAGTAGTACTCCTGAAGCAGGTAAAAATGTGCTGCCTCGACAATCGTCATTGCAGCCCTCTTTATAATTAATTAATGCATCTCGAGCTGATTAAACAGCGAGCAGAGAGCCAGACAGCAAAGTGCAAATGCAACTAATATGCACCAACCTGTAGACGAGTGACAAACAAAAGAAAATACCACTTTAGAGCTCCTTGTTGAGGTTTCTCCAAGTCTTTGAACTCTGAGCACCATCCCTCTAAAAGCTGGTTTCCAGTTGGCCGTAAGCTCTACACAGAGCCCACGCTGTAGCCTACGCACGAGGCTACGCTAAAGTGTGCGTTTATACTTGTGCAGTTGTGTGTCTGTGTCGCTCAGCAATCTCACCTCCAAAACGCTAGTTGATGGTGGGGTTTCTATAAAGAACAGTAAAGTCTGTTTCATTTAAATAACACTTAAAACACAGCTTAATGGTGAAAACATTAAAAATAACTTAACAGAAGTACAAAATTGAGCTCCATTATAACTCACAAGACTCACCCACAAATACGCCACGCTAACGTTATTAAGCCTGTGAACTAATAACGTTGAAGCTTATAATTAAAGTTCCAGCTAACAACCAACTTTTTGGTTTCCCAACCTTTCTCTTTGGGGACGAAATGCTCCAAACAACGGAGCCCAAACCGGAATTTCATACAGTTATGCCACCTCGTCATTCTGTATAAAAGGTACGTTCACAGAATGGGGGGTGAGAGTTGTCTCGCCTTTAATGCAGCAACAGAGGTAGCAACAGCACTGACACAATGTCTGTATAAACGGGACAGCCTGCAGGACACGGTCATGGACAACACAGGTGTGAAGTTTTGACAACATGTTTAAATATGACCCACCACAGGAGATTTAAAAAGTAGCTCGGATGATTCAGTGACCTGTAGGTGACCTGTAAGTATCTGCATTTGTTGAGTTTCTCATTTATTGAGGATTTTCCTTTTATTTGTCACCCGTCAGCAGATTCAAACTGAGTTTCTTAAATCACCCAGGAGCCCGGCCTGACTGCAGCCTTTTACAGGTGGTATCATTTGAGATGTTCAGGTCATGGTCTCTGCATCAATTCAAAGGAGAGAAGAGGCCTTAATAACCACAACATACAAAAGGAGCACAAAGAAAATCAGTGTCTATAAATAAAAGTGTTAATACCTAATTTGGTGCGTCTCTCGCTGTCTGGCTGAGGTCTGATGTCTTCTTCCTCCTGACTGTTCTCTGCTTCACCACGCAGATCCTGACTCTGAGAGAGCTCCAGAAAACCGAACTGAGAGGTTCCCCCTGAAACACACACACACACACACACACACACACACACAGACGTCACTCACACACACGGAGATATATAATCCTATAAAGGTATGATACAGGACGTTACTCTGCTCCCACCCTCAGACTGAACACAGTGTGTGGTGGAATCAGCTCCAGAGTCCATCTCAGTGTCTTCAGCTGCACATCTGCATGAACAGAATGAAAACATTGTGTCACCATCTGACGCGAAGCATCATCATCATCATCATCATCAGTGAAAATGTTCAATCATCACCTACTTTTTCTTGTTGGGAGGAGAGCAGATGTTTATGACCTGACTTTCCTCCTGGAACGCTGAGCTGGGGTCAGCCGCCATGAGAACGCCTGAATAAAGAAAACAGGATTATTTACTGTTTCTGTTCACCACAGGATGAAGGCCCTCACACACAGGGGGCATTAAATCATATGCCAATATATTTTTTAGAAACATCCACTCTGAAAAAGGGACGTGACTTTTTTCCAGAACAAGGTTGATTTTTCTGAGCTTCTGCACCCTGACTAAAAGCATCGACAGGCCCGTCACGGTAATTACACTGATTATAGCTAACGGGCCGTCCATCCCCAGGAGCCGACTGCAGCACACTGATTAAGAAAGTAACTTCAGTATTCCTATAATTTAGCTAAGCTTGTCTATTAGTCGCAAGAGGCATCACTTGTTTGTTTTTTATTGGCCAAATTGAGTATTAAGTCTCAAATGAGTCATTTTGGGCTACTTGTTTTAAGATACGATACCTTTTTTATATATATATATATATATATATATATATACATATACTTTATTGTATTTATTAACAGGTGGTAATTAAATATAAAATAAAATATTAAATATAATTAAAATAAATATACGTATACTTTAGGGCTGTCAAAATAATGTGTTAATAAACCACAGAAAAAAAAATAATGCCTTAAAAAAATTAAACTGATTAATCACGTTCCGTGGTGCCCTTTGACCCGGTGCGTCATTGAAGGCGACAGTGTCTTTGTCACATGATGGAGGCAGACGAGACGACACTGCTCTGCCCCGTGTGGAACATTTACATTTAAGCAACAGCCAGATGGAGCTGTTGATAGGAGCAGTGTTCTCTGCAGGTTCTGCAGGAAGGAATTTTTGTACCATCGGAGAACTTCAGTCTGAAATATCACCTCAACACAAAACATTTAGCAGTGAACCAGGAGGTCTGAGCTAGGTCAGCCTCGTCAAGCCACACTGGACCAGGTGTTCAGACTGAGTCAGTCTACCTGTGACTGACTCAATGACTCTCTTGCAGACCAGTTTGGGTGGTCGAGGACAGGGGGACAACTGTTTCCAACATCCAGCAGCTTTACTACGACTCTTCTGACAACATCCATTGAAACTGAAAATTTTAAATACTTTCACAGCAAAAAATAATGTATGCGATTAATTAAGATGAATTAATCACAGAGCATGTATAAGTTTATTTTTTTTACTCGCTTGACAGCCTTCGCGTATATGTTAATTTTTTTCATACTCTAAATCCAATGTCTGAATATTCCTAAGAATTTAAACTACACTGCTCTTTAAAAGGTGGTACTTGCATTATTATGCTATTGAATTATCATTATATCAGCAGCATTAAATGGTCTCAAAACAACAACATCATTTTTTGCAATTATTTCTTGACATATCATCGAACAAAAGAAGTTATCGTGACACGCCGAAACATAAACTGATCACGTCGTGCAGAACAACAACAACGTGGAGGATATGCAGTCATAAGCAAGATGAAAAACGTTATTACTCTATTCATAAGTGAGTATTTCGCCTTTTCTTGTAGATTATTCATCACGCCTCGGGTGTGTAAAGACCTTTACGTTATATACGAGTACATGTTGATCCATGTCATTAAAAAAGCACTGACCGGGTTCAGCCTGGTTGTTGTTCTGGGAGCTCTCTGATTGGCTGTCACTCTGAGAGTATCTGCTTCCCAGTGGTGAGGATATCAGCTCCTGGAGACAGAAAATATCACTGTTGTCACAAAGCAAAAAAATGTAAAACAAATCAAATTAATTCAAACTTTAGAAAATAAGGAGGAAAAGCAAATATGATGTCATTAGTCAGGTTCCCTTTGTTGTGTCTGTGAGCAAAAAGAGAAAAAGTTCAGGTACGTCTGTCGACTAAACAAACCTGTTAGAGCCTGATAATGACTGATGAAGGGTCACACTGATTTAAGGGAAGTGTGAGTGCTTCGTCTCAGTCACTAAACTCCAGCCTGCTCTGCTGAAGTTCTCAACCACAACACTAACAAAGATTTCGTCACTGAAAGGTCACAGTTTGACCTCTCTGCTTCCTCACGAGAGGGGGGAGGGGCTCTGCAGAGCAAAGACTCTCACTGCAGGAGCACTGCCACCTCACAATAAGGTCATGTGAGCTGCCAGCCCCCCTCGAGCCCCCCTGTAAGGAATGTGCATGTTTATCTACATGTGTGCAGGAACCTACAGGAAACTATCTCATGTTTGTCCTCATAGTCTGAAGACAGGCAGGTTATGTGACTTAGGATCCCTCAATTTATATAATAATTGTTTGTGATTCTTGTCTTTGTCTGGTGACGGACTGGCGACTGATCAGCAACAATATAACATCAACAACTGTCTGTAAACTCGTCCTCAGTGAACTCTGTCTCTCTGCGTCTCGCGAGAGGCTTCCTCTTCTCGGGAGGTGCACGTCAGGCTACGGCTCTAAAAAGTGTTGCTGGAGAAGTTGTGAGTGAGTGAGGGGGCGGAGCTGTGTGGAGAATGTGACAGAGGAGAGATGCACACTGGTATGTGTCATGTAATGCAGCTTGACCCTATATTAACATAAACAGTTTTGTCTACATTTATATCTTGTTTTAAAATATATCGTTATATCGCCCAGCCCTGGTTCACAGTGGTGAACCATGTCAGATTGTTAACAAGCTGCCTGTAACTAAGTACTTTTACTCAAGTATCCTACTTTAGGAACAGTAAGGGGCATTTGTAATTTACTTGGGTATTTCTGTTTTATGCTACTTTACACTCCTACTCTCGACTTAAGTTTGGAAGAAAATATGGTACATTTTTTCTCCACAGCTATGAGACTACAACTTAGTGATTATTTACCCAGCTAAAAGATTTTCAGTTTTTGGTTTTTTAAACACTAGGGAGGGACCTATGTTTTTCACTTTGGCTTAAAGGGAAATTTCGGTTTATTTCAACCTGTCTCCTATCATCCTAAATTTGTTTCAAGTGACTAGTGACATAAAAATAATAGTTAGCATGTTAGCCGTTAGCCTAGATACAGTCGGGGCGCATAGTAGCGTCAGACCTGTTAAAACGTAAGTGAACGGGCAACCTTCAAGTGCAAAGTTAGTCCACTAAACAAGCTTTTTTTCCACAAAGACCGCCTCATATCGTTAGGATAAATGTCAGAGAACATATAGAAAACGACATGTAAACGTGTTGTCTTACCTTACCGGTGTGGTGCCATGTTTGTTTACCATTTAGCTCTGCTTTCCAAAGCGCGGCCGAAATATTGCAAGAACAAGCAGCAACAGCTGGAAGTCAGAACCGGACAGTAGCCTGAAAAGTTCATTCATTTATTTTATGAAAGATTTATAGAATAATGGCTGACTTTTTGCCAGACTTCGACTTTGTGGAGGAGGAATTTGATTTTGCAGAGTTTGATGGCCGCCCTTATTTATTTGAGCCAGAATACACTGACGAAGAGCTTCATGAAATTGAAGAACGGAGGAGGAGAGAGAGAGAGGCGCAACAGGTAGAGGACGAGAGAGGAGGAATGGCTGCTGCAAGGCTGCGTAGCTCTGGAGATTGGTGGTGTACCTGTGAATGCTGTGCCCCAGTGCCCACAGAAGAGGAATGCCTCTGTTGCAAGGAATGGGATCGGTTGCAGCCTTATTTTCAAGGTCTGGATGTGACCGAGGACGAGACACCTCCACCTGGAGTAGTATCCAGCTGGGCTTTATCTAGAGCTCGCCAGATGTATTTTGGCCGCGCTTTGGAAAGCAGAGCTAAATGGTAAACAAACATAGCAGCACACCGGTAAGGTAAGACAACACGTTTACATGTCATTTTCTATATGTTCTCTGACATTTATCCTAACGATATGAGGCAGTCTTTGTGGAAAAAAAGCTTGTTTAGTGGACTAACTTTGCACTTGAAGGTTGCCCGTTCACTTACATTTTAACAGGTCTGACGCTACTATGCGCCCCGGCTGTATCTAGGCTAACGGCTAACATGCAAACTATCATTTTTATGTCACTAGTCACTTGAAACAAATTTAGGACAATAGGAGACAGGTTGAAATAAACCGAAATTTCCCTTTAAGAGAGGGGCATGCACGTTGAAATGGCTGTATTTTCTATTTATACTACTGAAAACAGGCCATCCAAACCCACAGGCCTCTCTAAAACTCGCCAAAATTACACCATTTATCACAGCCAGAAACTATAAAAACACAAATTATCAGGGATGCACGATATCGTCACATCATCGGTATCGGCCAATATCAGCTTTAAAATGAACTGTCAGAATCAGCCAACATGCTTTTTATTATTTTGCACAATAAAAGAATATTACATACATTGAACAGTACTGTATTTCATGTCTCCATCTGTTTAATATGATGTTAATTCAACTACAGAAGAGACTTGATGATCACTGAAATTAGGTTGGGGAAAAAAGCAGATATATCGATATCAGTAATCAGCAATGATATACATCGGCATATCAGATATCTGCAAAAAGACCAATACCGTGCATCTCTATAAATCATCAAATAGATTTTCGATGTGCAACTAAGCTTCCATCAGATGAAAAAACCATAAACAGATCTGTGCTTAAAATAGTGATACTTAATCAAAATCACTTTATTCTAAGTCTCATTTAAAATGAAATGCATGAACTAACCAACATGTTCGACAAGAGTGACAAAACCACAGCGTTGTTCAGCTCCAGGATTTCATCTTCATCTTCTCATTTTCAAACATCAAAGGGAAAGTTTTAAAAATCTAATAACTAATCTGTGTTATGAGGGTCATGTATGTTCTGCCAGTCACTCAAAGAGAAACATCTGTAACCTCAGGGAGGGTCAAAACAAACACTGATAAACAACAAAGTCCCACCCAGCAGCCCCTTCCTCTGATAAGTGGAGAACAGTCCCTAACTGGGGCTTCTTTCTGCAGACTGAGAACTTTAACTTCTGATAGTGGGAGTAAAGTTTGATGGTTATACTTATGTACTTTATCTTGGCTCAGATTTGGATGCAAGGTTTTTACTTGTAACGTCACTGATGTATTTTTACACCTTGGTACCGATCCTTCTACTTAAAGAAAGGATCTGAATACTTCCTCCACTGGTGCAGGTGATTGTGCTGTTGTTTTTCTCATAGCCGTGGTGAACCTGTTTTCTTATGTTACTTGGGGAGTAGGATGAGTTTGCAGCTTACCAGGACGGGGCTGCGGGCGGTGGGCTGCAGGCTGGACAGGCGCCGGGCCAGCAGAGCTCGGTAGCTGCTCTCGGGGTCGTCCTCCAGAGCGACACTGTCCGGCTGAGAGTCCTCCACGATCAGACACGGGTTCTCGGGCTGAGGCAGGCTGGAGTCCAGTTCACTTCCGCCGGGATCCATGAGGTCAGGCCGAGGACAGGAGACGGGGTGGTTAGCTAGCCGAGCAGCAGTGAGACAACGGAGGCAGGCATGTGAGTCTACAGCCGCTGTTTGCTACCTGGACCTAGCATGTTAGCTAAAGGCTAGCGGCTAACGCTCCGCCCAACAACAAAGCGTGCTGCCGCTGTTGCTGCTGCCCGCTGAGGAGCCGCTGTGCTCCGGACAGACTCTCACACACACACCGGGAGCTGCGGAGCTTCACTAATGAGTTACTAAGTTATTAAAGTATCGATTAGTGTCTCTAATCGATCAGTTAACCGGTTAGAAAACAAAAACATACACACCCACTCCGGCTCTGCTCCACCGCTCGCGGGAAAAGTTACCAGAAGTGATTTGATTGGTCCGGTTTGCAGGTGACGTCATATAAGAATGCTGGTTAGTTTTATGGTTGCAGGATTTTTTGAAGCTGTTAACTTTTTCTATCTTTCTAACTTTAAATATTTTATAATTTATTGCATGATAATACAGATGATAATATATGATTAAATTCAATTATCTTATTTGCATTTTTTTTATTAAAAAAGAAACATTTTCTATATCCCTACCTAAGCTTTTTGTTTGTTTGTTTGTTTAACATTTTACTAAATCACCCAGTTTATTACACATCCAAAAAGTGGTAGTGATTAAATGTAATTTTTTTATTAGCATTTTTTTTTATTTTTTTTGATGATGTCGCTCTTGAATATATCTAATTTAATTTGATTATTTTATTTGCATTTTTTTCAATTTACAAAGATACATTTTCTTCATCATTACCTAAGGTTTTTTGTTTGTTTTCATTTTTCTCTTAGAATTTAATTTCCTTAATGCTACTTATATCAGCCAAGTTATTAAACAACAAAAAAGTAGTAGTAGCAGTGATCACATTTTTTTAAATAATTTTTTAAATATACATTTTTTAATTCACAAAGAAACATTTTCTACATCACAACCCAAGTTTTCTGTTTATTTATTTTCTTTATTATTATTTTTTTAATCTTTACTCTTAGAAGTGAATTTTCTAACATTCCTTTAAACAACAAGAAGTAGCCTGATACGCTTTGGGTAAAATCAGGGAACTTTTTTTCCTTGAAACCTCTCAGTGTGCAGGGCATGGAGAAAATCAAATGTCATTTTATTTTTAAGCAAATCAGCATCAATATTGTGACAGTATTGTAGGGCTGACTATTGTTGCTTTCCCAAAACTTAACATAATGAGATTGTTGATAAATAATCTTCAGTAATGTGGAAATAACGATATTGCAATAGCCAAAATTTTCAAACGATTTCTCATCTCATATTATATCAATATAATATCAATACTTTGCCCATATATTCTGTGCAATTATTCAACTGTGCAATATTTCTCACCACTTGAATAGTTAATATTGTTATTAGTTCAACATACACTGTAAATAACTGTACATAACTGTTCTTGTATTACTCTAATTCTATTGTTTTATTCTACTCTTATTGTAGTTACATTTTCACACTTATAGTGACCATATATACTTTATTTTAATCTATTTAAGTACTAGTGTTAAACACAGTAGCATAATGCACATTTCTTTTCTTCTTCATTTTATTTATTGTTTTATATTTACACACTTTTATTTCATACTCTCATTCTTCCTTCTTATAATTCTCTATTCCTTACATTGGAGTGACTGTAAGGAATCATTATTTCCCCTCAGGGCTCAATAAAGTATTTCTGATCCTGATTCTGATTCTGATTACTGAATATGCTTATATTTATGCACACATATAGACCCCTGATATTACCATCATATCTTTTATATATATGTTCCTCATTACATACTGTAGCTCATGTACTGATGACATTTCTTCCTTTTTTTTAAGTGATACATTATGTAAACAGGCGTGTCACCCAGTGATACACAACAGTAACAGACTATAGTTTATTTTATTTTATTTTATTTTAGTTTAGTTTAGTTTAGTTTATTTACTTTATTAATCCCCCTGAGGGGAAATTCAATGTTTTCACTCTTGCTTGTCAATTACACACAGGTCCTATATTGATATAAAATGATAAACAAAGACAGATAACAACAATATTTACAGTACAGGTGTAAATTTTAAAGTATGGCCTATGATCAAAAAGGTTTGGCCACCCCTGCTCTGACGTACACTGAATCACCCCTGTGCAGGGGCGTAAATATCGACAGCGCAGGCAGTGTGGCTGCACTAAGGTCCATGAGTTGGGGGGCCCATAGGGAGAGTGGGCCCTCCAACAATGTGCTAGGTGGAGAATGGGCCCTGATTGCCACCTTGAAAATATGCTGTTTTCTAAGAAGAAATTACATTACATTAAAAAAAGTGCCATTTGCTATAGACCCTTTTACAATATGATGTTTTTGGTGGGCGGGGCTTAGCTGGAGACAAAACAGTTCTCCACAGACATTAGCTAGCACTAGCTAACATGTTCTGTTGTCTTGCTTTAGACGATGGAGGAAGATGATGTGAGTGGTGCATTCAGAAACACTCACTCTGAGTGTGGGAGCGCACTCTGACACAAACTGGAGCGTTGATAAATTGGGAACGCTGTCTGAATGTAGCGTTGGGTTATCCAGAGCAGCGCACTCTCAGAGTGGCAGAGCGCACTCTGGACACTCTGTCTGTGGAGACGGAGCAGCAGAGCGCCGAGCGCAGTGAATGTGTGATTAACTTAACCGTTGGTTCATTCATGTAGAAATATAACGCTGCGTTTCTTCCACCAACAGGGCTCTCATTTTAGTGTAGAGCGTCAGACTGAATTTACCAACGCACCATGTCAGGTCACTCACTCTCCGGGACCGCCAGTGTTACTTGAATAAGTAAACACTGACCAACGGGACCAGACTGGCCGATTCGTATGCTCTCACTCAGTGGATGGATGATGTCACAGGAAGCCAATCTTACAAAGGAGGACCACACTTGTTTGTTTTGCTATGGAAGCTAACATTAGCTAATGTGCTAAAAAGTTAGCGTTGCAGAGAAATCCAATCTTCCTCTTAATCCTTCCCCAGTTTCTGATGAGGTGGACATGATAACCCTTAATACACATAACCTTATTCATCCCTACAACAGGAAATACTTTTTCCCGAACCTGATATGAAGTGTGCGCTGCACATGTGAGCATTTTTGATGATGGCCTCCGTCCAGTCCTTTGGTCTTATCACATTTAACCATAGTTGTCTTTGTTTTTGTTGACGGGCAGTGGCGGCTGGTTTTGAGCCATGACTCCTTCTATTCTGGCTCCCAATAACACAACAAGACAAACACATTTTAACACTCCTATGGAGCCTACAGCCCTGTGGGGGAGAGGCAGCTGCACCTCCAGCTGATAACATGATGTCACTGTGACGTCGGCTCTAAAAGGGTCTATATATGCCTATTCTATATCCATAAATATTCTATAAATCAACAATTATTTTCTTTGGTATTTTTGTCATATAGGCCTACAGATATGCAGTGATGATTGCTGGGTATGTTGATGTTACCCAGTGTCAAGTCTCTGATCATGTGACAAGACGATATGTGCACGATAGCGCGCACTGGGGCCCGTCGTAACTACCACACACCACTGTTTATAGTCTACAAAGTTGCCTGGCTGAATTATCATATCATGTTCATACACAGTTTAAAGCCTCCTGACACTTGCAAAAAACCCACTTGAAATAAATCAAACAAAATAACCATTAATTGTCTTTTATTTGCATCATGTCGGTCTATCAACTTTTTTCACAGTGTTTTGTCCTTTTGCATCTACAGAATGAACACCCTCTTGACCATCAGTATTTTCTTGTATTTTTTATTATAAAGATGTTTTACCTGATATATATGATGAAGATTTGCACTCTGCACTGATAAATCATACCAAAAAGACAAATCTAGGGCATTGCTTCCCACAGTGGGATCTCTGAGACCTTCAGAGGTCCTTGCGAGGTGTTCGGGGACTCCGGCAAAATGAGATATAGGTTAACTTTCACCATCACTCCCCTCAGCTCTCTGGTTCAGACTCACCGAGTTTGACTTCATGGACTTCTTTCTCCCTGCTGTTACCTCTGCTCCCCCTGCACATCCCCAGATTTCATATTTTAATCAAACTTTAAAGGAACATCTTTACAGAAGTAGAACCTTAATGGGGGTTTAGGAGTAATGAACGTGCATCACAGATATGTATCTCTCTCAGCACCTGTGAGTGTGGCTGTGTAGATTTTAAGGCTTTAAAACTGCAAACAAGCACACGCTAGATTAGCTGCATTTTGTAGAGAGCTTACAGTGCTGTGGTGCTCTCAGTTTTTGAAGATTAACAGGCCTCCTCTCAAATATTAACATCACTTTGTCATCATCATTTGACAGCCTCAGTTTCCATGGAGACACCACATTTCCTGTAACACCGCAGCCCATGCAAATGCAGATCACAGAGGTACTGGCTGAGAAAAGCAGCAATCATTTCACTGATTGAAGCTGCTGCTGGGAAAGTGAGTCGCTCCACGGCAAGTCTTCACAATGAGCCCAAACCTGGCTGAACTAAGTCACACTGACACCTGGGCTGTCTCCTCAGCTCACAGCCATCCTCCTCAAGAGTCAGGAACAAGAGTCATTACAAGCACAAATGCTTTGAACACACCAGTAAAGACCTACAGTTGCCATTTTAGAAGGACAGTTGATGTTTAAAATCCTGTGAGACATATCATAGATACAGAAATGATGCCATAGATTAAGCACCATGAAGCAGGGTAAGGTCATTTTCTTTCACTACAGACTAACTCCAAACAGCAGCGTGAGTCTTCAGGGAGGTGGAGATTGCAGTTTTCTGCAGAATCCCCAATTGAAAGCTTTCAGCTCACAGAGGCTCAGCTCTGATTCAAACCCTTGGGTCTTTCTCTGCTCCCAGTCAGCTGAAGGTGCATCCTGCCAGACAGCAGCAGCCATGGGCCTGACCACAGCTCTGATTTACAGGCAAGCAGCAGCAGCAGGAATATTAGTGACCAGCATTTAGATAAGAGCACACTGAGGTGGAGACACTGTGGCTGGAAACAATGCCTGATCCTGCTAAATGACCTGATACGCAGCTCCACCAAACAAAGATGAAGAAACACAATCTGCAGCCCGGCTGGATGCTGGTGGGCATCAGCCTCGTGCAGCCAGCTTCACCGACTGCCACCGCAAAGTTCAGCGTTACGTCGTCATTTCTGCAGGTCGGGCTGACACCCACATTAAGAAATGCGCAGCCACTACCCAAAATGTCTCATCTTAGCCACCTCTGCCGGAGCTGACAGACAGCTGAGACGCACACTGGAAGCATATGCTGCTCCGCGTCCTCTAACACATCACCATCCTCCATCCTCTCACATTTTCACCGCAATGCAAAGAAAAACACACATAAAGCGCTTTACCTTCGGATTCAATACGTCAGCTCCCGGTTCGTCCAATTTGTTTCAGTGTCCCGTTGGTTGCAATAATAACGCGTCCAACATCGCTCAGTCCTTCCTTGCCTCTGTTTTGCTGAGAGTCAGGGTGTGGAATACACACGCATGGCACGTAAAGATGCAAAGGCATCTTTTAATGTAGATGCCATGCTCATTTCCTCTGGACTCACACACTGCTGCTTCACATGGATCATCACCAGGATGAGATTCATTTAAAAATGTAGATTAATTTTATTTTTGGATGCCAGGAGCTACTTTGAAATAACTTTTTAAATAAAGCAGAGAGGAGGTAGTTTAATGTGCTTTCAGTGTTTGAATGAGACAGAATAGAGAGGAAATGTAAATTCAGGTTTGTCAGCTCCATGTCTGTATTATTTCCTAATGTCAAACTGAAGCTGTGGTTAAATATAACCAGAAGACTTTGCAGATGCAATAGTTCACTTATAATTCATATCCACCATATTTATTGTAGTGGGAGTTATAACTGGGAGATGAAGAGATGCATGGCATGGTAAATTATTTTATTAGTATCATGTGTGCTTCCTTTGAAAGTGAACATGTAGTCTGCAAAATTCAAAACCTAATAAAAAGAAGTTTCTAAACACTTATTCAGTCAGTGTTTGTCTGTTCAAGTTATTTTATTCCATTTTCCACTAAGCTGTGGCTGTGAAACATCATCAGCTAACATGTTGACACAGCATGCACAAAGATATTCAGGTGGATGTGTGTTGGTGCCACATTAAAGGGACAGTTCAGATTTTTTGAAGTGGGGTCGTATCAGGTACTTATCCATAGAGAGTTAATTATATACAGTAGATGGTGGTCTGCGTACTGCCAGTTTGGAGAAGCAGGGTGGAGTCTGACACAGAGGCTAAGCAGTCAGCTTGGTCTCAATCAGAAGTCGTCGAAATCCAGGGTTGGGCAGTGACTTCCATCGTTAGCCACCGATGAAAAAAGCTGCCCTTTCACGTTGGCATGATATGCGGCCCGTTGCCGATGTTCTTGAGGTATTGTGTTCACGAGAATGAGACAGACAAGGTCACAGAGGCCAAAATGTAATCAGTTCTTTGTTGAGTTCAAGGGGATGTTGGTGCCAAAATTGAAGAAACTCCCTCCAGGCGTTCTTGAGATATCGGGTTCATGAGAATGGACATATGGACATACTGATGGGACATAATGCCACCCAACCCATTCTCACTTCAAAGTTGTTGAAATCTGGCGCTTGGTCAGTGACTTCTGGCATCAGACACCGACAACAAACGCCAGTTGGCATGACATGTTATTGTGTAACAGTGCCCAATGGCGCAGGGTGAAAAGCGGAGGGACAATAACAAAAGTTAGGGCAGTGGAAGTCCAGGTAGGGCGGGGCAGGCAGGAGGGGTGGTGGATGGGTCCAACAACCAACAACTTTCACCCATGAGGCTGGTGTTCGCTTTCCATGTGATTGTAAAGCCAAACCCTTTTTTCCCCTAAATTCAACCACATGCTTTTGTTGTTGAAGGACAAAAACGTCAATTCACAGTGTTGTACCAACGTAGTGCTTTTATTTTGAAAGAGACTGTATGCAAACTGTACATTTCCTGTGAAAACAGAAGTGTATTTTGAAAACAGACAATGCATGTAACAGGCTGAAGTTGACACGGCGTCCCAGAACGTCAACAACCAACACACCCAGGGTACCTTGGACGTCATAGCCTATGTGGACGTGGAAAGTCCAAACGTGGACATGTGACTGCTGTGGAGGGTCAGCAACAAATGTATTTTAGCCACCTAAAAAAATCAATATCATTTTAAGAGTACACTATATTTAGAATATTGTCTCAGCCTCACCTTAATGTCAGACAGTGATTTCAAGCTAGAAAATTAAGCTGTTTTATTGCTCTCTCTTCAAAGCCAGACTCCATTGAGAAAAACAGCGATTTAACGTCAGTGAACACAGGAGCTGCTGGTCTACTGCTGCCGCCATCAGTTAGTTAGTTTGTGTTATTGTGTGACTTTGGTGTTACAAAAGGGTCAGTTCAGATTCACCAAAGTCACACAATAACACAAACTCACTAACTGATGGGGGCAGCAGCAGACCAGCAGCTCCTGTTTTTAGTGAGCTAAAATGACTGTTTTGTCAGTGGAGTCTGGCTTTGACGAGAGCATGACGGGGAACTGAAGCTGTTAACAGCTTCCTCGTCAGAATGGGCTGCCTGACAGAGAAGTACAACAGTCAGAATACCCGTATTGTAGCGTACACTTAAACTGATATCATTTATTTTTTGCGTGAGACTTTGTTTAGGTGGCTTAAATATGTTTTGCTGTAGACCCCATTGGTTAGCTTCCATATCGGACTCCACCCTGCTTCTCTAAACTGGAGGTGCGCTGACTGACATCTACTGTCTGTAATACACTGACTATGAATAAGCACCCCAAACAACCCCACTACAACTAATTCAAACTATTCCTTTAAAGGCCATGTAGTGCATTTGTGTGTTTAAGCTTCTGTATTTTCACTTTTCAGAATCAGAATCACCTCTATTGGTCAAGTATATGTACACATAGAAGGAACTATTATGTACACAAGTATATGAAAGGTGTTCATTCTTATAGATATTATTTAGCCTGTATAAAAAGCACAAATGATCAAAAAGAAAAAGTCCATATACGAGTCAAGTGCTGAGGCTGACATCCGCTGCACCATCCTGCAGTTTCCATTTCTTTTATTGTTACATTCATTTTCTTTCTCTTTGTATCTATAATAATCTCCCTTCACATGCCCTTACAACTAAATTTCTCACCAAAACTATATTATCTTTAATCTCTCTTAATATTTCTTCAGCATTTCTAAAACAAAAAAAAAAGCTGATTTAATTATTTGAAATTAATAAAGTTAGTCTCCGTAACTGGGTTCTCCACCTGCAAACATTTATGAGTAATAAAAAAACGTCCTCTTGTAGCTCCTGTTCCTCCCAGCAGAGGCCAGCAGACACTCTGCAGTGTGTGAGACTGGAGTGCTGACTCACTCCTGGTTACACACATCTTTCTTTCTTCCTGAGGAGAGGAACCAAATTAAACTCCACAGTGATCCATCACCACAGCAGGAGGTGTCACTGCCGACCAGCCACAACCAAACCAGCGCCACAGCGTCTGCTCTGGAACTTTAGTGGAGACAAATCAGTGTTTACATGAACAGAGGAAGATTACTGAACGTCCCCCCATACAGACATGTAATATATGACATATATTTGTCTCCATGTCAAGAAGGATGTTGCTATATATGTTACCTGTGAGATGATATATTATCATCATCACATACATACATCCTCTGGATATGTAAAGATGTACATTTGTAACATATTAAATGACCACAGTAAAATTTCTATATGTAAATATTATTAAAAATATCTATATGATTATTTTTTATGGTATTATATGTTGTGACCATTTATGTTAATATATATGTTTATGTTCATGACTATAACATATATATAAAAATATTGTATGCTTATGTATGTTGTGGATGTTTTCTCATCAATTTTTAACATACAAGTCTATATTTATATTTATTTTATATTAACGTATATAATGTATAAATATATATAAACTATCTATATGATGATTTTTAATTACATTTTATGATATCATATGTTGCTACCGTATATGGTAATGGTATATATTAAATTAGAATATGAAAATTTTTGAAAACAACATAAATACAAAAATTCTGTATGCTTACATATGTTTTTTTGCATTAATCTTTTTATTTACATATATAATATCACTACACGTTGACAGGCTTCAAGGTGGATATATATGTACATAACATATATGTCTGCAATATAAGCATATATTATATATGCACATACATGAGAAATATCCATATGATGAATTTCTATACAATATTTTATGTTGCTACCATACAAGGTAACGATATATATTCAATTTCTATATTAAAGTTTATGGAAACAACATCTATATAAAAAATCTGTATACCTACATATGTTTTCTTTATTAATTCTTAACCTTCATGTCTATCTTTTATATTTACATATGTAATATCAACACATAGTGACGGTCTT
Organism: Epinephelus lanceolatus; assembly: GCF_041903045.1. Classification (NCBI taxonomy): domain Eukaryota; kingdom Metazoa; phylum Chordata; class Actinopteri; order Perciformes; family Serranidae; genus Epinephelus; species Epinephelus lanceolatus. The sequence continues at coordinate 3,074,356 of NC_135735.1, read as the reverse complement.
TGAGATGGATATATATTTACATAACATATATGTCTGCAATATAAGCATATATTATATATATAAACATATTAAAAAATATCTATATGATGAATTTTTAGATGTTATTATATATTGCAACCATATATGTTAATGATATATATTTAATTTATATGTACAAGTTTAGGAAAACAACATATATATACAAAAAATATGTGCGCTTATATTTTTCTTAGGCCTAATAACTTTTGACATACATGTCAAAAATATATCTGCACATAAATACATGTCTGCAATATAAGCACACATTATATATGAACATATGTTAGAAATATCCATATAATAAATGTTTATACAATATCATATGTTACTGCCATATATGGTAATGATATATTTAATTTATATGTGCAAGTTTATCAAAACAACATATATACAAAAAATATGTGTGCTTACATATGTTGTTTCTTCATTAATTTTAAATGTACATGTCCATCTTTTATATTTACATATATAATATCACCAGATATTGACAGGCTTTGGGATAAATACATCTATACATAACATACATGTCAACAAGAAATATATATATTATAATATATGAAAACTAATTTTGATACAGTTTCATATGCTGCAACCACATTTCTATAAATATTATATATACTATATGTATAAAATGACTATTTATGAGAGATTTATGGCAATGAAGGTATTATACCTATATAAACATACAAATATGGGCTGGACATGTATGTCAGTATATATATATATTTTTATGAACATATTCTTCATATGTTAAAATTCAATACATGTACATCTAATAAACTTCCATGTTGGCCAGAATGATGGTTATGAATGACTCTATAGAGGAAAAAAGAAATCAGATATCTGTCTTGACATTACAGTGAGATCCAATCAGTTCAATCCTAGAGTGATTTTCTTTTTTAAGGTAAAATAAACTAATGACATACACGCTCAGATGGCAGTTTATTAGGTACACCCAGCTGAAACCAATCCAGTCTGATACAACACTCCTGTAATGAATCCGCCTTAATGAAGGTAACAGTGGGAACTGTGTATTTGTTTGTCCATTCTGACTCTGAAGATGACACAGTGGAGTTATAATGTTTGTCTGTTTGCACAATTAAAAGCTGCAAATCAGCGCCCTGCAGTCCCATCTTCCCTCCCTGGAGTTCTCCGTCCTCAAGCTGAGAGGCTCCTGATTCAGCTGGAAGCTGCACTGAGAACCTTTTTTCAATGAGGTGTTCAAACCAATTGTCAGAAAAAATGTTGCCATTGTATCTTTCTGCAAATCACAGATATGTTGAAACTTGATATTTTAAAAACACTGTTGCTTTGTGGTCAGGTTTGAACAGTGGTCTAAAGGCGTCTTACCTGTGACACACCATCCACCATCCTCTCCACACTGCAATAACGTATTTGGCTCACATACTATGTCATTTCATATAGGTCAGGGGTCGGCTAACTTTACTATCAAAAGAGCAGTTTTTGGCCAAAAAAGCTCTCAAATAATCCGCCAGGAGCTGCAAAACATATCTGAGCCTTATTATGAAGGTAACAATGAGTCTAATCTTAATGAGCCTTTATTGATATGTATTACCACCAGGTGGTGACTCTGTAGCTATTTATGACTGTGTGGTACTGTAACTTTGGTGGTAAAAGCAAACAAATATGTCCATGAACTATAAAATTCTCTATTGTCCTCCAAGACTTTGTTTTTCAATCTGGAGTCCATAGCTAGCTTCGCTAAGAAGATCCAAGACAAGCCATCGCTAATGAGGTTCAGCAGCATTTAAAGTACAAGGTGACAGGCCATATGAGGCACATTCAGTTTATACGCGGATGACACGCAACTGTACATCTCTGCCAAGCCAAACGATGCTGCAGCTATAAACTCTATTACTGGCAATAAATAAATAGACGAGCAATACTTTTTTAAAGTTAAATGAAGACAAAAATGAAATACTGCTTGTCGACCCTAAAACAAAACCAGAAATGCTGCTTTTATGTTTTATGTCCGTTATGTCTATTTTCATGTGAAGCACTCAGGGCTTATACTGCCCTTGTTGTAAAGCACTCTGTCCTGCATTTCTTGTATGAAAGGTGCTACATAAAAAAGTTTATGATATTAATAACAATAATAATAATAACAATAATAACAATAATAATAATAAAGAGAAGAAGAGGAAGAATAGGGCGGCACGGTGGTGAGGTGGTTAGCATTGTTGTATCACAGCAAAGGAGCTCCTGCACAGAGGAACACAAAATTTACCCATATGAATCAGGTGGGTCATTATTCTGTGGTTTACTGTGCTGAATGTGGTGATATGCGCATATATGTATTGGTGTTACTGTTCCAACTGTAAGTTACTCATTTTTGTCTTACTTATTCCTCCATGTATTTATTTCATTTTATTTTATTTATTTATTATTTCTCTTCTCATCACCATCACAGGTCATCCTAAGCCACCCGGGGAGGGGAGGGTTGGACGAAAGGTCAATTTTTCTTTCTGGAGTTTCATCAACTGCAAAATGTGTAAAAAAAAAAAAAAAAATATATATATATATATATATATACAGTACAGGCCAAAAGTTTGGACACACCTTCTTATTCAATGCGTTTTCTTTATTTTCATGACTATTTACATTGTAGATTCTCACTGAAGGCATCAAAACTATGAATGAACACATGTGGAGTTATGTACTTAACAAAAAAAGGGGAAATAACTGAAAACATGTTTTATATTCTAGTTTCTTCAAAATAGCCACCCTTTGCTCTGATTACTGCTTTGCACACTCTTGGCATTCTCTCCATGAGCTTCAAGAGGTAGTCACCTGAAATGGTTTCCACTTCACAGGTGTGCCTTATTAGGGTTAATTAGTGGAATTTCTTGCTTTATCAATGGGGTTGGGACCATCAGTTGTGTTGTGCAGAAGTCAGGTTAATACACAGCCGACAGCCCTATTGGACAACTGTTAAAATTCATATTATGGCAAGAACCAATCAGCTAACTAAAGAAAAACCAGTGGCCATCATTACTTTAAGAAATGAAGGTCAGTCAGTCCGGAAAATTGCAAAAACTTTACATGTGTCCCCAAGTGGAGTCGCAAAAACCATCAAGCGCTACAACGAAACTGGCACACATGAGGACCGACCCAGGAAAGGAAGACCAAGAGTCACCTCTGCTTCTGAGGATAAGTTCATCCGAGTCACCAGCCTCAGAAATGGCAAGTTAACAGCAGCTCAGATCAGAGACCAGATGAATGCCACACAGAGTTCTAGCAGCAGACCCATCTCTAGAACAACTGTTAAGAGGAGACTGCGCCAATCAGGCCTTCATGGTCAAATAGCTGCTAGGAAACCACTGCTAAGGAGAGGCAACAAGCAGAAGAGATTTGTTTGGGCCAAGAAACACAAGGAATGGACATTAGACCAGTGGAAATCTGTGCTTTGGTCTGATGAGTCCAAATTTGAGATCTTTGGTTCCAACCGCCGTGTCTTTGTGAGACGCAGAAAAGGTGAACGGATGGATTCCACATGCCTGGTTCCCACTGTGAAGCATGGAGGAGGAGGTGTGATGGTGTGGGGGTGTTTTGCTGGTGACACTGTTGGGGATTTATTCAAAATTGAAGGCACACTGAACCAGCATGGCTACCACAGCATCCTGCAGCGACATGCCATCCCATCCGGTTTGAGTTTAGTTGGACGATCATTTATTTTTCAACAGGACAATGACCCCAAACACACCTCCAGGCTGTGTAAGGGCTATTTGACCAAGAAGGAGAGTGATGGAGTGCTGCGGCAGATGACCTGGCCTCCACAGTCACCGGACCTGAACCCAATTGAGATGGTTTGGGGTGAGCTGGACCGCAGAGTGAAGGCAAAGGGGCCAACAAGTGCTAAACACCTCTGGGAACTCCTTCAAGACTGTTGGAAAACCATTTCAGGTGACTACCTCTTGAAGCTCATGGAGAGAATGCCAAGAGTATGCAAAGCAGTAATCAGAGCAAAGGGTGGCTATTTTGAAGAAACTAGAATATAAAACATGTTTTCAGTTATTTCACCTTTTTTTGTTAAGTACATAACTCCACATGTGTTCATTCATAGTTTTGATGCCTTCAGTGAGAATCTACAATGTAAATAGTCATGAAAATAAAGAAAACGCATTGAATGAGAAGGTGTGTCCAAACTTTTGGCCTGTACTGTATATATATGGACACATATGGACGAGATGTAGCTATGTATATATGCTTTATTAGCAATATAAACTGAAAAATATGATCACACACACACAGAAAAAAACTACAAAGGTCACCACTGTTATGATGAGTAAATATTCAAAAACAGCTGCTTTCTGTAGTTTTTATCAGACAAACAGGACGAAACAGTGACTTTGTTGGGGACTATTTTCAGCTGCGGATGAATCCACATTTGGTGCTCTAGTGAGTATTTAGGGCAGCAGGACGGTGTGTGTGTGTTTGAGTCCAGTGTAATGAAGGAACATGTCAGCCAGTGCAGCAGTGTGGCTCACGGTGTGTTTTAACAGTAGCAGAGCTGTATAGCACAGAGGAAGGAGATCTATCAGGCTGTAGATACACAGATAACACAGATAGTACCTGTTGTGCTCGTTGGTAGCATCAATTCATTGCTAATTTGTTGACTATAAGATAAAAAATATCACCAGATGTACCATTTAGATATTGTTAAATGTATTTTGTTAATAGTAGTTTTCATGTACGGCTCGGTGTGTTGACAGAACCGACCGCAGCTTTGTCTTGTCTTATGAAGCCTAAAATAATGTTTTTTCCACGCTGACTGTGAGCCTTTGTTGTCACTGTTGCTCTCTGCACAGCTGAAGCCTTGTTTAGCTCACGACGGGAACAAAGACGTGTCAGTTTAGTAACCAAAGCACATTGCCTGGTACTTGCAGTGACACTGATATAAATAGAACATTTGTGAGCTACAAACTTCTTATTTTCAGCCCCTTTTGTCTGGCACAGTGTCGTTTAAAAAGAAGAACACGAGGGTGACTGGAAGTGACACTGATTACACTCAGTGACCCCTGATGGCTGTGTTTTGAGAACATTATTTACTGTAAGCGCTCACTGTATTTTCATGAGTGTGTTCACACATTTGAACAGGAAAGCTCATCTTTGATATTTATATGTTTGTAAAAGAAGTTCCTATAGGTTATAGGAAATGACATCTTCATCTTCACCGTCTTCCTCATCCTCAGTGACAGCAGGCTTCAGCTGTGTCATATAGGAAATATGATCCACATAAATTCTCATGTCCCTCTTTTCCTTTCATCCAATGATGAGCTGTGACATCAAATAGCCACATCACCTGCCATCCAATCAAATGTTCCCCGTCCACAGAGCCACGCCCACCAATCCTCCCAGCTCATCCTGCACTGTCATGGTGCTTGCTCCGGATGCAGTTGTCATGGAGATGGAAAAGGGCTCAGCGTCCACTGGCGGCACTGTTACCATGGAAATCCCTGCCGCAGCAGCTGCCTCAGTGGAGCGAGCGGAGCCGGAGGAGTGGGTTCAGCACCATGGACAGCACGGCGCCGGAGCTGCTCCCCAGCACAGAAACTATCGCATGCTGATAGTGATCGGAGAGATCTCCAGTAGCCATCACCTGGACACCGCCAGGAAACAGATCACACAAGGTGAGTCCACAGAGGAGAGGTCAGGAGGGCTGGTCATAGTCACTGCAGCTGAAACATCCTGCTGCTCTGTTCACCTGTTGTTAAATTCAACTGTCATCAAATCTATTTCACACAGAAACGGTAAGTTGTAGGTGCTTTACTGTGTGTTTACATTCAGTTTTCAGATTTCTGTAAATTGTCATTTTGGTGCAAACAAAACCAGCAGTCAGTCCTTCTGTATGTTAATCCCTGAACTTCCCATGTTGTCAGCAAAATGCTTCAGTTTCTGATCCAGTGGTTGGAGAAATATTCTCACACTTTACTTGTGTTTCAGTACAAATAGTCTAAAATCACTCCAGGTGAAGAAAAAGTCCTGATCTCAAAGTTATTACCAGCAAAATGTGGTAAAAATATTCATTATACAGAGTGGATCCTGCCAGTTTTCTATTAAATATGTAATGTATTATATATTATCAATGGTTAACACGTTAGTATCATTAGTAGTAGTATCACTATGTACACCACTGGTTAGTTTAATTGCAAAATACTGCATCATATTTCATAAACTCATCATATATTTTGCATATTAAAATTTTAATCTGGAAAGTAACTCATAACCAAAGCTGTCAAATAACTGAAGTGGAGTAAAAGTTACATTTTTCATCCCTAAATATTTTATTAAAGTACATTAAATTGGATCTTAAAGGGACAGTTCACCCCCAAATCAAAAACACAGATTTTTCCTTTTACCTGTAGAACTATTTATCAGTCTAGATTGTTTTGGTGTGAGTTGCCAAGTGTTGGAGATATCAACTGTAGAGATGTCTGCCTTCTCTCTAATATAATGGAACTAGATGGCACTCAGCTTGTGTTGTTCAAAGCGCCAAAAAACATAATCAAACTACACCTGCCAACTGTATCACCATGCAGAAGGAAGCCTGTCTCTATTGCTAGCTCACTTAGCACCAATGAGCTAGCTAACGTTACAGCTCAGCCGAGGAGGACGCCATGAATGGTGGTTCTGTAAAGAGAAAATACTTCCTAGATGAAGCTCACAACAAAGTCTGTGGATTATTTTGAATAACTGGGTCATGACTTCTGGAAAGAGATGGTAAGAGAAAAAATTAATTGCCTTTACTTGAGTAAATTTAGTGTCATTTCTACTTCTACTTCGATACTGCAAATTCCCCAACATATCTTTGGAGATCTGTAAATCTAATTATTTTCATTTTGGACAAAATGTGGGAGGAATGTGTTATGATACTAACAACTTCAGCTTTGTATCATACTTTTTAAAAAATCATAATTCGTCCAGATACTGTGCAGTCAGTGAAGTTATTTCAAATTATTTCATCAGTTTAGAGCCTCATAACTGATTCTGTTCAAATAAAGAAGCTATTGTTGTATGGAAATATATCGAAAAAAAGGGAAAAGTCCCCTTAAGGTGTCCTTGAGATATTGTGCTCATGAGAATGAGACAGATGAGGTCACAGTGACCTTTGACCTTTGACCACTAAAATCTAATGAGTTCATTTATGAGCCCAAGGGGACGTTGGTGCCAAATTTGAGGAAATTGCCTCAAAGCGTTCTTGAGATTTTCACACAAGTGGACGCACTGACGGAAAAACCCAAGAACATAATGTCATCGAAATCTGGTGCTTGGTCAGTCAGACACAAATGAAAAAAGCCGTCCTCTCACATTGGCACGATACGCAGATAGGCGGCGTTAAGGGGACACGTGGTGAGACAACAATGAAAGTTACAGTGGCGGAGGTCAAAGTATGGCAGGCAGAAGGGGTGGTGGGGTCCTACAACCAGTGACTTTCACACAGCAGGCCGGTGTTCACTTCCTGTAAGACTGTAAAGCCAAACACCGTGAATTGACGTTTTTTTCCCCTCAGCAATGAACACGTGGTTGGGTTTAAGACAAAAAAACGTCAATTCACGGTGTTTGGCTTTTATTTTGAAAGAGACTGTATACAAACTGTACATTTCCTGTGAAAACAGAAGTGTATTTTGAAAACAGACAATGCATGTAACAGGCTGAAGTTGACACGGCGTCCCAGAACGTCAACAACCACCCAGTCAGCATTTGTATGTGGGGCCAATGTGGGTAGTAAATGAGCTTTGAAAATAGGCCCCTATATAGGATTGTCCATTGATTCCATAATGGCTCCATGCCAGTTGCCCACATGGGTGGTTTTGCCTAAGTGGGCCCCACATGGGTTATTCTAGGGCCACCTGGGCACCAAGTGGGTATGGGCCCAAAATGAACATCTTATCTTGAGCCTACTTGAGTAAAACCACCCATGGCACCATTATGGAACCTGTGGACAATCCCATTTTTAGGGCCCATTTTCAGCTCATTTACAACCCACATGGGCCCCATGTACAAATGTTGGATGGGCAACACACCCAGGGTACCTTCCATCCCTATCTTGACGTGGATTGTCCTTGACCACACGTTGATACGTGACGAGGTTGGAGTGAGGACGTGTCGTGTCCTTGGTCACGGGTAACTGTATCTTTAAAGCTGAGTTTTCTTCAAGACAAAAAAAAAGAAAAAACAAGGTATTAGTCTAATTTACTTCATTTCAATCATGTACAATCAGCTATAAAGGTCATTTTAAATATTAGTGTAAAACTAAGTGTTACATATTTTGTACTCTGTTTGACTTGTTTGTTTACCTCAGGAGGAGCACTGCTACCTTTGTGGCAACTGATCTGAATAAAGAATAAACAGAAATGCTTCACTGTCAGGCTGTAGATGTCAGTCAGCTGAATCTCTGAAGACAAAGGAGCTGTCACAGAAGCTCTGTCAGACACTCGAGTTAAATGCTTCACAGTGTGTTCCTCCATCAATGAACGTTATTCATGTTTTTCTGTTTTTAAACAGGTTTACGTTCCTGGAACGTCGATCTGACTGTTTGTGACCTGAACAAGGAGCTGCAGCTCTTTGAGACCCGACACACTGCTCAGTTCTCTTCACAGGTCAAAGGTCAGATTTAATTCATTCAGTTACTGTATGAAAACATGTCTGTCAGCAGTTACTGTACTTTTATATTTGTGTGAAACGTGTCCACGATCTCCATTTGTTGCTTGGTGACAATAGCTGCCAGCTCTATCAGAGTCAAGCTGGAGGGATTTATTGTGTCGCTACCTGCCCATCATCTTATCGCCCATGTCTGCAGCTGTGTCTGCAGAGCGGATCAGATTGCATTCAGTCTGACGACACGTCCTCTCTCCTCTGCATTTCCTTCGTCCTCTTTTTCCTCACATGCATGAGTCTGTTCTGGGGGGAGCTTGTGACGATGCAGCCTGTATTGATCAGGCTCTCATATGCAGACTGCATGTCAGGGTGGGAATCAATAAGGGCTGTATGTGAGCACTATGTGCTGGGGGAATATAAGATCAGGCCCTGAGTGGTGAATGGAGCCAGTGTTAATGTGAATGTGACTGCCCTGTGGGGCGCTGCTCGCTGTAGTATTCACAAAGAAAATGCTTGTGTGAACTGCATTTATAATAACTATTCAGCGTTTACTGTAGCTTGGTGGGGTCAAACTCAGAAGAGGAGATGCATCGGCCGAATAAATGGAACCGAGTGTTCGCTGAGGAAGGATTTTAAAAAGCACTTCGATCTTGGTGCACATCTCTCCTCCCTCACACTTCTTTGGCTGCTACAGTTACATAAAGAGAAGAAATAAGCTGTTTGTTGACATCAGGGCTGTGAGTATGATTGTAATATACAGTTATCACAAATTACAAACAGAGTCTACTCATTTCATAATTAACTGATGATAGAAATCCATCTTAAAGGCACACTCCAGCTATTTAGTGTCACACTTTCATAAGGTTAAGGGACTTATGAGGGAAAGATTTAAAAAAGAATGTTCAAGATTGAAGTAACAGAGGCTCTGATATCTTTGGGTCATTTCCCATAATGCAACACATAGCATTGTTTCTTCCTCCCTGACTAGTAAATGAACACGGGCCCTATCTTACATCATTGCTACTTTTAAACTGACACAGTTGTCATGTTCACGGCCAGCGTCCATGTTTTGTAAGGACCGTTTTTCAACGTTGGGCCGTCAGTGAGCATCTGTCGCTGTAGTTTTTGTGGTGTGTCGTACACCATTGGCCCATGTTGGCTCTTGCTGCTTTGTTTCAGCCACTTCAGCACGTTCAGTTAGTGCGTGAGTGACATCACTCTGATTGACAGTTCAGTTCAGTGCACATCTCGTCTCGTCAACAAAAATAAAACATAGATTTCACCTAGTTTTTATTATCAAGATCTTTTTTTTGCTCGTCATCGTCTCCTTTTTGTCTTGTAAAGAAAAGGTTGTTGACCAATAATATTCGTCATAGTTTTCATCAACGAAATTAACACTGCTGAAAACAGACCCCTTGTAAAACTTCGTCTGGGGTGAAGATTTTTGGACACTTCTCATATTTTTACGGGGGAAACTGGGTTTTTGGCTTGTGACATCAAGGGTGTGCTGTTATCTCCTTTGTGTGGCGTCACAAATGAGGCGACATTTCGTGTGGTTGCCTCTATCTTACTCATCACTCATTTATTGCTCCACCTGATGAGCACGCTTAGTGACCCAAATCAAACACGCCTACAATGTTGCTTGACCCAGGTGCATGCTCGGTCAGACTAACATAGTAAAATGCTCACAGTGGATCCACCAGTGGTGACTTCCACTTTCACTGAGATACTTTTACCTTCAGTAGTTTGGTGATCTCATGACAGAGCGTGAAGTGTTTTTACGTTTTTTGAAAAATAAATCTGTGTACATGTGGACGAGACATAAAGCTCAGCAATTAATGACACTAGTGTGGGATATGTTTGCCTGATGCCGGTGCTGAAAGTGTGGGGAGCCAGTCAGCTTCGACCATAAGACAAGAAACGTTTCTCCCAGTTATCCCAAAGCTGTGTAATTTACATGCTGTCTCATCTAATTCAAAGGTTTATTTTGGATTTTTCAACATGACTGACTTTGGAAATTTCATTTGAAATGCAAACTGCAACCTTTAATGTCGGGCCAGAGGTCAAACTTTTGCCATTTGTGGTTGGCATGTTATTTGATGCTTCTTAGATCGACCCAGCTCTGCATGATTTCACATTACATCATCGTCTCACTGGCATCATACACTCAGGATGCAACGCCTCCTCTGGATCACACACTCCTGTTAACACCACACAGCAACACGTTTGTGGATTGGTGCTTTTCAGCTGGAATATTTAACACTTTTATCACCTTTCTACCATCTGTCTCATGTAAAAGCCATCAGAGTCATTGTTTTGACTCTGGCCGTATTCAAGCTTTCCTGCATGAATAATTCAACATCCTCCATTAATTGTTCTTTTCTGTTAAGAAACAATTATCACCAGCATTTTCATACTTTTCTTCTGTCTCACCTCGGTCACAGATTCACCGTTTCTCCTCTTCCTCTCAGTCAGCACACTCTTTTCCTTCCTCATCTCTCTCCTCATGCTGCTGCTGCTTTATTTCTCTCCCTCCTGATGTGGGGATTTTTACTGAAGCACAGAAAAAGGTTCAGTGCTGCTGGAGACTCAGTGATGGCTGGCAGAGAGCATCATCTGAGCTGCAGCCTGAGCAGACAGACTGACAAACAGAATATTTCTCCTGTTAACCCTGCCTCTGCCTCTGCCTCTGCCGAGCCAATCTTATTTCTGGATGCATGTATTTGTACCTTGTGCAACATTCTCTGGACATGCAGAAGCTATATTATCATTCTGGTTACAGATTGCCAACACTTGCCACCACATGAATCTTTCTGGTTTCAACAATTGATGTAAAAATGGTGTAGACAAAAAAGCTAATTTCTACACATCTGTTTTCATTCATAAATTGTCCACGCTGCTTGGTTGTAGTTGTAATTATTGTACAGTAAAATTACCTCTTTGCAGCTAAGACTAGCTATCTAAGCCAAAAATAGCATCTAAAATGTTCATGCATTTAAGTAACCTGGTTACTGTTGGCTCTCTGCAGTAACATCATTTCTTTGAGCTCATATAAACTCGGAGCTCGATAACTGTTCTTGAGAGAGTACTGTGAGAGAAACCCGTTCCCTGTCCTGCAGGCTTAACAGGGTCTTGCATAACAAAGACATTTCACATATAAAGTGTCGCTTTGGCAACAGTGTGGCAGAATGAGAGGAACAAGTTTTATTCATGGTATATCTCTGTATCCAAATAATTACATCTTAAGTTAAACTAAATCAGAAATGGACAATGTACTTGAATATAAGCTTATATGTTAAAAAACATGTATGCACAGTATGTATGTAAAAGTCAGTCCAATCGCCAGAATGAATGTTGGCATTGGTTGTTCATTTCTTCTGAACGTTATCATGTCGCAGATACATTGGAACTTCACGTTTCAGCAGTGCTGTGGTTAAAAAGTTTAGGCACAAAAACCACTTGGTTACAGTAAGGAAAAGATCATGTTTTGACTTAAAATACCCACTTTTGGTGGCACAATCCCTGCTGGAAACACAGCGATGTCTCCATAAAAAAAAAAAAAAAAGCAAGGACAATACAACAAAATGGGTTACAAGAAGACGTTTGGTGGCTAATAAGCTTCTAAACACACAAACAAAAACAGCAACAAGAAACCCAGCAATGTCTTATAAAAAACAACACTTTTCATAGCACTATCCCTAGCAGGAAATGCAGCGATCAACAGGAAATGCAGTGATCAACAGGAAATGCAGGGATCAACAGGAAATGCAGTGATATCTTTCATGGCACCATCTTCAGCAGGACACCCAGCAATGTCTCAGCAAAAAACAATCACTTTTCATGGCATTATCCCTGGCAGGAAACACAACCATCAACAGGAAATGCAGCGATATGTCAGCAAACAACAACTGCTTTCATGGCACTATACCCGGAAACACAAAAACAGGTCACTAAAAAACGCTCACATTTGGTGGCTAAAAAGCTTCAGAACACACAACGAAATTCCAGTAAAAAAAAAACAGAAACAAGAAACACAGCAATGTCTCATAAAAAGCAACCACCTTTCATGGCACTATCTCTGGCAGGAAATGCAGCAATCAGCAGGAAACGCAGTGATACACACTGTAAAATACAACTGCTTTTCTGGCACTATCTTCAGTAGGAAACACAACAATGTCACAGCAAAACACAAAAATCAAAATCAAAAATCACTTTTCATAAAACTATCCCCGGTGGACACACAACAATGGGCTGCTAAAAACCACGCACATTTGCTGGCTAAAAGGCTTCTGAACACACAGCAAAATCTCAGTAAAAAAACAGAAACAAGAAACGCATCAATGTCTCATAAAAATCACCACTTTTCATGGCACTATTGCTGGCAGGAAATGCAGCGATACAGTATCTTTTTGTGGCGCTATCTTCAGCAGAACGCACAGTAATATCTCAGCAGAAAGCAACTGCTTTTCGTGACACTATCCCGCAACGCAACAACAGGTCGCCATGAAACACTCAGGTTTGGTATCTAAAAAGCAGCTGAACATGCAGCGATGACGTGCTTAAAAACAACAGGTCTTGTTGTTTGTTGGTTGCTAACAGTGGTCTGCAGCTTGGCAGGTTTCTCACCTCGGTAACATCGATTATCACCTCCACCTCATGTCAGCTCATACACTATGTCACTTTTGAAAGAATTATTTGATACGTATGAAATGTACAAATGAAATGTACAAATTTTCATTTCTGTGGTTCGCAGAAATGAACAAGGTGACTGGGCTGGAAAAACTACAATATGTGGTCTCTCACTACAGAAGCTAAAAACTCCAAAATTCTTAAAGGCTTCAGGCAGCGTTGTTCTTATGTCAGAAATATACTCACTGTATGTGTCATGTATAAATGAAGAGTAAGGAAGGGAATAAGCTGTAAATCTCATTACTGACCTGCTGTACATAGATTGCAGTTATGGCGTTATTGTAGTGTCTGTAGTGCACAGATGTTATTGATCACTCTCTCTTTGTCTTTGATTGCTGTTCACTCTGCCTCACCGCTCACACAGACTGAAATCTTATCCAGCTCCAGGCTTGAAAGCCTCTGCAGTAAACTCTGCAGGTAAACACAGAGAGACAGAAGCAGCACATGGACATACAGAGACGTGTGCAGCAGCATAAAGCAAACACAGTATGTCCCTCAGGATCACCAACCGACTGCTGCAGCCATCAGCAATACACACACACACACACACACACACACACACACACACACACACACTCAGAGCTATAGATTGTATTTCAGATATTTGCAGGATTTGTCTAGACGTCCATCCTCCCATCTAAGTAATTGAATATGATGTAAGAGATTATCTGTGCGTTGTGTTCCGGAAAGTTGTATTATAGCACATTATAGGATCCACTCTGCACTGGATTTTATCCATTCTTTGTTATATCACAGGTATTGTTATGTTATAATAAGAATTATAGACCCTTTTAGGGCCGACATCACGATGACGTCATGTTATCACCTGGAGGTGCAGCTGCCTCACCCACACAGGGCTGGGGGCAGCAGGTACAGTAACACTTAAACATGTTTAACTGGCTGAACTCTCTGTCGTGAAGGAATAAGAGACAACAGACTGAAACACTGCTGTGTAATTTCTCCTGAGTGAACATTTAAGTCGTCAGTCTTCTTGTTTTATCTTTAAAAACCAGGGAGCCTTAACTCCAGAGTCTTTTGTTGCTTAAAACAGCAGCAGGAACAAGAGAAATGTCTTTATGTCAAAATTAAATAGACTGAAGAGGGGACGTTGAGGCGTGTACAGGGCGAGAGGATATGTACAGTTAGGACGAAAAATAAAAAAAAAACCCTGAGCCCCCTGAGAGTGAGATTCGTATTCAAAAGGCCACGTCGCCCGAGGCTCAGACTTCAAACAGTCAAACATCAAGAATCCGCCCCGGCCAAAATGGCAGCAGTAAAGCTCTCGGTCTGGAAGTCTGAGTTTCTGACTTTTATTTGAAGAGATGAAAAAGCAACAACGAGTTAATCCGTCTCTCAGTACTGTCTGACTTCTTGTTTGTGGCTCTCAGCTTCAGGCCCATTGGTTAATACTGATGACTTAATCTTTAAAAACACAAATATAAAGCCTCATTTTATAAAACGTCTCAGTAATTTCCTCAAACAGCTGCTCACTGTGGTTTTTGATCAAACAAACAGGAGGACATAGTGACTTTGTTGGGGACTATTTTCAGCGGTGGATTGATCAACATTTGGTGCTCCAGTGAATATTTGTGTCAGCAGGACGGTCTTTGTGAGTCAAAATAAACTACAGTGTGTGCGTTATGTGGTGGCGGCACGGTGGGGTTTAGACACCAAAACTACTTGGTTAAGTTTAGATAAATATTATAGCTTCTTTGTTTCCTACAGGACAAAACTATGTCATTAAGTGATTCTAATTGACTTTCAATTAGCATTGTTTCTGTAGTGCTGGTACGTAATTGTGTCAAGAGCAAGAGGTCTTTGTCATTTTATTTATTTCTGTGAGATCAGGTTAGCTTTCAGTAGTTTTTGGACAACAATAGAGTTCTATGGCACAGAGGAAGAACATCAGGGTTCACACACCTTATTAAACATCCAAGTCAAGGGCTTCTACAAGGACGTTTCAGGCCCCTTTTTTCTCAAATTCAAGTATTCAACGTGGCAAAGTTTGAGGCCTTTGGCCCGGTGCGACATTGAAGGCCACAGTGTCTTTGTCACATGATGGAGGCAGACAAGACAACGCTGCTCGGCCCCATGAATGGAACATTTACATTTAAAAAAAAACGCCCAAATGGAGCTGTTGATAGGAGCACTGTTCTCTGCAGGAAGGAATTTTTGTACCATCGGTGTACTGCAAGCCTGAAATATCACCTCAACACAAAGCATTTAGCAACAAACCAGGAGGTCTGAGCTGGCACACCCTCTGATGCTAACGCTAGCAGCCAGCCTCGTTACGCCACACTGGACCAGGTGTTCAGGCTGAGTCAGTCTACCTGTGACTGAGTCACTGTAGACCAGTTTGGGTGGTCGAGGACAGGGGGACAACTGTCCAACATCCAGCAGCTTTACTACGACACATCTGACATTCATTTGAATTGAGATTTTTTAAACACTTTCACAGCAAAAATTGACGTATGCAATTAATTTAGATTAATTAATCACAAAGCATGTTTTCAATTAGATACATTTTTTTAATCACTTGACAGCCGAAATATAAATTCATCAACTCAAAGGATCCAATACTGACAAAAAAAAATTGTTCTGCCCATCACTAACAGCAGCACAACAAACACATAAAACATCATCAGTAATAAGAACATAAAGCATCCTCAGAAATTTGCAGTTTGGGGGAAATTACTAATGATGATGAATGATTTGTAGAGCAGCTTCCTCAGGTTGTGTTTCCAGATTACAGCGAGTCTGTTTGAGTGGAAATGAATGAACCGAGACAGTAATCATTTTTCTGTGGCAGCAGGCGGGGGCGAAGGTGCACTGAGTGAGGACGAGGTAATTGTGGAAATAGTGGACGTAAAGGCGCCACGAGAAGCTGAGTGAGACACTGTGTGGTGAGAGTGGCCAATAAAAAGATGCTTGTCATGGCTATTAAAACGTTTCATCCTGCTCTTCCAAGAAATGTTTTTATGCTGCACTGGTTTTTATATCGGAGACAAGCCTGACTGGAGCTGGATTAAACCCACAGGAAAGTTCACAAGGTCACATGAGGTGGGATGAGACAACTCTGGGTCTGCGTCGCTTCCTGACATGTAAAGGTCACATTGGAAAATTGATCAGATCCAGTCAGTGAAAACGTCTATTCAGAAGAGTCCACACTGTCAAATCGAAGATCAGTCCTTTTGAACTGTCCTCCAACGGCGTAACGCTCCGAGGGGTTTAGAGATTCCCACCTCGGATTCGTCCTTACTTTTCAGGAAAGCCTCTCACAGCACACACAAGGTGTTTGCAGGATTGGCTCGGCTGCCAGTAATACTACAGCTCCTCCTTGTCCGAGCCTTGAATACTAATACGCTGCTGGTGGAGGAGTGCACAGTCATCATGGCTGACAGAACACAGAGAAAAAAACTGCAAAACCACAAAGGCAGGGTGATCAAACAGTCAAAGGTCTGTTGTTTATCAGCATCTGTAAATGGTTGAGGAATAGTCTGAGACAGCAGCATTCATCTTATGAGTCTAAATTTGTGAGTAGATCTTAAAATAGAAGGAGCTGTCAGGCTCATCAGCAGAAACACAGATTTAGACGCAGGACAGACAATCAGAGTCTTTTTCATCAGCTCTGCTAAAAAAAAGCTTCCTGGGATCGGCCGCTCTGCATTCAGAGGAATTACTCTATAAGCCATAGTGACATCTCAGTGGAGTAAAAATGTGTGCTGCAGGAAAATAACGCCATCCGATGGCAGCCAGACTCGAGCCCTCTGGTGGAGGAGCTCAGTGAGCCAAAATGGCAGTGACCTCCCTGATGGGTGGCATATGTGCTAAAGGACAGCCAGTGCCCTCGAGTCTCACGGCCTTCCTTAAAGCCTTGTTCTGCCTCAGTAGATCTGGTGTGTACAAACACACACTGATCTGCCCCAAGACTGATCTACAGTGCAGGGACGAGGCAATGCGGGTTAGACATGAGGGGTTAAAGAGCTGAGACGGGGTGGCTGATGTTGTCTGACTGAGGCATGGAGGGAAAGTGTGAGGAGAGCAGAAGAGACGGAAAAAACCATCTACAGATCTGATTTAAAAAATGTTTTAACATCAAATATAGAGTCCATGTTTAGTGTTGATCCTTCAGAATCAAAGGCCAGAGGCAGATTTATACTTGTGCATCAGCTTACACGCGTGGCCTACGCCTTTGTGAGCATTTTGTGCAGAGGTGTATCTTTGTCACTCTGCAGTTACACCTCCAAAACACTAGATGTCGGCTGGGTTTCTGTGAAGTGCTGTAAAGTTTAGTTGGTTCGAAGCACACCCAAAACACATAAGTGACAGTTTCAAACACAAGTACACTAATCAGCTTCACTGTAACTCGCAGCATTCACAGACAAACACTTGTCTTTATCTGGACACATTTTCCAAACAAATACAACATGCTAATGTTATTAGCACAAGCCTATGGCATTTTACATTGTATAAATTAGCCTAGCAGCCAGCGGAGATTTCCTCTGCTCATATGAAGCCAGGATAAATCACACACAGGACTTAAAATGCTATTTTTGTGGAGGCTTTATTGTCTTCTGTTTATCTGTAAAATTAAAGTTAAAAAAAAGTTTTGTTTCCACTGAGGGAAATGGATTCAGCTTACAGAAACAGACAGGAGGGCTGCGTCGCTGCAACATGTAGTTACTTTACATTTCTGAGGAGGTGCACGTCAGGCTACGGCGTGGGTTATGGCATAGGGTCTGCATCAGTGCATAGCCTACACCATAGGTGCGGCATTGATTTGACGTAGTATAAATCCAACTTTATTCATCTCTTATGCTCAGTCACTATTAGTATCCATTGTACATTACATCCTGTGATTGAGTAAGTTTGAAGGGCATTATGGGAAATGTAGTAGCTTGCTAATTTTATTAGAAATAGATAAGACAGACTTCATGGAACAGTAATCTAAAACAGTGGTTCCCAACTGGTGGGTCGCGATCCAGTACTGGGTTGCGAGTCCATCCTCAATGGACCGTAAGTGGTGTTAATTTCATTGACGAAAACTATGACAAAAATTTTCAACAACCTTTTTTTCCATTATGAAAACAAGATGACAACAAGCTAAAGATAGATCTTGATAAAAAAAAAAAAAAAACTAAGACGAAATCTATGTTTAATTTTTCGTTGACAAGACGAGACAAAAATGTTCGTGGTGGACTATCAGACGCCGAGAGCTGAGAACAGCCGTGTTTGTAATTATCTTCAGATGCCACATGAGTGACTGGCTACTAACTCCAGTAAATAGTCTGCACCAGGATGTTTCAGTAGCCAGTAGAAACAGTCAGAGCTGAGCAGCGACAGCTGTTGATACTGCAGAAGTGATAGTTTGTAAGTGTGTAGAAAGTATTTGTAGTTGTACAAAAAATTGTCTAAATGAAATTTCTATCCAACCTGTCACCTTGATTCTAATTTCTGGTTTATGAATTAACCTCACTGGATTAGTTTAAACAAACATAGAAAACATAATGAATCAAAGTCGACTAAAATGTCAGGATTTTTTGTTGAATACAACATTTTAAATTTTTGTCAGCTTAATCTATGAAGGATAAAAATTACTAAATTAAAACTAATAAATATTATATCTAATAAATATAAATATATAATATAATATAATATAATAAATATTATTAAAACCCACTTTATTTTCAAGTAAAGTGAATTTCCAGCACAGAGCTTTTACTTTGAAATGCCATTTCCTGCTGTAGAGTGAGTGACTAATGGAGAGACAAGAATCTAACCACTCGACACGGCCAATATTTGGTCAAAAATCTGGGGGCGCCACTGAGGTTCTCACAGAATTTAAAATACATTATTGCTGACAAAGTGATTGCCACATAGCTAATCAAAGTTTGTTTATATACACAAAACAAATAAAAACATAAAAATGTAATTCTAGTGGCAAACAGTGAAACACTTCTCTTCTTCCTCGCCTAAAATCTCAACCTCTTGTCAATTAAAACCCCCCCGCGGCCTCCTTTTATCTCCCTGAGGACGCCCACAGATCTCCTGAGGAGCAGTTTTGACATACTGTTGCGTCATGATGAAATGGAAACATTATGACGCATAGATAATGAGCGCATCCATCACTGTACGTCCATTAGTCCTCAGTGTCTCAGCACTCGCTGCAGACTGTGTCCTGATTGACTGACGAGGCTCAGGGACAGTCTGGCAACATGAAAGATCACGTTTCATCCCCGGAGAGGAGGAGGAGGGTGGTGGCAGTAATGGCCTCCATGAATGCAGCTGTCGCCCACACAGTGCAATTAATAAAGACTCAGCGGACCTCGGCTGCAGACTGATGGCTGGTAAACAAAAGCTGGAGGAATCACAAAGGCTCAGGGGAAATGTAGTGGGCAGTAATGCTCGGTGGCAGTAATTCAATAATATTGTTTACTGTCCTTCACTGGAGTACGATTATGAGATGATTACAGTCAAACACTGTCTGCAGCCTTCAACGCACTTTATTTTCTGTGACATCTTTTATGATACGTTACGATAACGGCAAAATATCTTAGTTAATGTTGTGATGCTGAGTTCTACATTTCACCCAGCTCTAGTTACTGAACAAGGTGTTAGTGACTAAACGAGATGCTTCTGTAACTATAGGTTGACATGTTTTTTTCCAATTCTATCTATTTCTCTTTTATATTGTTTCCATTTTTACCTCTTTATAAGAGGTCATGTTTTTGGTGCTGTTTGTGCATTTGACAGCAGGATTGCGGAAGAACTACAGACCTGATTTTCATGAAACTTGGTGAAAGGGTGGAGCAGGGGCCAAAGAAGGACCCAATACATTTTGTAACGGATCCAAATCACAGGGCAGCTACACAAACTATTTTTCGTTTTCCTTTAACTTGCAATATATGCACACGGCTCTCACCTCAGACAAAATGGCGGCAGCTAAGAAGCTAAGTGCTAAAGAGCTAACAGGGTTCAAAGTGGCTCTCCAGTAAGACACATCATTGCATATCAATAAGATCTAACTGATGCATGCATAGGCATCAGCTGTTGAGTTCATTCATTGAGTCCACATGTTTCTTTTGCTGTTCTTGCTTTTATTACTTACATTCAAGACAACTTGCATCCAGAGACCGTTAAGCAGAGCCAGGTAGCTTAATCGCATTGATGATTTCACTGTTTTCTTCCCTGACGCCATGACCATGATCAAAAAACTGTGTGCTTCCCAGGCCTGCAACACACCTGGCTGTACAACCAGGAAATACTAATGATAGATGCAAAGTAGTAGCTTTTCAGGAAATGTCTTCGTTACAAATATTATTCATGTGACCCAGCAAGCATTTTTTGGTTTAAAAAACGTCTAATAGCCGTCTACATGAAGACCTGACGTCTAGGCTAAATCACAGCTGAATTTGAGCTGTCAGTGAAAATTTGGTAGACGTCTAACCATAGCCAAAGTGTAGACGTCATCAATTATACGGCTATGTAGAGACCATGTCCAAAAAATGGAGATAAACATATTTTAATTACTGTTGACTCTCCATACGTGATTGAATATCATACCGCACGCCATCTGCAATGGCGAAAATTACATTTAATCAATTTCAAAATTAAATCGACTATATTTTGGGTTACATGTAGCTAGACTAAATCGGAGCTAAATATAGCCAATACGTTTAAATCACGACTATTGCTTGCTGGGGAGTCAGCTATTTCAAATTGAATTTTTGGTTTTGCACTGCTGCTTTTTTTTTGTAGATCTAGTAAAGCACCCTTGTGTGGAGCCCCCAGTGGAGCAGGGATGAATTGTTTGCATGAAGTGGGCATGCACCCTAATGCTAACAGTGCTAACAGAGCTAACAGTGATAATGGGGGTTAGCTAACGGTCACTGAAGCTACCCCGAGGGTGGGGGTACACAATGACATGTTATCAGCAGAGGTATGCGCTCTACGAGTGTCCTTGTAGTTGTTAATGCAAAGCATAAAGTAACTGAAATTGACCTGATAGGCTATATTGGCTATATGCACCTGCCACATTACCTTTAAACTGGTGATTAGCACTGTTTAGCTTTGTGTGTATCATTAACCCTGCCCTCTTCAAGTGCCAGCTGAACACAGTATACACAGGGCAAATTACTACATTTAGTATCTTGGAAAACTAATCAGCCTCGACTTTACTGGTGTACCGTTAATTTGTTTAAATAACCACCTGCTTCAGAATATGTATCACGTCAGCACCATATCTACAGAAATGACTGGTTTGTGCACATATATGATATCATGTTGTTTAAAGGTGCCCTGAGGAGTTTTGGCCACAAGTAGTGCTAAGGAGCCATGTTTTGATGATCAAGTCCCAATATTGTTTGTATCTTCTGCTCTACTAGCACAGGCACAAGGATGTACATGCATATAAGTGATGCAACACACATACTTGTAGATGGTGATGATGTTTGGCTGACCAGTGGTTTGTGGCAGCAGCACAGAAACGTGACAATGAGCCAACAAAAGATGGGAGAGAAAAAGTTTGTCAGCTTCTGATATTCTGACATTGCATTCAGCCCCTTTATGAGGCCTGGAGGATGCAGAGTGTGTGTGTTGAGAAATACAGACAGAATATGACTGTCTTTTTTTCTTACAAGAAAACGCCACGGGGCACCTTCAAATTTTTATACAAGCTGCACATCCCAAAGCAA
This sequence comes from Epinephelus lanceolatus, assembly GCF_041903045.1. NCBI lineage: Eukaryota > Metazoa > Chordata > Actinopteri > Perciformes > Serranidae > Epinephelus > Epinephelus lanceolatus. Next base: position 3,052,337 of record NC_135735.1, on the reverse strand, counting down.
ATCAGAATTTAATTATCGCAGAGCTGATGTATGATAAACCTTGGGCATCAGGGCGTCTGGGAGTCTGGAGCCTTGGCTCAGTTACTTCGCTGTCTAAAGTCCAGCCTTGAACAAAGGCGCAGCAACGTGTACGTGTTTAATTACTGAAGAAAATTAAAGGTTGTCATGGAAACAGCCCGGAAAACTTTGGGATTTGATTGCAAAGTCTACAGCCATGTTAGCAGCTCTTGGCTCTGCTGATGTTTAACAGGTACAGTGTTTACAATTTTAACCATTTTTGTTTAACATGTTAACATACTAACAATTGCTAATGACTTATGACGCACACAATTCAGATGTAGGGCAGGAAGTAAATACATATACTGCATGAATTGTAAATAGAGGAACACAACCACATAAAAAGGCTGATGAACCTGCAGGCAGAAGGTGTATTCAGAATATTCAAACTCATGTTGGATGTGATCCACACAAAAAAACAGAAAAGGGATTTTTCCCACAACTTGACCGACTTGCCTGCTGTGAACTAGCTGTGGAAATCACCAGAGGACCCACGATATGATATTATTGCGATATGTTGAGTGCCGTGATAACATATTGTGATATATTGTGATATATTACCCTTTTTCCAAATGCAAATTATTTCCCCAAAGGACAACTTAGTCAACATCAGTTTTACCTCCTAAGATAAAGTTTTCAGTCTGTTCATCGACTTTAATCATTTTTATTGCAACAAAATGTGACACAGAGCAGACACACTGACCTACACCGTCATAACACCTGCATACACCTGACAGACTGAACTGTGGGCGCAAGACAGCAGTCTCCTGTCCTCTGTCAGATAATGTGCCGTTATAGTCACAGGGACCATGTCATTGGTCCGACAGCCCATTGGTCCGACAGCCCATTGGTCTGACAGCCCATTAGTCCGACAGTCCGCGGTGCTGAACGGCTCCCGGCGGGCGTATTTCTGCCTTGATGGTGCGCTGCGACCGGCTCTGGGTCAGCTGGGAAAGGCTTGAGGTGAAGCAGGCTCACGGCTTATGTGTTTGCCACTTTCTTTTTCATTTTAACCCACACCATGATCTTTTCCTGACCCTAACCAAGTGGTTTTTGTGCCTAAACCTAACCAGACCTTAACCACAGGGCATCATGATGATTTCGGAACAACGGGACTTCCGAACAATGGGTTTAATATGATCGGAACAATGGGATGTCGGACCAATGGGCAGTTCTCTAGTCACATATGAATCCACTGACCAGGCCTCACAAGTTAACACCACACGTTAAACACACATTAAACACACATTAAACATGGCTTAATAGAGACAATTTCAAACACAAGTACACAAATCAGCTTCACTATAACCCACAGCATTCACAGACAAACACTTGTCTTTATCTGGACACATTTTCCCCACAAGTACAACATGCTAATGTTATTAGCACAAGCCTATGGCATTTTACATTGTATAAATTAGCCTAGCAGCTAGCAGACTTTTCCTCTACTCATATGAAACCAGGGACAACAGCAACATTTAACAAAGTTAATGTTACAAATTTCAGCTCCATTACAACTCACAAGGTTCACTGACAAAACAACTGTTTTAAACTAAACACGTTTTCCAAACAAATACAACATGCTAATGTTATTAGCACAAGCCTATGGCATTTTACATTGTATAAATTAGCCTAGCAACTAGCAAAGAGTTCCTCTGCTCATATGAAGCCAGGATAAATCACACACAAGACTTAAAATGCTATTTCAGAGGAGGCTTTATTGTCTTCACAATTTATTGTTTCTTATCTGTGAAATTAAAGTAAATAAAAGCTTTGTTTCCACTGAGGGAAATGGTTCAGCTTACAGAAATAAACAGGAGGTCTGTGTTGCCTGATGTGTAGTTACATTTCTGGGGAGGTGCACGTCAGGCTACGGCGTAGGGTCTATGTCAATGCAGAGTCTATACCGTAGGTACACTGTCGATTTGACTATTAGTGATACTATTCTCTCTCAGACCTTGAATTCAAACCGTTGTGTTGCCCCGCCCAAAATAATCTAATAATAAACATGAGGGTGACTAGTCAACTAATGGCCCTAAATGACGACTATTGGTCAACTAGGAAAATGCTTAGTCTGGGGGGGGCAGCCCTAGTTGATTCATCCTCTGGGAACCATGAATATCTGCAGCACACTTCACAGTAATCCACCTCACTGCTGTTGACATATGTCAGTCTGAACCAAAGTGGTGAACAGACCAACATCCCCAGAGCCACACCGCTAACATCACTAACAACTTCAATGGTTCATTCCCTAATTACAGTAGCTGATGAATAAAGGGAGCGTTTACATCTCGTGTGACACACCACTTGATTTCCCCACGAGCCCACACCCAGAGGCTGAGTGGGTGTTCACAGAGCGTGACGGACGTAACATCAGGCTGAAGCTGACAGGCAGAGACAGACATGAGTGATGGCTGCAACAGAGAAGAGGCTGTCAGGGAGCTGAGCAGCAATATTAAAGACACACACACACATGCGTTGGACACACACAGGTATAATATCCGCTGCTACATTCTCCACACATACACACAACAGACGTGCTGGCAGGGAGACAAAGGGGGGAAAAAGGGCAGAGCAAACAATATTCACAGAGTAATGGAGGCAGATGCATCATGAGTGGGCAGTAATATAATGTTGCAGCGTCAGCAGGCGTAGTTCCTGTGTCTGAACACTGCACCACACTCACAACTCATACTGTAATTTTTCTGTTCTCTCTACTGTAATCTTTAAAAGTTTCTCCCTCTGTTGGGGATTTAATGATGCTGAACCACCAGCAGGAGTTTCTCCCCCACACTGCACATGCTTATCTCACATTGATCTGTTTCATCCATTGATTTGTGTCTGAACAAGACTCAGATATTCAGTGAATCACAGAGACGTGCCTCGAACAGCGATACGTGCAAAGTCACAGCAACCAACAGGAAACTGATTCATGCGCTTCAGATAATAACCCGCAGGGATGGCGTGCAATCTGTGTCCCCGTCAGTTATCTAATGAGGAGTTCAAATTTTAATGACACGCCTTAAAAATTTCCAGCATTTGTTCTGGGCGCGGTTTAAGAGAACGTGCGGTGATTAATAATTCAGCAGCTGTTATTGATCTGAGCCTCTGCAGTCAGGGCTGTACATCAAGAAGGAGGGTCCCCAGCTCCACAGCCTTTCATCTGGACCCAACACACACACATGCCAACACGTGTGTGAGGAGTACACACACATGCACTAAAAAATGTGAAATTACTGTAATGAGAGCTGCACAGTGAAAGAGGAGAGTCTGTAGGGATGTTTGTAATGTCCTTGGGCCGGAGGACAAATACACTGAGTTACCACTTCATTACTTTCTGCCTCACTGCAGTGGAGTCCATCATTTAGGAGCTCGTTATGTTCAGTTTATGTTGATAAAAATGTGATTAGGGAGGAGTTCATGAGGTCACTGAGGGTGATGTGATTAAAAAGGTAGCTATTAATAAGATTCTGTTCCTCCCCAATCACTTACAGTAAATGATGGGGACAGGATGAGTAATCTTAAGATATATTTGACACCGTCTTATGGCTGCAACTGTCATTTTCACCACTGATTAACCTGGTAATAGTTACATTTAAATCATCAGTCATTTGTAGGGCTGAGTATCAGCATCTGCCAAAATAACCCAGCACCAAGTAGCATCAAAACATCTCAAACCAAACGATACCTGCATTCGATCTTTTTGTGCAGCGGGGGTCTGATACCAGACCCTCCCGACTCCCGCTGGAGCAGTAAACTTTATATTGCTGCCGTCACCTGAGCAGTTCTGCTCTGGCCAGCAGCAGGTTCAACGTCTGCCCAGTTAGCACGAGCTAAAGCCCAGTTCAGACCAAAGATTTGCAAAGAGACAAAAACGTTTTAGAACGTTGCAGAGAAACAGTGGTGTGAACTGTCCGGTCTGAGCCGGCTGATGGTGTCACCTGACACTCAGCTGGTCAAATGGTCGGCGGCTGGTTTTAAAGCACGTCACCTGTTTCAACAGCCAATCAGCTTGTAGTGAAGTCCACTGGTCAAGTCAAAATGACCACAGACGGCGTGTTGGCTTGCTGCAGCAGGTGCTTCGTTGCCAACGGAACCCTCTGTTTCCGTCCTCACGGTGTGCCGGTGTTGGACGGTGGGTCACTGCTGCTGCTGGCTGTATGTGCTTATGCCCCGCCCACACACACACATCCTCACTGACTGATGAATTTGCGATGGTTATTTATATTATTGTGGCGTATTGATTATGAATACAGTCCATCTAATGCTGGTTTTGTTTCATCACTGTAGCCAGTATCTCACTATCACTATCCTCATTCAGATTTTAAGAAGCTACAAATTATATTCAGCCACAAAATAAGTTTGAAAAGCTGCAAATCAGAACGAAGCACAGAGAGTTGTTGACTAGAGATGATACGCCGTCTCGTGGTGGTCACTTCCTGTCGACGTTACAGATCAGAAGCACAGAGAGTTGTTGACTAGAGATGATACACCGTCTCATGGTGGTCACTTCCTGTGAACCGGCAGCTTTTTAGAACATTGCAAAACGGTGCGTTGACAGTAGTTGCCTCTTTCAACTCGTCTTGTTGCGAATCTTTGGACTAAACTTGGCTGAAAGCAGCAGCAGTGGGTAACATCCAACACCGAGCTTTAAACAGTCCCAACAACAACTCACATTGAAAACAAAATGTCTCAACTCTGTCGTTAAACATGTTAATATCCATTAGCTGTGTGATGCTAACAGTTAGCCCTATCACTGTGTGTGCCAGTTTGTTCTCACTCCCAACTCGTCAGATACCGCCGCTTTGCCAGTGATTTCGGTGTCAGACACCAGCACAATACAGCACCTTTCACAGCGGCATGGTACGCCACTGGATGGTATCAGCTTGTAACGCAGCTGCCAACAAACCCTGACCTTTTACCCAGGAGCCCGCTGTTTGTTTCTCTTGTGAATGTTGAGCAAAACAATGATTTATGATCACCAAAGTTATTGCAATTCATCCCGAGGGTGGACATCAGTGAGTGTTCACCTAATTTCGTGGTAATCGTTCCAATAGTTGTGCTTCACTCCAAAGCAGAAATGTGAACCACATGGTGACACCAGAGGAAAGGTCAGAGAATCACTTCCTGTGGGAACAATGGATTCCTTTGTGACAATCCACTCAGTACTGGCTGAGATATTTCAGTATGCCATCCATAAACTCATGCAGGTTAACATGGCTGAAGATTTGAGCTTCTGTTGGTGCAGATTTTGGCTGAATTTAAGTTATTGAGTGGTGTGTAGTTTTTACATCGATCAGATTCGACTGTTGAAACTTGTAAGGGACGAGGCCTCTTTGATTCTTTACTATACATACAGTGTTTACATGCTTTGTCTTGCCTCGGGCTCAAACACCACACTCACACACAAATGTATTTTTAACAGCAGAAAACTGCTGCTGCTTTTTTTATGACCAGCTCCACACAGCTCACTGAGGACAGAGCCGCTCAAGTTTAAAGCTCCCAGTCAGGGTGGAAATACTTCACAACCTTCACAGAAACACATATACAAATATGACCTTGGCCAGCTGCTCTGTGTGCGTGTGTGTGTGTGTGTGTGTGTGTGTGTGTGTGTGTGTGTGTGTGTGACGGGAGAGTGATGTAAGGGGGGGGGGAGGGAGGAGAGCCGGAATATCTGAGACATTCAGGGGAGAGAAAAGCAGCACGTCTGGAGAGAAGGGTGCGGCAGGCCGGGCAGTCGAGCTGTGTTGCTAACAGCTGTGTGACATTTAGAGGAGACTGCCGGTCATCTGAGATGATGCTGCATCAGTGCTGCTTCAACACACTGGATATGATACACTCCAGTTTCACCAACAGGCTTTTTACACAGCGGGTTTTTAAAACACCATGGCAACCGCTGGCAACGCTCCTTTTAAATAGGGTACCTTTTTATAATCAGACCTGAAGGTGAAACTTTTCTTTTGTCCCAGTCAGCAGTGTGAAAGTTATGGAAGACCATTTCTGACAAATACAGTGTGATGAAAAAAAGATCCTGTGATTCATTATAATGAGAAACTTTATGATAAAAAAAAAAGATTTAGTGTCTCAAAATAATGACACAGTATCTCAAAAAAGACTTTGTATCACAAAAAACAAAACAAAAAAAATAAACGGTAACACTTTACTTGAAGGTATCTACATAAGAGTGACATGACGCTGTCATAACTATGACATGACACAGTCATGAACTTGTCATGAACATTATGTACATGTCCTAAACGTTTATGACTGCTGCCATTGGTTTTTGTAATGACAAGTTGACATTGTTTGGGTTGTCTTGATTATGACAAGTTGACATTAATCAAAGTGACATTACCAGAAGTCGTCTTTGTTATGACAAGTTGACATTAAGCTTGTTTAGGATGTCCTTATTATGACAACTTGACATTAGCCAGGATGACATTACCAGAAGACATCTTTGTCATAACAACTTGACATTAACAAGAAATGCATCTCTTTTTGTGTTTATGACAAGTTGACATAATGATTATTATTGTTATGACAAAGACATCTTCTGGTAATGTCATCCTGCTTAATGTCAAGTTGTCATTATAAGGACATCCCAAACAAATTTAATGTCAACTTGTCATGACAAAGACAACTTCTGGTAATGTTGCTTTGATTAGAGTCAAGTTGTCACAATCAAGACAACCCAAACAATGTCAACTTGTCATTACAAAAACCGAATGACACTTAATGACAGCAGTCATAAACATTTATGACATGTACATAATGTTTATGACAAGTTCATGATAGACTCATGTCATAGTTATGACAGTGTCATGTCACCCTTATGTAGATACCTTCAAGTAAAGTGTTACCAAAAAATCTATATCAAGATAATGACTTAGATCTTCAAATAATGAAAAACTTCATGAGAATAATTACTTAGTACCTGAAAAATGACATAATTTCTCAAAAATACTTTCATTATTTCTTAAAATAATAACTTTGAATCTCAAAATAAAGAGAACCTTTAAAAATAATGAGTTAGTATCTTAAAATGACCTTACCTAAAATAATGATTTTGTGTAACAAAAAGTAACTGAGTATCTCAAAGTAATGACTTAGTGTCTAAGAATAATGATAGAATTTCTCAAAATAATGACTTACTCTCACAAAACTGCCTTAGTATTTCAAAATAATGACTGAGTATCCTAAAATAATGAGAAACTGAAAATAATAAGAAACTGTTTCAAAAAATAATGATGTAGTGTCTGAAAATACTGAGAAATGATACAAAAAAGTAAAGTTTCTCAATATTTTGGAATACTATGTCATTATCCTGAGACACTGAGTCATTGTTGTTATTTTAAAAATACTAAATCTTTATTTTCAGATACCAAGTCATTATTTGAGAAGGTTTCTCATCACTCATGAGCCTCCGTATAAAGCTGATAAATGACAGTCTCATTATATTTGTTCATGTTGCTCTGCGTCTCTTTGTGAGTTATTCTTGTATCAAAGGAAATAAATCTGTGTGATCTAAAAAAAAAAAAAACCCAGTTATTTAAGGTACAAAGTGAAAAATGTCTAGACTTCCTTTGACAGGGAGCGCAGCTGAAACACTGACATCCACCTCGATGAGTTAGCCTCTACGTCATCCTCTCTTCTGGTCAAATGTTATGATTCATGGTTTACAGTGGGTCATGTTGGCACAACTCAGAGTCTATTTTAGTTTGTTCCACCCAGCAGCTGCTGTTTGAGTCACAGCTGTGTGAAAAGTCCCGTTCCCAGAAAAGACAATTCACTCAGTTCCCACTGCAAAATAATATTATTTGTCTTAATAAACTAAATTTCTAAATCATCACCTGTGCCCTGCACGGTCACACGGCAGTGGATCAGTACAACCTTACAGCGAAATGCCAAGTTTATCTACCTGTAAAATTAAAATAACACTATTTAATCCAGGCCATCCATGAGAGATTCAGAAGCCGTGGGTTACTTTCATAGGTAATAACTTATTAACAGTACTCACTTTAAATGACATATTTTGAGGGCAAATAAGTCAGCTGCACCACGTATTACCAAATGAAGAGTATAAATTACTGGGGTGGGTTTACATGTCATAAAACATAAACATGGTGGGTATTTTATAAGATTTTAAATATTTTTGGACTCAATATTTTTTAAAATCTGACTACTTTTTTAGGCCAGCATAATATTAAATACACATACACACACGCGAGACCTCCATGCTTAATTTGCAGCCAACCAAGAGCAGCACCTATGATCACGAGCACAACAATTGACACACAAAGCTGTTGACATGACGTCAAACCCCATTTAATACCGTCAAATACCATTAAAACTAAACGTTAATAAACATCATCATGATAAGAACTACCTAAAATGACAGAAACTTTGTTTTTTTTGTCTATATCCCATCTGCTTACACATGGAGGGGGCGGGTTTATAACATGTACTGCAACCAGCCACCAGGGGGCACTCAAAACATTTTGGCTTCACTTTTGGGAGTTGTCATGTCATCTGTCTTCATTATATAGTCTATGGTCAAAGCCAATTAAAGCTTTGGCATTCAGAGTCAACACATCCTCACTGTGACCTCGTCACATGTCCACATCGGTGTCTGGCGCCAGAAGTCACTGACCAAGCGCTGGATTTCGACGACTTCGTAGTGAGACGGTCACTCAAATGACCCTGCACGTAAATATTTAGCTTTAATAAAATGTAAACCTAAAGTATTCTCAGGTTGGATACTGAACTCCAAATTGCTCCCAGTGGTTGTTCCATCAGTGTGTGGATGTGTGTGTGAATGGGTGAATGTGACATGTGATGTAAAAGTGCTTTGAGCGGTCGGATGATTAGAAAAGCGCTATACGGACGGGTGTCAGTGAGGGAACATCACAACTGCACAGACTCTGGCTCCAAATGACACAAGATGGCAACTGCATCCGAGATATTTCGCATTCATTTTTGCACAGTGGGGATGAGTGGAGATGTGTCATCCATCTTTATGTATGGACTGATTGGCTTCTGGAGCCAGCCTCAAGTGGCCGTTAGAGGAACTGCAACTTTATGCACTTCTGCATTGGCTTCATTTTTAGCTTCAGACGTTGCTGCTTGGTCCAAGTATTCTAATAAAAAACATATTTAGAAGTTATTGTGTTTATTTTAATTAATTGTTAGGGGGACGTGGGGCGGGGGGGGGGGGGGGGTGGTGCGGCGGCGACGACGATGACTCATGACCTCAGTACTTCTAAAATCCTGGCTCTGGCCCTGCATTACAAAAAATCACCATGGCATTATCACTCAGGAACTCGTCCCATGATTACAAGAAGTCGACTTTGATTGTTAAATAAAACCAGAGCCTTTTCCATTTCACGTGATTGTTGCTGCAACCTTCGAAACGGGAGTGTACGAGGGGCTCCTGAATGCAGCACCAGATAGCAGAGTGTAGGTGTTGAGCTGAACCAGGCCGATCCTGCCTTCATCATCCTCATCCGCAGCCCAGCAGCAGCAGCAGCAGCAGCAGCATCACCGCCCCTCCCTCTGCTCACATCCATCCACAGCTCCACTGAAGGACGGTAAGACACCTCACCGTTTATCCTCCATCTCACAGCCTCACACTCCGCACACCAGGCGGCGGAGATGCGCTTCTTCTTGGCCGGAGGGTGACGATATAGACGCGCAGAAAGCAGGCGGTGATAGACCGGGACCGGAGGCTCGTTTTATAACAGCGCGTCGTTAATCTGGAGCGTCACAGCGCAGATCGGTCAGAGTCACTGGAGGAATCCGATTGCATGAAAACAGGAATTCATATTGACATTAACTGCATGTGAGGATCCGTTATAGGCTCGGTGTGCTCAGAGGCGGGGAGCAGATATCATGTGAGTAACATTATGGCTCATGATTATCAATTTCACCGCATGTTTACATGTTAATATCAAAGAAGAGCGCGTTAAATCTGATTTAAATGTCCCTGTAGGAGCAAATAGACATCATGCATATGGTGCATTTAAGTCACAGTGTGTACTTTCTAGTGTTCTGCACGGCAGGATTTTAGGAGGTCATGATTCCCCCCTCACATCCTCGGGTGACTACAGCAAACAGAAAGGCTGCAAAATGTTACTTATTCTTGCATTTAAATGTCAAAATATATGTTATGTAAATGTAGTCACCCTACATGATGATTTAAATCATGCTTTAAAGCCTTGTTTCTATAAAATCTCTTATTTTTTCTCCTCAGATTTCTTTGTTTGGCCTTAAAAACATTTAAATGTAAGAATTTTTAATCTCAATCGTATATAATCAGCCTTAAATGTGTAATTTATGTGCAGTTGCAGGATGTAAACACGTCCTCTGGGCTGGTAAAAAACCCACATTCTCCAAAATAACAGAGTCCATGACCTCTGTGTGCAGCCACAGCCCTGCCAGGCACTGCTCCGTGTTATCACACAGGATGATGGTGCAGGTTACAGTGCTGAGGTGAGCGTAGTGTAGGCCTTCAGCCACAGTGTAAACAGCCTCTCTGACTCACGTTCACAGTTTATGCTCATTTGTCAGCTCGCTCTCATGCTCTCAATTCAGCTGAGTAAATTTGGGTGACCTGATTTTTAAGGTGGAAGAAAAAAAAAAGCGACGCATCTTCTGACCTGAAGGCAACAGCTGAGACTCGGAGTCTCTAGTCTGGTCTGGTCAGGCCGCAGCAGCTCATCGGTTCGTGTGAAACCTGTGCAGGGCTGAGGATTAGACTACACCCTCTGAATAACCCCACACTTATGCAACAGACCAGACAAAAATGTCCAAAAATAGAAAGGTACACACAGACGACCGGCAGATGTTTTGATCCAGAAGCACGTAAGGCGGAAGATGCTATTTATGTGGTGTTTTAGTTACATGATGGACATGTGACGTTTGTCTGAGATCGCTGGTAAACATTAAAACATGTTGTCAGTGGCATATCTGATGATTGATTCATCGTTTAAGTCATTTATCAAACAAGAATGCCCGACATTTGCAGCTCCCAGTGTTTTAAATGTGAGTCTCAAATGTGCATTTCTGTTTTATATCGTATCTGATCCAAAATCTTTGAGATTTAGACTGTCGGTTGTTTTGCTGCCACAAAAAACTGCTTAAATGTATCCTCTCAACTGATCATTGGATCCATAAAATGTCAGAAAATAGTGAAAAATACAACAGACCCTCACTCGTCACATATCGATGTTCGATCATGGACTTTCCACGTCCACATATGGCGTCCAAGGTATCCTGGGTGTGTTGGTTGTTGACGTTCTGGGACGCCGTGTCAACTTCAGCCTGTTACATGCATTGTCTGTTTTCAAAATACACTTCTGTTTTCACAGGAAATGTACAGTTTGCATACAGTCTCTTTCAAAATAAAAGCACTATGTCAGTACAACACCGTGAATTGACAATTTTTCCTTTAACAACAAACATGTGGTTAGGTTTAGGAAAAAAGAACAGGGTTTGGCTTTACAGTCAGGAAATGAACATCAGCCACGCTAGTGAAAGTACCCCCCTTCCCACCCACCCTAGACAGATTTCCGCCGCCTTAACTTCAATTGTTGTTCCATCGCATTTCCTCCTGAGGCCATGTATCATGCCGATGTGAAAGGACGGCTTTTTTCTTCAGTGTCTGATGCCGGAAGTCACTGACCAAGCGGTGATTTTTGATGACTTGGAGTCAGAGTATTCCAGAAAGCCAAGGTGACGTCTTCAGTATAGTTGAAACAATTAAGTGGTTATTGGATTAAGTCGATTGACCGAAGATATATATTTATTTCACAAACCCTTTAATAATCGTTTAAATCATTTTTAGGGGGGAAGAAAAATAGAGATGAATTATTTAGACTGTAAAATGTCAGCAAATAGTGAAAGATGGTTTGTGTTGTGAGACCACTATCAGAATTTAATCCATTTGGTCCAATAACATTTGATGAGTCTAGAAGAGCCTTGAGATTAAATCATTTTATCCTCTTTCAAGTTAACAGGGTGCTAAACCAGAAGTCGCTGGTTCATTTCATACCATAGAAATGTAGGTTTTTTGGCTTCTTGCGCCACTGAGCGACTTTCAAAGGGATGAACGGGGGTCCTGGCTTCAACACTGTATCCAGGTCTCTTCATACATCCATGGCTAGCTTCCACCCCACCCAGGTGGTGCACAGTGCAGCCAAGGCCAACGTTAGCTAACCAGTGGAGACTGGAGAGTGCACAGTAAGCACTATGTAACTCGGCTGGCCGGCTGGCTGTCAGCAAAGCCAACAGAAAATACAATAAAAGGCAAAACATTTAAGTCCTAAAACATTAATTTTTTTAACTACCTCTAAAGGAAAGGCCTCTGGTATTTCATGTCCTGTTAGGGGTCACAGGGGTACTGGAGCCTATCCCAGCTGACATTGGATGAGAGGCGAGGTTCACCATGAACAGGTCACCAGACTATCACAGGGCTGAAAAAATGTCTCAGTACTTTTGACCAAATATCTCAATATCGATACTGTGATTGTAGGATTGAATATTGGTGCATTCACAAAATATTAATGAGATGTTTGTTAAAAAAAGATCAGTAATGTGGATATAATGACGAAGTGAGTAAAGGCAAATAATAAAGCAGCTAGAGCAGTCTGGAGATGTCAAAAAAACGATGCCACTAACGACGGCGTTTTAGCCGAAGCGCATTTATTTCTGTTTGTTTTGCTCACATTAAATAAGAAAATGTATCTGTGCTGGTTTTCTTTTTAAGTTCAGAAAATTACATCACTTCACTATAACACAGCCTTTAAAACCAGGAGAAGACACTGACAATATCACAATATCCAAAATCTAAGACGATATCTAGTCTCATATCACGGTATTGATATAATATTGACATAATATTGACATGTTGTCCAGCCCTAACCAGATCACCCAGTTAACCCAACTAGTGGTTTATTACTGGTCCTGGAAGCTGTCTTTGAAATGTCCTTGAGCCGTCTTCATCCTACACACCAGCCGAAGCACTACAGTGTGCAGGCTGAGCAGCAGGATGGAGCCGAGCAGCTCGGGTCATCTGTAATCATGTTTCTGTGAAGGACCTCATCTCTTCAGAGCCGACTGAACGAGATCAGATTGTGTTCTTTGTGATATTAGATCCTCCTGTAGACAAACGAGCCAACACATCCATGAAGCCTGCCTCCCCCCACACACACACTCACATTCACACCACCCTGTAGTGTGCTCTGTGAACTCCCACAATGCCTCAGGGTGGGTGAGGCAGAGTGCTGAGCTCAGCGGGATCGGGCAGGGTGGAGCGTGGAGATGCCCAGCAACAAGGAGAGTCTCGTTTATGCTGGTTTGGTAGAGGTGTGGCCCCCGCCCGTGTCGTGTTACGTTCAGTCAGCCGGTGTGATGCTCAGGATCAGCACAGGCCTGCTGAGTGCAAAAGGAAAAGACATTACTGGAGGTGCATCCTCCATTTCTGCTGTGGCAGAGCAAGAGTGTCTTTCTGGAGATTTCAGCATCCAACTACACACACACAAATCTGACTAAAAGAAGAACAGAACAATTTCTACACCCACGGATGAGACAGCAAAAACATGCTTTGTTGCTCGTACTGAAGGAGTCAGTATGCTTCAGATGAAGTGCTCGCCTTGTTTCCTCCGAGCCTCAGAGCTGCATCATTGTCCAGAAACTATTCAAACACATCAGTGAGCCACACGGCTGCTCTCGGCGACATGCTCCTTCATCACCGTGAACACACACACTGTAGTTTATTTTGACTCAATGCCACACACACCGTCCAGCTGCCACAAATACTTAGAGCACCAGATGTGGATTAATCTGCTGCTGAAAGTAGTCCCCAACAAATGCACCATTGCAACACGGTTTTATCGGAAGTCATCAAATTCCAGCGCTTCGGACACTGACGACAACCGTTGTCCTTTCATGCTGGCATGATACGTGGCTGGGTGGTGTTATTGTTTAACGTGGTGGGACAACAACGAAAGTTAAGGTGGTGGAAGTCTGAGTAGGGCAGGTGGGAGGGGTGGCGGACCACTGGCTTACACATGGGTGGCCATTGTTTGCTTCCCGTGAGACTGTAAAGACAAACCATGTTCTTTTTTCCTAAACCTAACCATGTGCTTTTGTTGTTGAAGGAATAAAAAGTCAATTCAAGGTGGTGTATTGACGTAGTGCTTTTATTTTGAAAGAGACTGTATGCAAACTGTTCATTTCCTGTGAAAACAGAAGTGTATTTTGAAAACAGACAATGCATGTAACAGGCTGAAGTTGACACGGCGTCCCAGAACGTCAACAACCAACACACCCAGGGTACCTTGGACGTCATATGTGGACGTAGAAAGTCCATGACCAAACGTGGACATGTGACGACGTCGCAGTGAGAATGTGTTGATTATTTCCTCCTTTTTAAGTAACATTTTCGTAAAATTCCAGTGAGCAGCCATCTTGGGATGTCGCTGAACCACTGACCATGTTTAAGATTTATGTCTTTGTTAGGAACCAATAGACTGACCACATACTGTAGGTTAAAGGAGTCAGAAAGTACTGAGGGGCTAACACACTGTCGATTTGTTAGTCATGTAACCTGATCTCAGACAGAATTGCTGACGTTTTATGCTATGTTTCCATCTTCAGTCCGACATTGTGTCCTCTCTCTAACCAATCACTACAGACCCACATATACACCTGAATCTAACGTCCACAGTGACGTGTAGCCACGCCAACATACTGGTTTTACGGTCTGGTCTACATGTACACAGATATTTTTTGCGCTTAATCTGTCTCTCAGAGGGCGTTAAATCTGCCCACAGTTCAGTCTGTCAGGTGTATGCAGCGTTTCTGACAAGTTTTATCACGGTGTTGGTCAGTCTGTCTGCTCTGTGTCACATTTTGCTGCAATAAAGTCGATGAATAGACTGAAAACTTTATCTTTGGAGGTAAAACTGATGCTGACAAAGTTTTCCTTTGGAGAAATAATTTGAAGCTGGAAAAAAAGGTAATAAATAACAATACAGTGTATCGCAATACTCAGCATATTGCAATATCGTGTTGTGGGTCCTCTGGCGATTCCCACTCCATTCCATACAGCATAACACTCTGTATCATAGATTGGAAAAATAATAACACAATCAGAAAGCCTGAGCGCCGTTTGCAGCCATGCCGTGCATCGTTGGTGATGAGATCTCTGGTAGGTGTTTTGAAAAAGGTAACGTAGCCTGTACACTTGACTACCTTTGAGACAAGGGGAAAATGTTGGTGATGGCAAATGCCGGCAAGCTTTCAATAGGACAGTTGTTTTAGCGCTAAGAGTGGAACGGGAAAAAACCAAAAACAAACCCCTGTGTTGGGCGATATTGAGAAGACATGTCGATTTAGAACAGCCTCAATAGCAGCGTCTATCTTGTCTAGAGGTTGCCATTGGTCACCATTACTCCTCACTGGTTCCAGTGCATCACCTGACAACCGAGTTAGTCCACCCTTGGTGCTGATTGGCTAATCGTTAGTCCTCATGTAGCACTGATTAGATCGATCTGTTTGATGTGACGATGCCAGATGATGCAGTTAATAAGAAAAACTCATGGTGTTGTTTTAACTGAATATTCGGTGTTGGCGGTGCTAATTGGTTTCCGTTGCTGCTAACAAGCTGTTTCTTGGTTACCTGAGGGAAGGTTTATTCCTGCAGCAGGTGAGAGCAGATCTTATAGAGGTGTGTGTGACATTTTTGAGATGTGACATCATTAAGTTTGAAGATAAGCTCGAGATAATAATGACATTTATTTAAATCCAGGCTGGTCTGATGTTTACCGTTGTGAGGTTGTATTCCACAGAGCTCGGTTTGTGCTCGCTCATGCTGTGAGTTGTGACCACGATCTGATCTGAGCGTTCATGTCACCATCACACACACACACATACACACACACACACACACACACACCTTCATATTACCCTGAGTGCACCCTTCTAACAAAGCACAGCATAAATGCTCATTTAATTAGGTATGTCTTTTAAAGGTCCCCCATTATTGTGTGTGCAGAGTGAGAGCAGTGTTCTCTTCATTATGATAACGTGCAAATAAGGACACATTAATTAAAAGTTGAATTAGTTAAATTGAGTAAAGCAGTGGAGGAAGATTTATTTGAAAGATTACACAATGATGTTCGAACATTCTGTCATTTCCAGTCGTCTAATAGCACAAAGATTACAGCAGCCTTGAACCTCAGTGGCCGTCACATGATCTCTAAATGCATTATTATTAAATCAGAACAAACAAAACAACACAAAGAGTTGCTAAATTATTCCAAAATTAAACCAAAAATCCCAAAGTGAATAGATTCAAATTGCAGAACCATACAATGCTTACAACAAAATATTAATCTCAGTGATTGGATTTGTCTTACCGCAGACAAATCTCCTTAATAACATTTCAACACACAGCTGAGGATTGGCTGTGTGTTTGATGAGTCAAAAGCTTCAGACTTTAAGACCAAAGATCCTGATGAATCTTCTACCAACAGTCACAGGGTGGCATGCAAGAACATTTTTGTATTGTCCTCCTAAATATCTTTCTATGTTAGCATGTTCGAACAAGCGTGCCCATATGGATTCAGCTTGTAACTACAGTATTTATTTTTTTCCCATCTGATCAGTGTCTGTTCATGTAGGTACACCACCAGGAGATTTAATTTGTGAGCAAACTCTACTCGCAAAAAAAATGTTACAGCAGCCACACAGCTTTTAATATCATGGAGTGCTGCTGCTGCACCACAGGCTCTAATTCAGTCCTTTGATTATTTCCCTCCAGGCTCACCTGAGAGCTGCATCAGAGTTAATACATGTGACGGTGAAAGCAGCAGGTACAAATCAGCTGCGTGTCACAGTTACGTCCCACAGAGGAAATGCTTTTATTTTATAACTCTGCTCCTGTTGGTTGGAGTCATGATTCACTTTAATGTTTCATTTCCTGCAGTTACAGTCGTGCTCCGGTGCTCTGCACTCGTTTATGTGTTCTGTTTAGTGTATGTGTTGGTCTGTACAGTCTGATGGATGGACGAGGGGTTAAGTGATCGATCAGGACAGGAAACACTGATTTACTGATGCACCAATCAGTGATGTTCCTCGTAAAGAAGAAGCATCACCTCTGCTGGTGTGTCTGCTCTGTTAGTGCTGTTAGAGAAAGTTACCTTTCAAACCAAAGACGATCTGGCTA
Organism: Epinephelus lanceolatus; assembly: GCF_041903045.1. Taxonomy (NCBI): domain Eukaryota; kingdom Metazoa; phylum Chordata; class Actinopteri; order Perciformes; family Serranidae; genus Epinephelus; species Epinephelus lanceolatus. Next base: position 3,035,053 of record NC_135735.1, on the reverse strand, counting down.
GAGAGCTGCTGGCACGGCTGTACAGTCTTCTTACAATGAATCCAAAAAGCGATGTGAAAGGGCTCACCTCTCTGCTGTTAAGCAACTTTAAGCAAATTTGTTTTGGTTTGATGGCAACCTGGATGTATTGACCCTTTTATTGCCAGTAAACAGTATGACGCTAGCACTAGCTAGCAAGTTGTGTTGTCTTGTTTTAAACGATGGAGGAAGATGATGTGAGTGGTGCGTTCAGAAACACTCACTCTGAGTGTGGGAGCGCACTCTGACACAAACTGGAGCGTTGATAAATTGGGAGCGCTGTCTGAATGTAGCGTTGGGTTATCCAGAGCAGCGCACTCTCAGAGTGGCAGAGCGCACTCTGGACACTCTGTCTGTGGAGACGGAGCAGCAGAGCGCCGAGCGGAGTGAATGTGTGATTAACTTAACCGTTGGTTCATTCATGTAGAAATATAACGCTGCGTTTCTTCCACCAACAGGGCTCTCATTTTAGTGTAGAGCGTCAGACTGAATTTACCAACGCACCATGTCAGGTCACTCACTCTCCGGGACCGCCAGTGTTACTTGAATAAGTAAACACTGACCAACGGGACCAGACTGGCCGACCCGTATGCTCTCACTCAGTGGATGGATGATGTCACAGGAAGCCAATCTTACAAAGGAGGACCACACTTGTTTGTTTTGCTATGGAAGCTAACGTTAGCTAATGTGCTAAAAAGTTAGCGTTGCAGAGAAATCCAATCTTCCTCTTAATCCCTCCCCAGTTTCTGATGAGGTGGACATGATAACCCTTAATACACATAACCTTATTCATCCCTACAACAGGAAATACTTTTTCCCTAACCTGATATGAAGTGTGCGCTGCACATGTGAGCATTTTTGATGATGGCCTCCGTCCAGTCCTTTGGTCTTATCACATTTAACCATAGTTGTCTTTGTTTTTGTTGACGGGCAGTGGCGGCTGGTTTTGAGCCATGACTCCTTCTATTCTGGCTCCCAATAACACAACAAGACAAACACATTTTAACACTCCTATGGAGCCTACAGCCCTGTGGGGGAGAGGCAGCTGCACCTCCAGCTGATGAAATGACGTCATCGTGACGACGGCTCATTTTAACATGTAAACATTAAACTATAAAGTGTAGAGAAAGTACAGCTTTTAGAGATAAACCGCCCTGAAGTGAAGAGTTGGACAAGTGGAAATTTTGACCAGTTGATGGCGCTACATGAAAAGTCAACGGGTTACCAAAGTCAGTAGGATTCATCCTCTGGAAAACATGAATGTTTTACCAAAGTTCTTCACAGTTCCTGAGATACTTGTTGGTTTAACAGACCAACTAACTAACATCACAGTCCCCAGAGATATGGAGCTAAAACCTAAATTAAAGCATCTCTGCTGAATAAACACCACATTGATCATATTTGGACGTGTTAGAGCGCTCCTGTAACAAACAGCAGTTACCACTGTTTATGTGGTAATAATTACAGAACGTCCACTCATTATCTTCACATTCAGCTTTCCCTGCTGTGACTAATAACCCTCTGATGACTCTGACCAGTCATAACGAGGGCAGCTTCACTGCTTTGTTACAAAGGACGGGGATCATTTATCATGCTGCCACTCAAAATGAACAAGCTTATAGGTTATAAACAAAAGCTGCTGCCAGCTGGAAACCGAACGAACGGCGACCTGCCAGGCAACAGAAGCAGCAACTGATTAGTTTATTCACAGGAGCTTCTGCAGCCAAAAATGTCTTTAACAGCTCGACTCCATTCGCTCACAACAGGAGGGCTTTTAGAATTATCTCTAACCTTTGACAGGTTGTACTTAAAGTTGTGTGTCAGTTATTTAATGGAGTTATATTGAAGAATATGAGCCTGTAGGAGGCCAGAGTCAGTGCATCTTCTGTCTGACGTACTTGATGTTATCTCAGCAGAGGCAACGCTGACCAACCAACCGCAGGCCACACTCTCCTGTTGTATTTTTAACCCCTGTGTGTGTGTAGCCTGAGCGTGAGGAGAACGTGGAGTCACACAGAGTGACATATATGGGACATGGTCTACTTCTACCACGATGTCCACAAATAAACACAAACACACAGCTGACATGTCTCTCGGCCTTGGGTGGCGTGCCAGCATGTGAAAGCTGTGGCAGAAAATGTGTCGCTGCCGGCTCGGACAGCAGCGCCTGCAAAGTGCTTCCCATCATGCACCGGAGGCACGAGTGTGTAGGCTCACTCTGCTTTCCATTTACTCCTTAATGCTGTAAAACACCCACTCACTATCAGACATCTCAAGTGTGGAGGGAAGCTTTTCTTCTGCGCCATCTTACTTTGTAAAGTTGAAAGAGGACAAAACACATTTAGCAGAGGACTGTGTGTGTGTGTGTGTGTGTGTGTGTGTGTGTGTGTGTGTGCGCGTGTGTGCGCGTGCATGCGTGCATATACTGATGATATAAGACTTTATCTTGGCAACAAAACAACCACAAGGTCCATTTAGTAGCTGTTCTAAAGGGTTTGGATCTCATCAAACAGTTTTCACAAGATGGAGCTGAATGGATCTGTAGTGTTAAAATTTTCTCTTTTTCTTTTACTCAGAGCAGTTCAAGGACTTCTTGTCCATGTGCACGTTATTAGTGGAGACTGAAGGCTCACTCTGTCGACAGATTCACACAATCCTTTTCATGAGGAGAGATGGAAATTTAAATATCTACAGTTCCTTTAAAACTCGCTCTCCTGAAATCAAGTAAAAGCTCATAATTAAAAGGGTCACAGAACACGGTGCGACACCTGTTGTCTTGTTATGAGATCTTTTCTTAAAAGTTTAAGATAGTAAATCATAATTATGAGATACAAAAATCATATTTCCAAAGTCTGCTTTTTAACGATAGGCCTACACACTCTGCACTCAGGATTTCAGGTAAACGATACGATGCTTGTTAAGGTTGCTTAGCAACCTCAGATGCAGTCTGCCGACGGGCTGTTGAAAGCTGGCACAAAAAAGGCACAAGAGTAGCACCTAGCACCCGATCTTGCGTTTTCCAGGCAGTAAAAGACACTGCATCAATCAGAATCCAGTCAGAACAAACCTAAGCTAAGGGGACGGACAGTCCTGACTCCCCCCCCGCCAGATCAGTAAACTTTCTGTTGCTGCTGTTACACAGGTTAGACCTGGCCACCAGCCCACTGTGACACCTGGTGCCACAGGGTTTGCACAAGCCGAATTTGAAAAGCTAGAGCTGCCTCCTGAAAGTCTGTTTCCTGAGCTGCTGCCCGCTCTCATTCTGCGGCGGCAAGCAAGGCGGAGAGACTGTTGGGTGGCTAGCAGCTTTTTTTTCCCCCTCAAGGTCATGTTTGGGCTTTTAGACTTTCTTGTAGAGCAAATGGAGAGAGAAGGGAAATTGTGGGAAGAGAAGGGGAAAGATGTGCAGCAAAAGACCGCAGGTTGGAATTGAATCCGTGCCACTGCAAAGGCTTCAGTCAGTATGGCTGCGTTCAGACTGCAGACGAATCTGATTCAAATCTGATTCCTTCTCAAATACGATTTTTGACTGCTGACTGTCCACACTGGTTTTAGCAAGTGTCCAAATCGGATTTAGCTCTGTTCAGACTGGGCCACATTATTGACCAATCTGACAGGTTGCTGTGGCAACCACATCGGAGCGGAGGCGTCATCTAGCGTGTATTGTGTGAAGTCATATGATATAGGAGCTGTTCAGACTCAGAAACATCTGTCCAAATGCGATTTGAAACTACCTCCCAAAGGTGGTTTTGATCTGGTTTGCAAAAATCAGATTTCATGTCATTTATGACTGTTCAGACTTCATAAGAGCCATCTGGTTCCAATCTAGATTGGCTAAAAATCAGATTTTGGCTGGCAGTCTGAACAAGGCCTATGAGGCACACACATTATCAGATGAGCTAGAAGGCGCCTCACTAATAGTTAATTCTTGTCTCACTTGTGGTCTGCTAAATGAACTCACCACATTTTTGCTTGCCCCACCTTTAAAATCATTTCATAAAATCATGACAGCTACTGAGCTCGCACATCAGGTCCATCTTCCTCACAATAAGCCTAATTTGGCTGATGAAGACTGTGACACAGTTGGAAGCTCTGGAGAAAGCTAGTGAGTGCACCTTGAGTTGGGATTGTTTGGTCAGAGAGACCCTATAAGTACAGTATAGACCAGTTATTAACCAGTAATTGTCCAGTAGTTATCAGGGGAACAGTACTGGTCCAATGCACCAACCATCACCTCATATCTGTGCTGCTGGAGTGACTTTATCCTTCAGAGCCAACAGGGCCGACTGAGGGTCATAATTTTACGAGCACTCTTCCTTCCTCAGTTAATCTTCCATTATTAGTGTGCTGTGTTGAGCCTGATGAAGAGCCACCGCGGCCCAGACTACATTCATTTCCATGATAACAGTCTGAATGATGTGTGGGCACACGAGTGGCTTTACAGGAGATTGTCCTTGGACAGCTTGAAATAGGAATGAGAAGAGCGAGGTGGTTAATGGGCCCCTTAGACATGCAGAGCGTTTCTGTTAGATGACTGGAGTGGCCGTGTTTTGTGACACCACAGGGGAGCAGCAAGAGATCATGGGCCACGAGCACAAGAGGCACAGGAGACCCCCCCCCCCCACACACACACACACACACATCTTCATTTATGAAAACCTTAAATCAAAAGCTCATGTTTACTGATACACATGGGGTCTAGTCTCTAATTAGAACAATATCTGGCTCTTAAAACCAGTTTCTCACCAGAAGTCTTCGGTATTTCTTGAGTATCGACAGAAACGTGCTTCAATTATAAAGGTGGGCGTCAAATTCTTTGTCAGATTCTTAAATGTTTTTAGTTCTTCTTTGATCAGATGTTGACTGACACAAATCAGGAATAAAGCTACAATTAGCTGATCTACAGGATCAGGCAAGATAGTCTCAAAATGTTATATATTAGATACAACTAGTTACCTTATTTGAAAGTAATAAGTTACTTATTACACCACTTTTGCATTACTTTCACTTAAATGACCTCAGAAGAACTAATGTTGATCTTTAAATGGATGAGGGTCATGTTGTTTCACAGAAGAACCAGTTTATTACAGTTCAAGTCTGAGCCGTTCACACATGCACATACAGTGGTTACTGCTTTAGATTAAAATCACCTGTTTATGTTAATAATAGTCTGATGATACAGAACCATTAAATAAATAAATGAATCTCCTTGGGCACAGGGAGGGTCAGGCAGAGGATCAAAGTCTGAAAAATTATGAGTTATAGATAAATATTTGTGGGCCTATGATATGAAACACAGTATACAAATGTTGAGTTTGGCACAACAAACAGAATGACATGTGATAAGTCACTATGATGGGCGTAAGTTAATACACCTGAGCTGGGGGACCCACACCAGAAGCTGCACACTGGGAGCGGGAACAGTATACTAACATCACCCAGATGTGCCGATCGCCAGGATGAGGAAAAAACAAACCGGAGTCCAGCTCCTGATCCTCGCTGCTTTCAGGCAGCCTCAGGACACAAAGCAGAACAGGATACGATGTGAACGTCACAGGTGTGTTAATGGAAACACACTGAACATGATTATCCCCGTTAAAGGTTTTTTTTGGGGAGTTTTTCCTTATCCGCTGCGAGGGTCCTAAGGACAGAGGGATGTCGTATGCTGTAAAGCCCTCTGATTGATTGTCCCAGGAGACTGAAATCTGGCATGGAGGTCAAGTGTGTGTGTGTATAGGTGTGTGTTTGTGTTTATGCCAGTGGACTTAAAGAAGGTGGGGAGTTGGCCTATTGCAAAAAGGAGCATAACTTCCAAATGGATTCACAGATTTGTGGAAAGATTGGTCACGAGCCAAAGGTCAGCTGATTAACAGAGCAAAAGAGCAAAAAGCCTCGCTGCATGTGTGAACGTGGCCACAGCTACTGCAAATTTAAGCTTGTTACAGTCCATTGATAGTTTAGTGGAGAAAATAAAGAAATAAAATAAAAGAACACGATCTGCACGTGAGAACGACAGAACGAAAAAGTACTCAGAGTGTTTTAGTCATTAATAAACCTTCCCTAACCTAAGACCCATGTCATGACTGTGCTCAGCATGTATTTCCATTCATGACATTTTATATTTGATTAAATTATTTTAGCGTTATATCTTTTATGACCCTGGTGGTCAGCAGTGATTCTGTCAGAACAAAGGGTCGTACCTGTTCTCCTGTCTTGTCATTTGATGTGAAGGTCGTAGAAATGGTTTTATCTTCTCACCAGCGCTCAGATTAATGTGATGTCATCACACTTAAAGGCACTGAAAGAGATGAGATAATGATAAATGCAGTTAATGTAAAGGCTGGTCAGTGAGGTCATAAGCCTTCCCTGAAATAAAGCTGTCAAAGGTCAGACATTGTTTAAAATGAGGCTTGTGTCTTTAATTCGATACCAAACATTAACTTTTATGTCAAAATGTTATTAGAAAATGAAGCTGTCATTATTTTCCTCTGACGACAGGCACATTTATAAAGTCTTACTCTCACATCACCCAACTTGATACTAATGCATATGACCATAGATTATCAACAGTTTGATCAAAGAAATATTTTCCCTTCAAACCTCAGATTGTTTAAAGTCAGTGTTAGAGGTCTGAAATTTAACATTTTTCAGTTTCCTGTATTTCACAAGATTTTTTTTTTTTTTTTTTTAAGAAAAAACATTAATATAATTTTACACAGCTTCTTTCCCACCCTGTTAATGAACTTACAACCATTCAGATTTATCAATTTATCACACAACCTGTAGAAGGGGTCATGACCCCCAGGATGGAAACCACAGCCTTAAATAGTAGGAGCAATGCACAGCAGCTCAGACACAAGAGGGAAATAGTGGCACTGTATGTTTCTGCAAACCATGAATATGTTACATTTGCACGTTTCTTAAGTGACGTAGCGTATGACCTGACTTCATCTTTTGGTAGTAGAGGGGATGATGGATGGTGTGACACCAAGGGAAACGCCTGCCAAGCTGCAGACCACTGTTCAACACCAACAAGCGACAAAGTCGATTGTTTTTTAGCAAGTTGTTGCTGTTTACAGCGGCTTTTTTGCACCTGAACCTGAGTGCTTTTAAGTGGCCGCTAGCTCTTCTTCACGAGGCTTTTAAACCCCCTGTATGGGTGCTTTTAAGTGACTGGTCGCACTTCCTCCAGAGGATTTTTAGCCCCCTAACATGAGTGTGTTAAAGTGACCGCTTGCTCTTCTTCCAAAGGCTTATTTAGCCCTCAGATGCAGATGTTTTTCAGTGACCTGTTTCTGTTTTTTCCTGCTGGAATAGTTGCACAAAAGGTGGTTGTTGCAGACAAAAAGACACTGTTGCCTTTTAGCGAGGATTGTCCCTCAAACTGGGTATTTTAAGCTAAAACATGACTTCTTCCTAACCCCAACCATAAGAGTCAATGCATCTGCTACATAATAATGTATAAACTAACAGATCTGTGGTTTGCAGAAAGGTACACTGCAGACTTTTGCTGCTGACTTGGTTGTGCACAGTATACTATGTCAACTGCACTTCATTCAGAAATGGTTAACAATGTGTACATCAGTAAGTTAGAATAAAAATCCAGGTACAGTGCAAAGTAGACTCACAAGTCAGTCTTCAGATGCTTTGCTTAATTAAAGACTGATGACTTTCTCCCTGATTTTGTGTTTAGATGGGCGGATACAATTTCAGAGTTTAAAAAAACTCCCTACGTTGCAGAACCAATAGTAAATCCGCAGGGCGGTCCTTTGGTGGCTCGCTGAACTCTTGTGCTCGTAAACATAGTCCGACTAGAAACACGTGTAGCGGTACAAAATGACTCAAGTCGCTGTAAGTCCTTCATTTCCACAATCTTGTGGACTGAGCACACTTTTGATAAAACAGAGTTAAATCTCTCGGCATCCATTTTCAAGCTCTCTGTGTGTTTGTTTCCTTGCGGACGAGAAAAGGGGGAGCGCACATTTCCGGGAGGGCGTGTCCTTTTCAAAAATGCAAGAGGCGTTGCTTTGTTGCTGGCCGTTTTCTCCGGTGTGTTAAACACACTTTAGAAAGGAGTGTCCCCAGACTATCAGAAGGCGGAGATCTCTGATTGTCTGGTGGCGAGACTAAGTGCAAAGTAGAGTAAAAAATATGAGGTGTCCATCAGTGTGATAAATCCTTGAAAACTTCATCACGAGGGTCCAATATTAAAGTAGCCGTCCATTTGTTTGAATTTGGACAGACCTCCCTCTGAGTGTGTTGACAGACTCCACACCTATTAAATTACCCTAATTATTGCTCCGTCAACTGTTGTCAGTAATATTCATGAAATTGAGCCACAGTTTGGACAGTTTCTGCCACATTGTGCGCTGACTGGGAGTAAACGCAGCTGCCAGTGGTCTGCAATCACTGAGAGCCAATTGGCTGCAGAACATCCCTGGTGATCAGAGTTAGGACATAAAATCACAGATAAAGTGGTGAAATGTGGATGGAAATGTTTGGTAGTTGGCAGGAGGAAAGCACCAAACGTGTCCACACAACAGCAAATGAGCTTCAAGTCTTCATTAACAAACTGAGAACATAAAAAAATCTGAATGTTAATATTGTTTTTTTCCTCCCAGCACGAGTTAATTCATTCAGAGTACAGTATTAACGCTGCGTACTGTAAATGCTTTTTCTCTGTTGGCGTTATTTTTACATTCAAACAGTCTCCTGGGTTCAGAAAGAAAAAAACCCACAACCATCAGTTCCACTCTACTTCATCTATCAGCAGCTGAACAAATTCAGATTGTGAACGTGACGGTAAAACATCAGCATCTATAAACTGGGCCACAGTGTGTTTACTCACTAAACATGCTGCTGATCTGACGCTGGCTGTTAGTTTGCACAAATTAGCTCATGATTCTGACTCGTCGGCTGATATCGTCCCCAAAAACTGTTTCAAAGGGACACGTTATCAGTGTCTCGTGTATCTGTGGCTGTTTAAGATGCTCTGACACATAACCCCTGAATATTAAGACATTTTCCATGCCTCCTCCTCTCTCAGCAGAAACAGGAGACACTGCTCTTTCACATTTTTTGAGGCAGAAGAGCAGCAACATCTTTCTTGCTAAATATAGATCCTCTGATGAAGAGCCTGCATGCTCATGATGTTGTTGCTGCTGCTCTGGCACTCGCCTTCAACTCCTGTACTGTGTGATGCTGCGTGCATCCTCTCATGCAGCACCAGCCTCCCCTCCCTCCCGCAGAAATGCTGCAATGCGTCTCCCTCAGCCAAGACTGGGTCAGTGTAACTCCGCTAGCAGCAACAGCCGGAGAAGCATCACCATAGCAACAGCCAATGAGGGCTTATGGCTGAGGGATTATATTTTTGCATTATTATTGTGATTGTGTTTGGAAAAGAGCGTATTTCCACGATTAAACTCGTCGGGGGGGCTTTGGTCAGGGCCAGCGGAGACGTAAGATGGCAAGTGAGCAAAAAGAGGAGGCGGGGTGGGGACGAGGGTGTTTATGCACGCAGCCATATGTGCAGAGTAATTGTGTTGACAGATGCTGGAAGACAGGGCGTTGTAATGTCAGTATGTGATGCTGGTCATGTAGTATTTACATAATGTTTTTCTTCTGATTTAACTCTTTAACAAGCAGCTGTGTTCTGCCAGACATCCTACAGAGTCTAAATAATCTACTTTATGATTCCTTCTACAAAATGGGGTTCGAATTTTTCACTAATTCAACATGTGAACATTCATTCATTCATTTTCTATAACCACTTATCCTGTTGGGGGTCACAGGGGGGCTGATGTCATTAGATGAGAGGCAGGGTTCACCCTGGACAGGTCACCAGACTATCACAGGGCTGACACATAGAGACAGACAACCATTCACACTCACATTCACACCTACGGACAATTTAGAGTCACCAATTAACCTGCATGTCTTTGGACTGTGGGAGGAAGCCGGAGTGCCCGGAGAGAACCCACGCTGACACAGGGAGAACATGTCGGAGCACCTGGAGGAAACCCACGCTGACACAGGGAGAACATGTCGGAGCACCTGGAGGAAACCCACGCTGACACAGGGAGAACATGTCAGAGCACCTGGAGGAAACCCACGCTGACACAGGGAGAACATGTCGGAGCACCTGGAGGAAACCCACGCTGACACAGGGAGAACATGTCGGAGCACCTGGAGGAAACCCACGCTGACACAGGGAGAACATGTCAGAGCACCTGGAGGAAACCCACGCTGACACAGGGAGAACATGTCGGAGCACCTGGAGGAAACCCACGCTGACACAGGGAGAACATGTCGGAGCACCTGGAGGAAACCCACGCTGACACGGGGAGAACATGTGGGAGCACCTGGAGGAAACCCACGCTGACACGGGGAGAACATGTGGGAGCACCTGGAGGAAACCCACGCCGACACGGGGAGAACATGTCGGAGCACCTGGAGGAAACCCACGCCGACACGGGGAGAACATGTCGGAGCACCTGGAGGAAACCCACGCCGACACGGGGAGAACATGTCGGAGCACCTGGAGGAAACCCACGCCGACACGGGGAGAACATGTCGGAGCACCTGGAGGAAACCCACGCTGACACGGGGAGAACATGTCGGAGCACCTGGAGGAAACCCACGCTGACACGGGGAGAACATGTCAGAGCACCTGGAGGAAACCCACGCCGACACGGGGAGAACATGTCAGAGCACCTGGAGGAAACCCACGCTGACACGGGGAGAACATGTGGGAGCACCTGGAGGAAACCCACGCCGACACGGGGAGAACATGTCAGAGCACCTGGAGGAAACCCACGCCGACACGGGGAGAACATGTCGGAGCACCTGGAGGAAACCCACGCTGACACGGGGAGAACATGTCGGAGCACCTGGAGGAAACCCACGCTGACACGGGGAGAACATGTCGGAGCACCTGGAGGAAACCCACGCTGACACGGGGAGAACATGTCGGAGCACCTGGAGGAAACCCACGCTGACACGGGGAGAACATGTCAGAGCACCTGGAGGAAACCCACGCTGACACGGGGAGAACATGTGGGAGCACCTGGAGGAAACCCACGCTGACACGGGGAGAACATGTCGGAGCACCTGGAGGAAACCCACGCCGACACGGGGAGAACATGTCGGAGCACCTGGAGGAAACCCACGCTGACACGGGGAGAACATGTCGGAGCACCTGGAGGAAACCCACGCCGACACGGGGAGAACATGTCAGAGCACCTGGAGGAAACCCACGCCGACACGGGGAGAACATGTCGGAGCACCTGGAGGAAACCCACGCTGACACAGGGAGAACATGCAAACTCCACACAGGGGGGCTCCCTCACCCCAGGGTTTGAACCCTCCACCACCGTGCCGCCACATGGGACCATGTTCACAATTGTGGGTCTGACTTCTGCAGATGTTTTAAAATCTTTCCATGACTGCTGGAGATGTCAGGATGTGACATCACGTTCTTACAGTGGTTATCAGAAGGAAGATGCAACACCAAGACAGGCCCACAGATGTCCTACATCACACCCAACCAACAGCTGTTTGAAGTGTTGAAAGCTACAGTTCACCCCCAGAATCAAAAATACATATTCTTCCTCTTACCTGTAGTGCTGTTTATCAGTCTTTATCTTGCATAGAGCACCGAAGCTCTGCAGGTTGTCATCATGTGAAACAGAAACAGAAAGTGGTCGTGATTGGCCCAAAGGTCGGCTGGAGATCTGTCAGGAACAGGAGAGAGGGCAGACGCGAATATATAATGAGCTCACAGATTTTCCTGTTTTTCAGACTCGGAGTTTAGTGCTGGAACTTTTTCTTTTCTTCTGACAATAGTTTCATATTTTGTGGAAAAAACAATGACAATGCTATACAGTGAGAATGGTATCGATCCTCTCATTTAACTTTAAGCAAGTTGTGTTTGTTCACTGTTAGAGATTGTGTCATTGCATCCTACTGATGAATCTTTGTCCTCTGTGTAAGTGTTGTGGAGTTTAACAAGCAGTTACAGTACTTACCTCTGGCTTCTGTAGCTCAGTCATTATTTGGCCTTGGTGTAGTCATACGTGTTTTTCTCCCTGTTTGTCCTGCAGGCCAGCGGATTCTCCAGTATCAGAGTGATGTCCTGGAGACAGTGGTGTTGGTGAACCCGTCAGAGGAGGCCGCTGCCTCAGAGGTGAGTCACAGCCGGACAGACACAGACAAAACGCCGCGGGCTGATGATGACCAGATGCTCTGACTCCTCTCTGAAATGTTCTGTATTTTTATTTAAATCACTGAGGAGTTTGAGGGCAGTCTGAAACTTCAGCTTCAGTCTGAATCAAACTTGGTTTCATTTTTAAAGAACACAGCAGCAACCTGCCATTAAATATTCAGCTCCACTGGGAGGTCCGTCATGTTTCTCCTGCGAGTGATCATCACTCATTTGATTAACAGGGAAACAGTCAGTGTGAGACACAGATGCTTCTTTGTGTCGTAAATAAACCCACTCAGATTTGACTGTCAGTGTGAAAATTAGTCAGTTGTTGGCTTAGCCTTTGACTGCTGGTGGAGTGAGCTAACCTGACCCACTTTTCATTATTATTCTAGTCGAGTGTAGTACGACAGTTTATTTGTAACACAGCCGATCTTTCTATTTGTAAATACACTGTACTGCACGTCTGCATTTAACCTTTACTCGTAATGCTGCTGCAGCTTCAGCTTCTCAGTGGGACACAGTGATTTATCACTAACACAAATAACATGTGCCTTTTGCTGACTGAAATTAAAAGAAACTTTTCCTTTTCTAAACAGTCTGTTTCAGGTATGAAGCAGATGTGACTGCATTTATGACTGAAACAATTTGGAGTAAACTTTAGACTGCAGCATTTATATTTGGTGCACACGCATTTCCTCAAGATGAATTTGACCTTTCGTCTCATTGTTATCGTGCTGAAATATCTACTTTGATTTAAATTCTTAAAGAATGTCTTCTTTAGCTTTCGCATCATACACAAGTGATTTTATCACTCCGCTGCTCGATGTTACCTGGATGACTTCAAAACTCACTCCCAACTCGTCAAATACTGCTGCTTTGTCACTGAAGTCGGTATCAGAAATCAATGCACAGAGTCGATTTTCGCAGCAGTATGTATGTATGATGTGCCTGCGCACCAGTAGACTCACAAGTCAGTCTTTAGACGCTTTGCCTAACTAAAGACTGATGTCTTTCTCCCTGATTTTGTGTTTAGATGGGCGAATACAATTTCAGAGTTAAAAAAAAACTCCCTACGTTGCAGAACCAATAGTAAATCCGCAGGGCGGTCCTTCGGTGGCTCGCTGAACTCTTGTGCTCATAAACATAGTCCGACTAGAAACACGTGTAGCGGTACAAAATGGCTTGAGTCGCTGTAAGTCCTTCATTTCCACAATCTTGTGGACTGAGCACACGTTTGATAAAATGGAGTTAAATCTCTCGGCATCCATTTTCAAGCTCTCTGTGTTTGTTTCCTTGCGGACGAGAAAAGGGGGAGCGCACATTTCCGGGAGGGCGTGTCCTTTTCAAAAATGCAAGAGGCGTTGCTTTGTTGCCGGCCGTTTTCTCCGGTGTGTTAAACACACTTTAGAAAGGAGTGTCCCCAGACTATCAGAAGGCGGAGATCTCTGATTGTCTGGTGGTGAGACTAGCGCATCAGGTACGCCAGTTTTAAATCAGCGGGCAACAACCCATCTCGTCCAACACCACTGCTCTGTCAGATTCTCATGTGAATTTTAAGCCAAACCATGATTTTTTTTTCTCAACCTAACCATGTGTTTTTGGATCCTAAACCGCAAAAAAACAAACCTAACTAGAATACCGATTTGTCCAAAAACATGTTTTGTGAGATCACAATGACATTCCAAATTCTAATCAGTTCATTTGTGAGTCCAAGTAGACGTTCATGTCAAATTTGAAGAAATTCCCTCAAGAGCTTCTTGAGATATCACGTTCACGAAATGAGACAGACACAAGGTTACAGTGACCTTTGACCACCAAAATCTAATCAGTTCATCCTTGAGTCCAAGTAGATGTTGTACTATTGCATTCACAAGAATTAGACAGATGAGGTCACAACAACCTTGACCTTTGACCACCAAATTCTAATCAGTTCATCCTTGGCTCAAAGTTTGTGTGAAATTTGTCTCTCAAGGCATTCTTGAGATATCACGTTCACAAGCATGAGACAGATGAGATCACAACAACCTTGACCTCTGATCTATGACCCCCCAAATCTAATCAGTTCATTGTTGAGTCCAAGTGGACATTTTTGCCAAATTTGAAGGAATTCCTTCAAGGTGTTCTTGAAATATGGCATTCATGAAAACGAGAGTGACAACACAAAAACATAATGCCTCAGGCTGCAACTACCGCCAACGTGGACGCATAAAAGTCAAGTGTTATATCAATGTTGTAAGATTATTTTGAAAGACTGTTTGCATGTAACGAGCAGAAACTGTACATTTCCCGTGAAAACAGAAGTGGCTTTTGAAAAGACACAATGCATGTCACATTTGGACGTGTAGGTCCAATGACACAGCGGCAGTATTTTACAAGTGGGGATGAGAACATGTTGAAACTCAGCAGATCCAAAACTTCATGGCACACAAGTTACATGTTCATTATTCAGATACATGTGAGGTGATGTGAGCTTTGTTTTTTGGGGAAGCATACTATTAACCAACTAAACTGCCTCCATTTGACAATCAAAAAGATTTCTCATCTTTCCATTACAGTCCCATTTAACTTTTTTGTTGTGATGTTGACTTTTTATGACAAAGCATTTTTGTTAGCTGTATTATAGTTGGTTATTTTGTACTCTGCCTAGATTCGTACTTTGATCACTGACTTTGCGGGAAATAAGTTGCTGATATTGAGCGGCCAAGGCTCTGAGCAGGGAGGTGACATCCTACTGCAAGGTGGAGCCTTCACCTGGCAACACTTCTCTGACATCATCTCCAACCCTCAAGTAAGCCGAGTGCACTTTCTCTTTGAATACTTCTTTACAATATCTGGATCAACTTTTGTAAATCTTACAGTTATTTTAGGTTGTTTTTCACTGTTGCTGTGTTCCCAGGTGATTGAACTTCTGTCCAGCGCCTCCTCAGAGCAGCCGTCCAGGCTTACTGTTTCCTGTCAGGGAGACGGGGGCTGGAGCTCCCTTGGCCAAAGCCAGGAGCAACAGTCGCTCCAAAATCTTCTGGAATACCGCCTGAACCCTGAACCTCACCTTCCCGACATGGACGGAGTCACAGAGTTCACCGAGTACGTCTCAGAGACAGTGGATGTGCCGTCGTCCTTTGACCTCCTGGAGCCCCCGACCTCTGGAGGCTTTCTGAAGCTGTCCAAGCCATGCTGCTACATCTTCCCTGGAGGCAGGGGAGACTCTGCTCTGTTTGCTGTCAATGGATTCAACATCCTGGTGGATGGAGGGTCGGATCGGAAGTCTTGCTTCTGGAAGCTGGTTCGCCACCTGGACAGGATTGACTCGGTTCTGCTCACCCATATTGGTGCAGACAACCTACCTGGCATTAATGGTTTGTTCCAGAGGAAGATTGCAGAGCAAGAGGAGGAGCGCAACCAAGGATCTGGCTCCAGCAGCAATGGCGACTGGATGAAGAACCTGATCTCTCCTGAGCTTGGGATCGTGTTTTTCAACGTCCCAGAGAAGCTGCGGATGCCGGAGTCTACGCTGAAAGTGAAGCGAAGCATTGAGGAGGCATCTCTTACATTGCAGTACCTCAACAAGCTCGGTATCACACCAGAGCCTCTTCACAGGGTAGTCAGCAACACCATTGAGCCCATCACACTTTTCCACAAACTTGGGGTGGGAAAGTTAGACATGTATGTCTTAAACCCTGTAAAGGAGAGCAAAGAGATGCAGTTTTTAATGCAGAAATGGGCTGGGAACAGCAAAGCCAAGACAGGGATTATGATGGCCAATGGTAAAGAGGGAGAAATATCTGTTCCCTATTTGACATCAGTCACTGCTCTCATTGTTTGGATTCCTCACCGTCCAACAGAAAAGATCGTCAGGGTGCTCTTCCCTGGAAATGCACCGCAGAATAAAATCTTCGAGGGCCTAGAGAAACTGAAACACCTGGACTTCCTGCGTTACCCGGTGGCCACTCAAAAAGACATATCATCCGGTGCACCTCCTCCCATCATCAAACAGACTAAAATGAGATCAAGAACTGACAGCAAAGAGAGCCTCAAGTCTTCACCCAAACCACACTCTAAAACAGCAAAGAAAGAAGCTGGTGGGCAGGAGGAAGAGTCCAAGGGTGAAATCATTAAAGAGAATAAAGTGGAAAAGAAGGAAGAGAAAAAACCTAAAAGTGAAAGTCTAAAAGCCACCAAACAACAGAAAAACAGCGAGGTGGCACCTGTGACTGGCAAGACAGAGAAAAAGAAAATATCCAAGGAAAAAACTGCCAAGCACGAGAAAGTGTCCAAGATGGATGAAAAGAAAGACAAAGAGAAAAAAGAAATTAAGAAAGAGAAAGTGAAGAAAGATGAAAATATAAGAAAAGAAGAGAAAAAAGAAAGTAAAGCCAAAGAGGATAAAAAGAAGGATCCCAGTAAACCGGAGCTGAGGAAAATCACTAAACCTGACCTGAAGCCGCTCACCCCTGAAGTGAGGAAGACTCTGCATAAGGCTAAGACTCAGGCTAAGCCCAAAGCTGATAAAAATAAAGCAGTTAAAGAGGAAGCAAATGAGAAAAAGCCAGTCCCAAAGAACATCCCTGAGGAGATCGCAGCAGCAGCTTTGGCTGACAGGTCCATCGTGTCCTCCCCAGAGGACCTCACCGAAGACTTTGAGGCTCTGAAACAGGAAGAGCTGTCCAAAGTTAAGTCTGAGCCAATCCAGAATGATGTCATGTCTGGGCATTCACTGTACACAGATACTAAAGGTCCTTCCTTCCCTGATGAGAAAGTCACATCCCCAGCTGCTGAGATAAAATCCACTTCACCCAAATCCCCTGTCAAACAGGAGGAAGACAGCAAAGACAAGGGTGCATCAGTACAAGCTGCAGCCGCTGAAAAGAAGGAAACAAGCGATGGCTTTGACAAGAAGTATGAAGAGGAGAAAATGGAGAAATATGACAAATACCCTGCAAAGGACGACATGAAAGACAGATCAAAGAAGAGTGACAGCTCAGAGGAGGAGGGTGATGTCATTGAAAAAGCCGAATTTGAAGGAACAGAAGATGACGAAGTCCTGAAATATAAAACAGAGGAGGTGAAGAAGGAAAAAACTGGAAAGGAGTGGGACGCCAAGCCAGCTGAGCCCAAACCTTTATCAACCACAGCCCTGTCAGGGCAAGTAGCAGCCTCTGCCTCGGAGCAATTCTCCTTCATCCAAGACGAGACCATCCCCGGTTACTCTGAGACTGAGCAGACTATCTCTGATGAGGAGATCCATGAGGAACCAGAGGATAGAATCCCACAGTTGCGTTATGATGTGGGCTCCTATGACGTCTCCGTCCCTGATGTCCCTGGTACCTTTGACTCGATGCATGGTATAAAAGAGATGAAGTCCTCTGCTGTGTCCGATGTCAAACCCAAAGCCTTCACGGGAGCGCCAGAACCTGAGCTTGCACCCTACCCCGCCATCATTACTGCTCCTCTTGCGGAAGAGGAGCACATCTCCTCGGCAACATCCATCACAGAATATGACAAGCTGTCATCCTTTGCCACGTCTGTAGCTGAGGACCAGTCGATCACCTCTGTGACAGCGCCTCAGACTGAGGAAGGCGGGAAGAACTCTCTCCTGCTTGACACAATCAACAGTATCCCCTCCCGTGCAGAGGCTGCCCAGGGGAAGGACTATCTCCACTCAGCAGGGACCATCTCACCCACCTCCTCTCTGGAGGATGACAAGTGCTTTAAGTCTCCTTCCTCTGACGAGTTCCAGCCCAACGTTCCTGAGATAGAACCTGATGCAAAGATCAAAACAGCCCACGACGAAGAGGACGATGAGGAAGACGAGGACGAGGACCAGACTCCAAATGTTGACATCCCTCTTGGTAAACTCCAAGAAGGCTACGAACATGCAGCCTTCATGATGCAACAGGAGAAGCAGAAATCTCCCTCTGCTGCTGTTTCTCCTCCTTCTCCTCTCTTCTCTTCCACGCAGGCTGTCAAAGACAACCAGTCTCTCTTTAGCACAGAGGGATTTAAGACTGGAGCTGATGTAAAGCCTTTTTCACCCCCTCCATCTTTTTCCCCGGGGTTAGAGTCCCACTCCAGGCAGGAGAGTGAGGAGAGATGTGTAAGTCCAGATGACAGCACCATGAAACTGGCTTCACCCACTCAATCTGTGCCTACAAGCAGCGGCTACTCTCCTACAGAAGAGAAACCCTTTAAGACAGAAGACAAAGATGAAGCACTGATCGGTGTTAAAGCTGACTCCCAGAAATCCGTCACTATCTTAGACAGTACCGCTTATATTGGTCTGGAAGGTGACAAGACACCGTCTGAAGAGTCTGAAGAATCCAACGAGGAAGAGGATGATTATTACGCCAAAAAGGATCTGCAGCCGACTGTTAAGGCCAAACTGATGGAGGCAAAAGAGGGGTGCTTTTTGGATGACGACTTCGGCTCTGAGGCAAAATCTGAAAAGATAGAAACAGAAGTCAAGGGCTCCGACAAGATACAGGTGTCTTTTAGCACAGAGGAGAAACCAAAACCTCAAGTGATGTTCTCAGATGAAGATGAAGATGAAAAAGATGATGATTTCCCAGGTGGGGTGAGGCCAGATGAGAGCACAGAGAAAACAGATGTCTCTTTAAAAGAGCCTGAGAAAAGTGTTCATTTCAGTCTCTATAATTTCCCAGAGAAGGAGCCTAAAGAAAAGGCTATATATATTAGACAGGACACGCCCTATGTGCACGGCAAAACATTCTCCTACAGTGACTTTTATGGCTCAGTGGACTCTGATTCATATCGTCAGGAGTCCTTAGATAAAGTGGAGAAGGACACTGTAAAAGGTGAAGAGGATTCCCAGAAACCTGAGCACCCCTCCCCTTTACCATCCACACACAAGATGTCAGAGAAGGAGGAGTTTACCGCCTCTTACGGAAAACAGTCCTCAACCTCATCATGGCTCGACTCCAAGAGCCCTTCTGCTACACCTCCGTTTGAAGAGGTCAAAGGAAAGGAGACATTTGAGTACAGCACAGGGAGCCGATTCCCTTCAGTGGCTGACAGACCTGAGGCCTCGTCCACTTCTTTATCATCAGAAAAAGACTCGTCTTTTAAGAGCCCGACTGACACCAAGCCCCAGACGTACTCCTCAATGACAGCGTTTGATGAAGGCAAACCTGCTGTCACAGGCTATGGTGAGAAAGGAGCGTGTTTGGAGGTTGATATGCGAAAACTAACTGCAAGGGATGAGGAGGACTATGATGATGATGAAGTTGTCGATGATGATGAGGAGGACGAGGAAGACGAAGAGGAGGAGGAGGAGGAAGACGAAGGGGCTGTTGATTCTGATATGGAGAAAGGCGCCAAAGAGAAGTCTGAGAAGGAAGTAAAAAGTCCAGTCAGTGAGATGTTTGGCTCCAATAGGCCTGAATTTATGGTTTCTATGGCTGGATACGGCTACAACAGCCAGGGGAAGCCGAGCAGCTCTGGCTCACTCACAAAGACTGAACAGGAAGCAAAGATTGACTCCTCATCCCTCAGTTCAAAGCCAATGGATTTAGGTGCTACGGGTTTCTCTGGCTACTCCTCAGGGTTTGAGTACTCATATGGAAGCAGTGAGAAAGAATCAATTTTAGCAAGTCAGACCACCGACAAAGGTAAAGACGATTTCACTTTGAAATCAACAGAGGGCAGTTATTACCAAAATGACAGAGCTGATCCTGATTTTGAGAAACAGAAGACACCAGACCTTCTGAGTAAGAGATCACTGGAGACAAGCTTCCAGTACACGACCACTGCTGCCCCCGCGTATTCCTCCTCTTCAGCTTATAGCTACTCCTCCTCCACCTCAGGCTCCCTCTCCACTAGCCGTCAGTTCGGAGAGGAGCTGGAGACACCTGCTGAGCCTCTCTTTGAGTACTCCTCCTTTAAAGATGAACACTCATTGGTCATGGATCCCCCCTTCCCTGGCTCAGCTGGCACCAAAGATGACTACTTAGAAGTGTCTGAGAAACAGATCACAGCTACAACCACGGCTGAGTCCACCTCCAGTTTAGCTCGCTTCTCTCCCCTCAGCCCATTTGAGGAGGTCAAATCCTTTCCCTCGCTCTCATCTGCTGAAGACAAGAAGGATCATACAACATCAGGTGGCATTATGGACAAAGGCCCTCAATCTGAATGCTTCTATAAGGCTGATTGGTCTGAAGGGTCCAAGCTGGACACAGCTGTTGGGTTTGGGGCCTCAGCAGGACCGTTTGCTCAACCTTCAGAACTCTCCAAGGACAAAGAGGCAGCCAGTGCCGCTCTGTTTGGCGTGACTTCCTCACCACGTCCAGACATAGAAGGCAAGCATTACTTTGAGGAGACTGACAGCAGTGAGGAGGAGGATGAGGAGGCGTACATGCGTGAGATGACTCGCAGGTCGCCTTCCAGTGGCCTGGCTGGTAGCCTCTCATTCTCTGACAAGCCTGTTGCTTCAGCCACCAGTGAAAAGACAGCTGGTGCACTCCCCGATGTTCTTGGCTCCTACATGCCCTCACCTCTCCAGGCCAGCAAGCCAGATACAGTCAACGGCCCCATGGAGGTCAGCACAAGCTCCGCCCTTCCTGCCGGAGCAGCAGCAGCCAGTGGTGCAGCTTCAGGCCCAGCCAAAGTGGAGCCCAGAGAGGGAGCAGCAGCTTACAGGAGTTCTTATGAGTGGGAGATGTCAAAGCCCCAGATGGGGATGGTTCCCGGAGACTCCCCTCCTCATTACCGTCATGATGATGAGTTTGAGGAGGAGTGTGAGATGGAGCCAGAGCACCCTGCCCGCCCGCTGTCACTCTCTTCAACTGATCAGCCGTTTCGCGCACCATTCTACGCTGAAGAGTGCAGCCGAGGAGGGCAGGATGATGATGATGATGACAGTGATCAGGATCTCGCTGGTGATGTGCCCATGGGAGCCACCTCCTTGTATACCAGCCGCAGCTCTCCTGGATATTCCTCCTCCGAGTACAGGCAGTCCAAACATGACCTCTCCCCTTCCTTCATTAACCCATGTATGCGGCAGTTATCCAGTGACGAGGATGATGAGGAGCATGGACGCAGAAGTGACCAATCACAGGAAGGCGATGATCACGATCTGTCGGTCAAGAGACGAGCTCACAAACAGCCTCATCATCACCAGTCTCATAGCAGGGACAGCAGCTCTCTGCACCACACTGGTGGCATGTCAGCAGGGCTCGGTCTGGCCACAGAGGACACACCGCCCACCTCCGTCAGCGAGTCTTTAAACTCACAGTCAGACTCTGATGTGCCTCCAGGCACTGAGGAATACCCCTCGGCCACTGGTGAAGGCAACATGGACTCAGATGAGGATGCAGACTACATGCCTGCTGATAAATTATCTGCCTCAGGAGGAGGCAGCCATCATTCCTCTAGGAGGAGCAATGACCCTCCTCCTGCTCCCCTCATGGACCCCTGCCCTCACCCCCCACGCCCAGACGTTTGCATGGTGGATCCTGACTCTTTGGAAAATGGCTTGGTTAAGAAAGAGCCAAAAGCCAAGGGCTTAAAGAAGACTTCGGGGAAAACCAAATCATCATCCCCAGCCAGGCGCAAGAGGTCCCCCATGCCTGTCAAACAGACGCCGTCTCCTCGCAGCACCTCGCTGAAGAAGAAGGACACAGACAAGAGCTCGCGTATGTCTCGTCTGTCAGACGGACAGGGCTCCAAAGACGATGACCTCTCCAGGTCGAGCTACAACCCCGGCAAAGGGCTGACTAACGGAGTCAAGAGCAGTTCAGGTGAGCAAATGTGGTTCAAAAGGTAAAAGCTTTTCATATATAAATGACGTAAAACTATACAACACAGATTTAGTAAGATAAATGTGTTTTGCATGTAGTGACGGTTTACTTTCGTTCTCTACTCCAGGTTCTCAGAAGTCCGGCTCTGCAGCTGCTTCTGGCCTCCCTATTTATGTGGACTTGGCCTACATTCCCAACCACTGCAGTGCCAAGAACGTGGACCAAGAGTTTTTTAAACGCATTCGTTCTGCGTACTATGTGGTGAGCGGGAACGATGCAGCAAGTGGAGAACCAAGCCGAGGAGTCCTGGATGCACTGCTGGATGGCAAAGCTCAGTGGGGATCAAACCTGCAGGTAACATTTCCAACTCGCTGAGGCTAACTTCTGTTCTAAGAGTTCTTTATGCCTTTTGCTTCCAAACGCTTCATTTTAACCAACAAACTAAATGATTTTCACACACAAAATAAAGTTTAAAGGTTAGAGTTACGCAAAAGGGAGAGCTGGTAAAAACCCGACTTAGAGTAAGGTACAAAAAGAGTTAACAGAGCATCTAACATTCTTGAAGTTAGCAGTGATGATGTTTCTCTCTGTAACTGTTTCTGTAGTGAAACTAAATACCAAACATTAATAACTCATGGATGCATTGCAGTGATGCGCGCTGCACCAGACTGCCGAGGTGAAGATGTATTTATGATTAACTTTGATTTCGATTTACTGGTCGATCTACGTCCTAACCCTCACCTATGGTCATGAGCTCTGGGTAATGACCAAAAGAATGAGGTCATGGCCAAAATTAGTTTCCTCTGTGGGCCTTAGAGATAGGGGGAGGAGCTCAGACATCCGGAGGGAGCTCGGAGTAGAGCCTCTGCTCCTTCATGTCAAAGTTGAGGTTATTTAGGCCTCTGAGCAGGATCCTCCTTGGCACCTCCTGTTAGAGGTGTTTCAGGCATGTCCCACTGGTGGGAGGCCCCGGGGCAGACCCAGAACATACTTGAAGGATAACATATCTGATCTGGACTGGGAACGCCTCGGGATCCTCCAGGAGGAGCTGGAAGGCATTGCTGGGGAGAGGGACGTCTGGGGTGCTTTGCTACAGTCCAACCAAAAATACTTTAGACTCAGTACATTTACATGACATTAGAGAAAATCCATTTATTTTGTTAGTCTGACTGAAATCGCACTAAATTGAATTTCACAAAATGAACTAACACACCTAGGTAATGTGATCGGGAGTTGAATTCCTCCTGCATGTATACAGTTGATCAGACCCAAACTGGCCGAGGCGCACTGAGCATGCTCCACAGTTTCCGCCCCGGGCTTTGACCCGGAAATCCAATAGCATTAAATGTGTAAGAGAAGAAGAAGCCGCTAACAACATGGAGAAATCTACATCCAGAGCCGTGACTTTTTGGACGGACGAGGGGACACAGTTCATGTGTCAGCTGAATGAGTTGAATATTTTTAAATACCAGTTAGCTGCTAGCTAACCGTAGCTAACTTGTTTGTCCATTGTTTGGTCTGTGACGTAATAGGTCAACAGGAAAAAGGTCCAATACTAACAAGCTGAAAGGGGGCATATCTCCACCTATCGTAGAGGAGTCGCACATACTTGGCTCAATAAATGGATTCCCCTCCCGTGCTTGTATACTGGGACAAGGACAGTAGGCCAATAAAATGGTCTAGTCGTAACTGTGCATGTAAACCTACTGACTGACCCACAAAACAGTGTCTGACCTCACGCAGATTTTCACATACTTCTGTATTTTATGTATTTTTTTATTTGACTCTACCAGCTCTTGACAAGAGAAAGCAAAGTGTTCATTTATGGCAGTTCCACAAATGTCCACGTTTGCTATCACACTGCTTCCCGCTGACACTCTCTGATCTCTTGTCTCGTTTCTCAGGTGACGCTGATCCCAACCCACGACACGGAGGTGACCCGTGACTGGTACCAGCAGACTCACGAGAGGCAGCAGGAGCTCAACATCATGGTCCTGGCCTCCAGCAGCACCGTGGTCATGCAGGACGAGTCCTTCCCCGCCTGCAAGATCGAGTTTTAAGAGCTTCGTGTCCTGTCTCCCTCCTTCTGGCCTCCCCTCTGTCGATCTGGTTTTAATTGCTCTTCTCTATAGCCTGATATGCAAATCTGCTTCTGCTTTGGGCGCTTGACCCAAAGCAGAAACAGACCTGGATAACTGTCTATTTTTTCAAGATTTTAATTAATTTCTAAGCTTGTCGTGGCTTTCACCGTTTGTATTATAATGGTAGTTTTCTGAACAATGTCCTCAGAGTTACATTATTATTATTTCTTAGTCCTGTAAAACGGAGAGTGCTTTTTTTCTGTCCCTTAACTCGTCTCTTTCCCACTTCCTGTGAGACAACTGAGTCTTTGTTTATCGGCCGAGACAAAATGCCCATTGTATGATAAAAAGATTTTAAAAAGTGTCACATAGAAAATTAATATTTGGCTGCTTAATTGGCCTAAATCAAAGCACAAGTTTGCGCACTTTAAAGCCAGCAAATAAAAAATTCTCCCACTGAATCCCGAACATGGAGCCTTTCACAATAAAGGTGATCAATTTAAAACATTTGCTGATAGAAAATCATCGTTACAGGCTAACTGTGATCTGTTTTACTAAACTCTCCTCTATTTTCCAGTCCCAGTGTTGAACTTCGTGCCTCCTACTGACATAGTGAGATAGAAAAATATGTCTTTTGAGTATATTTGCCGTAGCATAGGGAAGACCATATTCAGAAATCTGTATCGTAGTGACTTATGACATTTCCACGGTTCTCTCAGAGTGGAAATCAATCGTTACAGTAAGAATTTCTCGGTGGGTGTTCTTTCTTACGGTGAATTTGACCAATATGTTTCTCTCTATAATTGTTTCTGTAGTCTTTGGTGTATTTTTTCAGTGTCTTTCCAGTTAACATATCGTTGCAGAGGATCATGAGGAGAACTGAAGGCAGAGGCGGCGATACAAGTACAAAAAAAACAAAAGTACAAATCCATCATCCTAATCTTTGGATTCTACCTGTTTATATCTTTACATACAGAACGGCACCCAAAGCTCATTAAGAGGGAAGTCGACGAACGTCATGTCTGCAAAGATCTTTATACAAAAGCTGTGATGAAGAATGTATTCCACTACAACAACAGGAACATGTGGTTGCGAGGAGAGATTGTGTTTGCCTGGTGAACAAAAGGTGGTCGGTTGGATTGATGGTTAGAGGTTAGACTGTCACCCACATGTGCCTTTCTGTCCCGCTGTGCTGGAAGGGAAATGAAGTCTGTTTTTCGTTGTAGAAATTTGAGGTACGTGCCGACACGTTCTCATCCTGACTTGGCAAATACCGCCGGTTTGTCAGTGGACATACACGTTAAAATATGACATGCTAGATACCCTCCTCCGTCTGCTTTGGACTTTGAGGGATGGCGTGCCAGTTTGCGCTTCCATTTTCACAGGAAATGTACACTTTCTGCTCCTTACTTAGTCTTTTTCAAAATAAACTTACACCGTACGTAAAACACTTTGTTTTAAGGTTGATCTCCTTCAGTTTAGGCAACAAAAGCACCTGGTGAAGGATAAAAAAAAACATGGTTTGGCTTAAACTTCACACGGGAACCAAAGAGCAGGATCTTGGCTGAAAGACCAGAGTTTGTTTGGCCCGTCTGCTTCCCCTCCCTCCCTGCCTTTTTGCTGCTCTTTACACTACGGTAGTTTCAGGCGGTGTTACAAACTGCCGACTGGTGCAAATGCAAAGGGTGCCTCTGTGTGTCCCTGTCTGGCGCCAACGTCCACTGACAAAGCGGTGCTAATGGACGAGTTTGGTTGTTGCCCACTGCCTCTAAAACTGACGCACCAGCTGTAAATCATATCACTGCAAAAGGTGCCTCTGTGACGACGAGATCACCAACAAAGTGGCGATATTTGACGAGTTGGGAGTGAGAACGGGCTGTACGTGGGGTGTGTCCACAGCTCCGTCGGCGAGCTGTTCTCCTCTGTTGTTGTTGAGTTTTGTCTGCAAGAACGTCAGCGCACAAAAAGGTCCGATTTGTACATATTGAGCGTAAAATGGCACGTTTAAAGCACCAACTCAGTATTTCAGCCGTTGCGTTTTCCCGGAGCTGCCACTCGGAGAAGCACAAACAGTAACCAGTGTGCAAAACTGAAAGCAGTCTTAAATTTAGCAACATAAAATGTATAATTACAGCATTTGCACTGTGCTGGTTTCTTCTGGTTACTTTGAATTATTGCGGAAAATATAGTTTGTCTTGCAAAAATAGTTTTTAGCCACAATCACCTCAACTTAATGTTTTTAAATTGTGTCACTTATTTCCTTTCAGTGGTAAATCAGTGGGTGTTTTTAAGTAAGACTTTTAATATTATGCGTAGACGTGCTTTTAATTTGATATTGATGATTTTATATTTTGATAAGTTTTGAGTACTAATAGATTTTAACCAGGAACAAAACTAACTATCCAACAAACGACAGGACCAACACGCCTCACCAGGGTTGCTATTTTATGATCCACAGTAAAATAAGAAAAAAGAATCCAGATATTCCTGTGTATGATATTTTATTCCCTCGACTCCTCTAGTGATGCATGTACGACAGACGCATGTACATAAAGGCGATAGCTCTTTAAAAAGCAGAGGGCTGCAGGGAGCCTGAACCTCAGCAGCTCCGGTTGATTTGAATGTGAAGATGCAGATTACCTTTACGTTCTCCATGGAGGACTTAGATCTCCTGGTTGCCTTGGTTACTGTGCATCATACGGTACATCTGACTCATCGGTCGCACTGGCAGCAACAAGCGTAGTGTTGCAGCCTGCAATACATCTCGACTCTGTGCAGGGAAGAAAACTTTGTGTGCAGATTAAACCCACCACAGTTTCTTTCTTTGGAGGACAGTTTGACAAATGATTTCTTAGACAGCGAGGAGACAGCGATGTTGCGTTTAAGGTTCCTGCTGATTTAAAGAGATCCATTAACGGCTTCTTGGATGAGACAGGGTTGACTGTGACGTCAGTGTTTCCCTGTTAACCTACTCGAATCTGCATTCCTATTTAATACTGCATCACTGTAAAGCCTGATAGAAACAAAACCCACACACAAACCCAGACTGCCAGACACTCATGTCGATACATTTTTATCTATAGAGGATTTCCTATTATTCACACCTTTTCCAAACAAAGCTTAACACACGACACACTCACACATAACCGCTGCATTTTCGTATTGTGCAAAAAAAAAAGAAGAAAAAAAAAAGAAAATATAAAATATCTCAGACTCGTCTGCCGTGAAACAAATCATCATAAAGACTGTTGGTTTCCAGTGAGCCCTGCTTGTACGTGCATGTGTACCTTTTGAGTTCTCCTGTATTGTAATAGCTGAAGAAAAACTGACTTAACATAGAAATGCTATTTTAAAAGATGTATATTTAAGAAGCTAAGCTGTGCGGTTCTGAGGAGGCACATGTAACCTGGCTGTGCTGTGCTGTAAAGAAAGCCTCGTGATTGTTACTTTTTTTTCCTCCTTTCTGCTTCATGGTTCTTCTTTCATCTCTTGTTTAAGTGCAATATTCTCTTTATCTCTCTTTAAATGCTTAAAAAGGTAAAAACAGAAAAACGGATTTATTGTTAAAAGGGACAAAGTGTGGTGAAGACCAATAAAAACATCATTTACTGAAGAACAACGTCTCCCTCTGCTTTTCTTTTTGTATCATTACTTCATGTGAATGTTTTCCTTCTGCGTACTGAAGGACATTGTAGCTACAGATTGTCATTTCTAGGTGACTGAAGCTAAAACTTTTTAGCTTCTTAAGACCCGTTATAGTCCTGTCTGGGGAAAAAAATCAATACAGCAGAGTATTGTGATATTTTGCATGGCAATAATGTATAGATACAAGGACGCAAAGTAAAATATCATTATTGGAAATACTTGTAAAGTTTTGGTAGCCTACAAGACCAATGAAATAAGTTGCTTTTTTTAAGTCCACTAGATACAGTGGCTGCAAAAGTCTGGGCACCACTGGTCAATATTTAGTTTACCTGAAACAGCTGAGAAAAGAAGTTAACGATGAAACATGCTTTTCAACATTTTAAGCAAGATCAGTGTATTAATTTTGTTTTGTACAATTTCAGAGTGAAAACAATGAAAGGAGCACCATGCAAAAGTTTGGGCACCCTGAGACATCTGAGCTCTCAGACAGCTGTTACCAGGGTCTCAGACCTTAATGAGCTTGTTAGGGCTCTGGCTTGTTCACAGTCATCGTTAGGAAAGGCCAGGTGATGCAAATGTCAACTGACTCCTGAAACCTTGTCCCAACAATCAGCAGCCATGGGCTCCTCTAAACAGCTGCCTAGCACTCTGAAAACTAAAAGACCTGATGAAGACTAGAAGAAGACAGCAAAGTGTTTTCAGGGAGCTGTTTCCTCAGTTGGTCATGTCATTTAGAAATGGCAGTTAACAGGAACTGTGGAGGTCAAGCTGAAAACTTTGTGAGAGAGCTGCTCGTAGGATTGTTAGAAAGGCAAATCAAACCTCTGTTTGACTGCAAAAGACCTGCAGGAAGATTGATCAGACTCTGGAGTGGTGGTGCACTGTTCTACTGTGCAGACACACCTGGACAAATATGAGCTTCATGGAAGAGTCATCAGAAGAAAACCTTTCCTGTGTCCTCACCACAACATTCAGCCTCACAAGTTTGCAAAGGAACATCTGAACATCTGATGCTTTTTGGAAACAAGTCCTGTGGACTGATGAAGGTAAAACAGAATCTTTATGGACACAATGCGCAAAGGTATGTTTGGAGGAAAAACTGTTAAACATGGAGGTGGATGGATGATGCTTTGGATTTCACAGGTAGAGGGAAGAATGGATTCAGTTAAATTCCAGACATCACAGCATCTGTAAAAAAGCTGAAGATGAAGAGAGGATGGCTTCTACAACAGGACAATGATCCTAAACACACCTCCAAATCCACAATGGACGACCTCAAGAGGAGCCAGCTGAAGGTTTGGCCGTGGCCCTCACAGTCCCCGACCTAAACATCATTAAACATCTGTGGATAGAGTTCAAAGAGCAGAGCATGAAGACGGCCCAAGAATCTCACAGAGCTAGGAGCCTTTTGCAGGAAGAATGGGTGAAAATCCTCCAAACAAGAACTGAGAGACTCTGAGCTGGATACAAGAAGTGTTTAGAAGCTCTGGTACTTGCCAAAGGGGGCGCTACTGAGCACTGACCATACAGGGTGCCCAGACTTTTGTTTCAGGCCCTTTTCGTTGTTTTTTTAATTTGAAACTGTAAAAGACTGAAGTTAATAGTAAGCTTGCTTAAAATATTGATGTTTCATCTTTACCTTGATGTCTTTTGGAGATCAGGTCACCTTCAACTTAACTTTTCACAGTAAGTGAAATTTTGACCAGGGGTGCCCAAACTTTTGCACGTCACTTTATATTTTGCTGTCATAAAAAGTTAAATGGACACACTGAGAACTTCAGAGATATCAATATTAAATCACAGCAATACTTTATCATGGAGTCTCTGCTGATTCCTTCCCCTAATCCTCTTAGATCTAACTCACGACCCGTTGTGGGGTTCCGACCCTCAGATTGGGGACCAACTATCCAGGCTCTGCAGACACCAGTTTTCCCTCCTCTCCACCTCCTCAGTGTCAGGATGATGTAATCCACTGGGGGTTGAACCCGACAGTGAGGTCCAGACACAGGAACAGTGTGTGCTTTGTTCTGACTCTTAAACCCTTTTCTCAGCGCTCTGACAGTCCAAAGACCTGCAGGGTTTAAAGCGTCGAGGCCCCGCGTCGCCGCTGATATGAGCTGTTTGTCATGCAGAACATCCGGACGGAGACGGCAGTGAGTGGTGGAGGTTTTTGTAGTCGCACACTGTTTGGTCTTTGTGAGGCTGATACTGTGTTAGAGGAAGGAGCAGCAGGCAGGAAGCTGGAGGACAATTCCCGCTGTGAGAAGCTGCTGAATGGGTGCTGCAATGACATCAGCTCCTGGGTCACATGATCCGGGTGGAGAACAACAGATGTGACAGTTTCCCACTTTTCTTCAGAGGTGGAAAATAAACAAGCAGGGAGCTGAGAGTCAGTTTAAAATGTTCGATTCAGGCACTTTGTTCAATACTTTACTTTGAGTTATGGAATGTAACTAAGTAGATTTACTCAAGTATTTGAAGCAACAGCTCACCCTGAAATCAACATATTTTTCCTCGTAAAGTGCCATTTATCCGTCTACCCTCCGTGGCAGACATCAACGCACAGAGGCACACTTAGCGCAGTATGACACCCACCAGACGGCAGCTGTTTGGACGCTGTGGGCAGTAGCTTCACTACAAGTAACAACTTTACTGAATTCACTCCATTTCTCAGCAGCATGGTGGTGACGTCACTACTTTCGGAGTCATACAGCTTTTCAGTAGCAAAGCAAGGTAGCGTCCATAAAAGTTTGAAACACTTTTTCCCAGGAAAAGCTCTGAAGTGCAGCAGAATTCTTTTCTGTGGAGGTCTGGATAAACGTAATGAGGAAAAGTCACGTGACTGACGCCAGCACAACACCGAGGCATGTAGACAAGGGAAGCACTTCCGTATGACATCACATACTAATCCTTCAGTTTATTCTGCTTGCTTATTTTTCCCCACGGTGAACGTAGCCGGGCGTTGTGGGGTCAGTTCTGCCTGCTTTTGTGAGATAAACAATTTTATTAGAGCATTTTTAGCGTATGAGAGCCGAGAATGCTCAAGCAGACACTGAAAGTTTGTATACTTTTATCTTTATAACACAACTTTTATAACTTCCAAGGCTGGAGAATTACATCTGGAGCATGAACCAAACATTTTCTGGAACAACTCACGCTGTGAAAAACATCATATAACACAGTAAGAATACTGAAAACATGAAAGGTTCATGAGGTCAGTCTGTGCTCGTCGTACCACTTTTTTTGTGCCATTGTCGTCATCAGTCCCCCGAAGAGATAAAAATAAGTCTGATTTTCTTTCATGCTTCAGTTACTGTACAGAGCGGGGCTAATGATGCTAGCTAATGTTAGCAAGCTGGATCGCTACTAGCTCTGATGTGTCATAACGTCATAATGCATAAGGTTATACACAAATTATTACATTACAATGCTCTACATTAAACTCCCTACTTTGTGAGTAGTGAATGATTTCGGACACAGTCTCTGACAACATTATGGAAAGATTTAAATTAACCCTTAATTCACCCACTTCTGAAAAATATTCTGCCTCTACACACACACTAAAATGACTGTTTATTTAAATGGAGTCTGGTGGGTTTGGTGACGGTGATTTCAGGGCTGTTTCTGGTTACACATAAAGGATCTTACTCTTTAACACAAAGCTCCATCTCTGTAGGGATCATTTCATAATGCTGTCAGATCTGAGCCTGTCAGTGACAAGAACAAACACTTTTAGTGGACGGACACTGATGGTGCTCAATTTTCTGCAGGGATTACATTACAGCCTGTTTCACTGCTGCAGCGCTCTCTCTTAATACACGACCAGTTTCAAAAACTGTTGTTCCTATTTGTCACTTAAACTAAAACAAAAATACCAATGTTTTTCTTTAAATGATCTTCAATAATTAAATGAAACATTACTTTAAATATTTTTATTCTACACATTTTGTTCTTATACTTCATCATTTGAGTCTATTGTTCAGTTTTAAAGAGACAGACACCAAAAACAAAACAGACCCACAGACTGATTTTACATTCCAATAGCTGTATTTCGTAACATCGCTGGAAATATTACAGATTATTGTGATGTTTCATATAACCATTTTTCTAAAACCAGATTATTAAACGTCACACAGATTTTTCCCAGAGCAACAGACAGGAAGCGTTTGTGGAGTCGTCGAGCTCCGTACAGTCAGGAACACACACGGTGCATCCAAACCAAAGCTTATGATCCAACAGGGCGAAACATCAGACATGAAATGTGATTTCACTTCACAAAGCAGAGACGTCTTTATTGGATTACTGATCGCTCCATTAGATGAGTCATCCTCAGAGATTAAAAGGTGGATTTCTGAGCAGGTTTAAAGGGTCAGTTCACTCAAATTACAAAAATATTTTGGCTCTGGAGATAGTTTTGGTTTTATCTGTCCTGGTTCTGTCTCTTGATATTTCTGCCTTTATTCAGATGCACCAGAAGAGAACAGGCATGACTCTAGAACACTAAAATGTTTCTGAGCATCACAAACACCCTGAAATGACTCTGTATGATGGTGGCTGGCTGCAGTTTAGGTCATTAACTCCACCCCCTCCATGTTAGCAAATACCATCAAAGTACACGTCAAGTAAATTTTTCCCAAACATGGTTTCTGTCACTCTAGTAGTTCGTAGCACGCTGATGTTTGTTCAAGTGTTTGTTTTGCTGATGATGTGTTCGTCTGTTGTCATATTTAGTTTCCTTAGAGGACATTTAAAGGCCCAGACACACCAAACCTGACTGCTACATCACCACGTCACCTGTGTCTCCGCCACAAAGTTGCACATGATCACACCACAAAGACAACAGCAAATCAGCACACGTTCTACACCCACGAAAGGAAATAACTCTCCACACCAGCAGGCAGCAGTAGTCTGTATTTATCATTAAAAAATGGAAACTGGAAGATCGATAGGACGGATTCAAGATGCTAGTTAGCACATTAACAACATAACCTGATGTTAAAAGAACAAATGATCTTTACTGTGTGCCAGCGAACAGTAAAATTGACAATTACGAACCATTTCTGCTAAAGAACTCAGTGGCTACAAAAAATAATCTTCCTTAATATAACACATTTTGGTCTCTGGTAGTTGTTTACTTTCCTCACTTCTGTTTCTCTTCTTGTGCTCTGAGCTAAATTCAGGAGTGATTTCTCTTAGCGATGGGCTCCGACACCGATTTAACGTGCTCAATCTGCCAGAAAACAGCCAACAAAGGCAGATTACTGCCGACTGGGGCCAATGGTGCAGGACACACTGCAAAATGAGTTCGACAGACACTCACCATCAGCCGGACACTGACTGCTGGCTGACTGTGGGCTTG
Source organism: Epinephelus lanceolatus (assembly GCF_041903045.1). Classification (NCBI taxonomy): domain Eukaryota; kingdom Metazoa; phylum Chordata; class Actinopteri; order Perciformes; family Serranidae; genus Epinephelus; species Epinephelus lanceolatus. The sequence goes on along the minus strand of NC_135735.1, from coordinate 3,001,993 downwards.
GCGTGTCAGGGACTTGCGTCATATGTCATCATGTATGATCATGATTTATTCATCTGGTTCCTTTGTACTTGCTGAATTTTCTCTGTATTGATGCACTAACGTTTCGACGTCAATGAAGTGTTAAAACTTTGAGCAATATTTTTTACTTTTGCTCAAATTTCTGAGGTTTTCAGATTTAAAATGTGCCAAAAAAGCACTGACTGTCAACCTGGTATTAAAGTCTCTCTCTCAGAGCAGAGAACAAAATGTTTACAGTGAGGTGTGCATTATCCAGAGCGATAGGGACGCTGGTTTATCACACAGCAGCTGATTTTTTTTTTTTTTTTGAATCTGAAAGCCTGAACAAATAAAACCCAAACTATCTTCATGGCTGGATCAGCAGAGGTACGTGAGGAAGTGTTTGTATTTGTCAGTGATTTGAGTGAAGTGACCCTTGAAGCAAACAGAACCTGCTGCACAAACAGAGTGATTCTGTACACACACACACACGCATACACAAACACACACAGGACAACAGATCAGCTGTGTTTCTCACCTCTACAGTACGTCACAATGTAACATGAAATCCCACTGAGTAAACACACATCAGTGTACTCATCGACCTGAATTACTTCTCAAGCGTGTGTGTGTACCCCCCCAACACACACTCTAACACACACACACTCTCTCACACACCCACACACACGTACACACCTGCTACATGACTGCTCGCCACAATAAAAGCACATTTAATGTTAAATGCTTCTCCTGTTTGTTCAGTGATATAACAAGACATTAGCTTTCAGGTTCTCCCACATCATGAGGTGATTTCACAGACAACAGAGAACAATACAACAGTTATGATACAATTAAATATCTGATGTGGATATCAAAAATACCAGACCTTCCTCAAGATGCAATTTCAAAATAAATATTTTTTCCTCTAACAATTCCTACTGATTATATTATATCTTCAGTGAGGCTTAAGGACTTTGGCAGTAAGCAGTGCACACACAGTTCGACCTGCAGATTCAACACTTATTACAGTTTACTGTCAGTAATGGAACATTCAGCTTTTGTTTTTGAAATCACAGAAGCTCAGCACAGGGCGAACGCCGGCGTATGATGAAGAGCTGCAGAGCTGTAGAGCTGCAGATTGTATTTTCTCTGTCTTGTACTGCGAGTCATTTCCTGTGTTTCTCATTAAAGTAGAGAGTCTATAAGTCTCTGTGTCCTGTAACTTACAAACACAAAAGCCTGTAGCGACAATAAAGCAAGGCTGCCCTAATGCCACGACACGACGCTGCCCTGATACGGTCACAGGATGGTATGAAATGTGAAAACGTCACTGCTGCAGCTGTCTGAGGAAAAAGGCTGAGGATAAGGAAGATGCAAGACTTATTTTACACCATTTAAAGCTCCATTAATCAATATCTTTATGGCCACATCACTCACATCAAACGGGACAGCCCTTTTTAACTTTGGCCTCTTTTAGTTCACTTTTAATTTCCCAGATGTTTCAGACACGACGCTCTCATCAACTCCACAAACCCACTGCACCACTGTACGCTGTGTACCCAGCACAAAATGGCAGACAGACACAGTTAGAGACCGGCCGGTCGGACATTTAGCAGTTAAAGAGACAGACATTTTTCTGAGGAGCTGATGGAGAACAAACCACGGCTAAACGCAGAGAGAATACTGGACATTAATTCTTCATGTGGACAAAAACACGACTCCAACCGGATGATGATTTTGTTCTGAATCTGCTGAAACCTTACACCATATCCTGAGGAGAGATGGGCTTGAGTGCTCGAGTTCTTGATTTGGATGTCAGTATTAAGTCAACATACAGATTAATGGCTGCCCAACCTCCCACACCTGAACACATATTTTTTCACTTTTTTTTTCACTTTAAAATTGGTAAAATCTCACTTCATTGTAGAGCTATGTGCAGCGTATCACTTAGCTCAGCCTGTCCTTGTCCTCCTGTCCCTGTTTAACATGACACACTAGGAGACGACTTCTGTGGGAGTGTGTTAATACCAAGACTTAAGACGTTACGGTGACGGTGTGAGTTTGTTTAGACTGTTTAACGGCTCAGTAACAAATATTAGCCGCTGCTGTTGTGTTAGCTTGTGCTTTCCAAGCAGACATTAAACCGAGCGGGGGGAGAATGGTGCGGAGACGGTCCTTTAGTGCCGCGTCTAACGCATGTAACAGCAGCAACAGAAAGTCTGCTGATTTTTTTTTTAAGTGAACATTGACTTTATGGTTTGTCAGGCTAATTGAAGCCTGGTTGTTCAAGAAGTACTTCAAATGGCACTTGTTTTCTGCTGTTGGCCAATTTACACTCCTTATTTTATGTTATTTTTTCTTTTGTTAATACGAAAAACACTTTTTATATTGTGATACTTACTGGAAACTACACACAATATAGCAAGTAGTATTAGTAAGTAGTCGTAGTGGTTGTAGTGAAGTGAGTAGGTTGTTACCAGCAATAGTCATTCACCAGAAACTTTCAGCTCCCTGGCGATCTCTCCCTCTGGCCTGCTGCGAGGCTGCTGTAGTGAAATGAGGAGGTGTTGTTTAAATAACTCCTCAGTGTAATTTCATGAATCATGCTTTCAACGCGAGCAACAGGAATAAATGGAAAAAGCTTGAAACAATGTGCAATGCTGCATCACATGCGGCCAGTTAGAACATTCCAAGAGAAAATTCAATCAATAATTTTGTTGCTGATGCTCATTCACGTCACATTCAGCTATGACAGCTTAATAATGTGACAGCATGTCAGGGCTGTGAGCCTCTGGGTGTTTCTGCCCTCTAGTGGCCAAAGATCGATTAATGCAGCTTTAAGGAAAGAGCCTGTGTAACAGTGTATGAGTGACAGCGACAGAGAGTTTGTAAAGATGCAGGGAGCCACGTGTTGTAAGGTGGAGCTTTACTGTCAGACAGGTGAACTGAACTAGTGGACTGTCAGGAGGCTCAGTGGCGTCACTGGTGTGTGCTCCCAGTGTGCTTTTAGAAAAGGCGATGAACAGCACGTATGGCATTGTCATGTGATTCTCCATCACAGAGCTGAGTGTGAGGATCAGCTGCCCATTCATTACGACTCAACACACAGTAGTCTTCAAGCTACAGGAGAAGCGAGGCTGTAACACAGTACGATGCCTCTCTGCTGATTGACAACAACGATGACGATTGTAATGTTACGGATGTAACAACAGTAGTTTCTAACCGCTCCACCCCTACGGCTCTGCTGTGTGAGTGGCTCCGACCTCGAGGGGCGTCTCAGGATGGGGGAGGCTTTCTGGACTGTCCGTCCACAACTCCATCGACTCCTGAGTGTCAAAGAACTCGTCAGGTCCCTCAGGAGACTGGGGCGTCTGGGAGCTGGAGCCCGCCTCGCTGCTGCTCTCTCTGAGCTCCAGCAGCACAGGCAGAGAGCCAGGGAGGCAGTAACCCTCCATCCGAGCCAGAGTGAGCTCCGCTAACGCAGAGCAGGGCGCTCTCAGGCCAGGGTCTGAAATTGCAACACCAGAGGCGTCCAAGGCTGCAGGAGCCACCTCTGGCACTTCGTGTGTGCATTCAGGATCATCAGGCTGCTGATCAGTCACAGCGCAGAGCTCAGCGTCGTCCTCCGGTGAGTTATTTGGAGTCAGAGGGACTTCGGTGGGGTTTGAACCTGCGGGGCAAGTTGGGTCGAGACCTTGTGAGAGCATTGACTGAGTGGCAATGTTTTGAGAAGAGTGAGTTTCCTCGCTGCTCTGAGGGGTGAGCAAGATCTTCTCACTGAAGCTGAAGCGTGGGGACGTGTCAGCTGTGGTGGGAGAGGACGGCCCAGCGCTGGACACCGTGCTGGAAGGACCGCTGCTGTCTGCAGGAACAGGAAACACCCACAGCACCAGTATGAGAGGGAATATAAACACAGACAGGGTTCATACAGACATGACAAAATTAGTACTTTTTCAAGCACTATTATTTTCTTTTTCAAGAACTTCACTGAAAGCAAAGGTGAACACAGTATGAAGAAAGAAGGCATCTTTAAATTAAACCATGTGGAAATGATGCCAGCTGGAACGAATGGAAATTTCACTTTCAGTTTTTGATGGAGCTATGACGCCAGCACACCGCTTAAGAGACAGGAAAACTAATCACAGTGAAAAGCCGGATCATTAAGTTAAGTCATGCCGGGGTCATAAGAGTCGAGGGAAAGTAGAAATAAACCATGATGTCTTGTGAGACATATTGCGTCCTGTGCATCTGTTTGTTCAGACACTCTTTACATCTTTCACGATGAGGGTGGGCGTTACTTGGCAAATGCCAGTTACTATAACTATCGATTTCCAACCATGCTGGATTAAATTTGTTAAACTGTCACATTTGTTTTCAGTAACAAGGTTCATCAAGTCGAGGGAGAGCATGCCATGGTCACGCTGCAGAATGACGCCAGATGGTGACAGGTGAAAATTATAGAAATTTAAATTATAATGACTTGATAAACAAAACTTTGACCAAAATGTAAGACAGTGTTTTATGGTTCATCTAAATAAATAAGCTACTATGTTGAGATTCATTTAGTTAAACGTGTCAAAAACAGAATAAAGATGTAAAACTTAATCAGGATTCATTTGCAAGAAAAGACCAAAGAGTTGGTTCACTGGGTTCATCTGAAGAGATGACAGGAAGCTCAAAGAGAGACTAAACTGTGAGGCTGTAACGGACGACTTGTATTCCATAAATAATCCACAGACGTGACTGAGACTGAGACAGCCGAGGGAGGCCAACCTAGAAATGTCAAATCTTGGCGGGAACAAGGAGCTGCTGTGATACTCACACCACGGAGGTCTGTCAGAACGAGATCTGAGAGAGATGGAGGAAGAGAGGACTCTCTGAGGGATGTACGCGTCCACTGACGGCTGGTTGTGTGCATCGAACATGGCGGACAGAGCTGTGGGGATAAAGCAAGAGGTCACATTAAGAGATGATGATGATGATGTCTGTACAGTGAATAACGACATGACTTTGTGTTTGTTTCTAACCTCTGGTGGTCCTCGTGTGTGGATCCCCTGCGCTCTCGCACACACTGGTGAGGAACTCGTTGACCTGTTTTAGCGACAGCGAGTTGTGCAGCGTCTCCAGAGGATAGATGGAGGGCACCATGGAGCAGCCTTCGAAGCCTGCGGCAGAGGAGAGACATGATGCCCGCAGGCATATCAGCCCTCGGTTAGACCGGGCAGTCAGAAGAGGAGCAGGCAGAACCACTTCAGCTGACACCTGACACCACCGCCACCCTCACACTACACCTCAACACAGTGCTCTGAAATCCTGCTACTGTTTTCAAACGGGCCCTGACCTGCGGCAAACTCCTGCCAGCCTCGACGCTTCATTTCCACACAGGCAAGTTGCAAAAAACCATGCTGGACGCCAAGACAACATGACACCATATCAAACTGTTACAAGTCTACAGATCTCAAAATGTCTTGCTGTATTTGCAAAAGCAAGCAGTACTGAAAATCATAACTTCTGCCTTTTGTGGTCAGTCCCATCACACACAGAAGCTGCAGCTCTCACAGCAGCTGTCCAGACCGCAGCTCACGCCCTACACACATCATCCAAGGCAGTTCATCCACTGTTAGTTCACAACCAAGCCGCATTTCACCAGAGCTCTTCACAGTCACAAAGCGTCAAACCACAGCTCGCCTCAACCGCCTAAAAACCTCAGAGGAGGACGTGTATTCATCTGCGCCGGGTGTGAGGACGCCAGAGGTACAGCAAACAAGCAGGAGTCACATGCTGGTTAAGGTCAGGAAGGAAGGCGGCCATTCAGATCTGAGTCAAACAGAGCAGCTGATTCCAGAGAGCTGAACATGATGTGATCAATAACATCAGCTCCTGTACCTTTAGAGAAACATGGAGGTCCAGGCCAGTGATGATAGATGTATTAAAGTAAAATCTTTAATCTTGAACGGAGACAGCTTGATGCCAAGATGATGCTGCTTTGTCAGCAGCCTCGCCGCAGCAGCAATCTGTTTCTGTGTCACCTAAGCGTGTAAATATTCATGTACTATGCTGTCAAGAAGCCACTGCCAATGTGACACTTTGTGCAATACGCTGATGTATAAACGGTTAGTGGAGGAATGTGCTGATCATGTTTCTATGGAACTTCTACTGTACATGGAGCGATGGGTAAACCAGAGTTTTGGTGCCAATATGATTAGTTTGAGGAATAAATGTTCCTTAAAAACCCTTATTTATCAGTATTGAATGTCTAAACACAAGCAGCAGGGTTTTGCCACAAAAAAAAAAAAATTAAGCCCTGTTTGAACGGGTAAATTATTATCAGTGGACCTCATGTGACTTACAAATTTACCCTCTAAGCCAAGTTTGTATTTTATTTAAATTTACTGACACCGTCAGATATGATGCACACGGTTGTTTGTAACTTCACTCTACACGACACAGAAACACTACACAGCACCACTAACGATGGTGCTGGTCTTTTTATTTATCTATCTACTTTTTAAATGTGGGTGAAACAAACAGAACTGATTGCAAATACAGATCAACCTTTTGGTGGCCTACTTTATGATTAAAATCTTTGTCTTCTTCAGTCCCCTACATATGTTTTGCTGCGATAAAAATAAAGTAAGATCAACAAACCGAAACATTTACATTAGATAAAAACAGTTTTTGCCACTGAAAAAATGTATTAAAGTACAATATATCCCAATATATGTTATTGCAAAACATTTAAAATGACAATAATATTGTATCATGACTTAAGTATCGTGATATTATCATATCGAGGGGCCTCTGGTGAATCCCACCCCTAATTTTTTGATATTAATATAATCTTATATTAAACTAATCTGACAAAGGGCGAGCAGTAAAACTTTTTCCAACTATTTAACTTTTAAAACTATTACTAAATTAAGTCATTTTTAAGCCAGAGTATCATAAATGCACTGGTTTCCACTGCTCAAATAGAAAAATGTACAAGTTTTCTTTGTCCTCGAGGACAGTAAAGTCCGTATCTTTCAGGATTTTGGTCGGACAAAACAAGACATCTGAAGACTTGAACTTGGGCGCTGGGAAATTGTGATGGGAATTTTTTCCCTCTGTTCAGGCATTTTATAGACCAAACACTTAATTGAGAAAATAATTGGCAGATTATTTGATAATAAAGTGGTTGTGAGTTTCAGCCCTACTTTTCATATCTTGTTACAGTTAAATTCAGAAAAAAAGTGGCTTCAATTTCATTTCAATTTAAGAAAATCTGATCCTTCAAAATATAAAAAATAAAAATGAGAGAATTACGGTTTGAAGAAAAGGAGGGGGTAAAGCTACTGACACCGCTGCAGAGGGGAAGAGTATCTGTCGCAAAAATGGCCCAAAAACCCCCAAACAGCTCACACCACTCCAGCTTGCAATCTGCATAACCACAGAAACAGGCAAGCATGCAGAAACATCAAGAGGCAAAGCATGAGTCAACCACAGAACAAGCACAGTCCCAACTAAACCGTGAGCAGTGGTTGAACAGGGCGTGAGGCTGGGGGGGATGGAGGGCGGGGCCAGGGGCTGACCGTGAAGGTACTCTAGGGGACCTTGGCCGGAGATGAGCCAGTTTCGGAAGAGGCGGAGGTGGTAGGAGCACTGGTGGAGGTGGTGGGCCAGCGCCCCGTCCAGACAGAGGTGGCGGCCCAGGTTAGGGTCGTTGGAGAAATGCCTCAACAACTGGGCCATACGGTGCTCCTCCATGGGTTCTGAGGAAGAAGAGGGAGAGCGAGGAGGGACAGAGCAGTGGAGGAGGAGGAGGAGGAGGAGCGGTACAAAAGACATGAAACGATAGGATATAAGCGAGGAAGAGAGAAGGACTGAAGTACGATACAGATGAGAGGGGGAAGTTTGGAGAGGAAGGGAGGGATACAGAGAAAGGAGATAGGAAGGAGGAGATGTGTAGTGAGTGAGTGAGTGAGTGAGTGAGTGAGTGAGTGAGTGAGTGTGTGTGTGTGTGTGTGTGTGTGTGTGTGAGTGAGTGAGTGAGAGAGAGAAGGTGTTGCTGTAAACTGGAGAGGCAGCCCACAGCTCATCATGGTCGCCAAACAGCCGGAGATCAGAAGAAGCAGCAAATCATCTCAAGCAACTTTCTGAGACAAAAATCAACCAGCACTTGAGCGAAGCCTTTTAACACCACACTGACAGTACACACACTGTGTTGCTCCTCTGCAGTGTCTCAGTTTTACTGTAAAAATAACATTGATCCAATTCATGAGAATCCACGAAGGAGCAAGTGCGACACAGGACACTCACAGGAAGCGGCGTAGCCTAAAATTAACCACAGCGTCGCAGCCACCTCCCCAAACACACACTGCAGAAGCTTTTACATGTGCAGAGAAATCTTGTGTCCACATCAACAAACAATTTTGGCAACTGATGTCATCTTATTACGCTGATTACACAAAACTGCAGATGGACATTTGGTGCCAACACAGAACTGCATCACCACACGGGGGGCCGTCGTACCTGCTGCAGTGCACCAGAGAAGTGGAGCCACTGTGTCATCTTGTGTTCCTGTGGTGGATAATATATGTGAGAGGAGACACATGCTAATGTAGTGTGTGGAAGTTACTCTGACTGTAGGGTATCAACTTAAACAACAGTTCCAAATCAAAATGAAATGGTTACTCAAGATAATCCACAGACCTTGTTGTGAACAGTTTTATTACAGAACTATTTTCTTTCTACTCAACTACACCCGCCAACCGTATTACTGCGCAGAAGGAAGCGTGCATCTACTGCTAGTTCACCTAGCACCACTGAGCTAGCTAATATTACAGCTCAGCCAAGGAGGACGCCATTCACAGGGTTCATACCTCATACAGTACTTATTCAAGCTTTTCAGACTTCAGTCGAAGCAAAGGTTATATTTTCAAATATAACTTTGTGTTAAACAAATAAATGAAGGGATCAATGTCTCTCTTTTCAGTGACGGGTTATTTATCACACTCATTTTAGGCATAACTGTGTGACTTGCTGAATGGCTAACCTTTACACAACTTGATTATTCATGTCTTTCATTTTTTATTTCTTTATTATTATATTTTATTTTTTTTTCTAACCAAAGCTTGTTTGTTTCTTTTAAACATGTCCGAATAAACATTATTCTATTCTATTCTAAAAAATCCTCAACAAAGCCTTTGAGCAGCATGAGAGCTTTGGTGCTTATACTTCCATAATGCACCACTTTTTTGCGCTTCAAAAAGTCCAATCCACAAGTTTCAGAGCGAGACCATCACCGTAACCATAGAGACTCACTGTAACTCAACTCCCATCCAGTGAGTGGCCTGCACACGGAGCAAGTGCAGAGGGAAAGAGCTTGCTACGCTTAGCTGATATCAGACAGAACCATCACCTTGTTACGAAAAGGAGTACACATCGCTAAGAGAGTTAAAGTCCTCTTTAAAGCAGAACCATCTGAAAGCAGAGTGAGGAAATGATGCCACCTGAAACTTACGTTTAACTCTGAGTTTTCGGCACCGGCGATCTAAAGAAGAGAGAGGAAAACAAATAAAAGTGACAAGCCAGCTTGTGAGTCATGTGAAGTTTAGTCATGCCCACAAGGGTTACTGGTTTCACTGGGGTTTTTCAGAGCGGAGCAGAGTATAGATAAATTACATTGTGTACCATGACTTGATCAACACAATGTTGGTCAAAATATGAAACATCATTATGTCAGGGTTTCCCACAGTCATTTATTCGTAGCAATTTGCCACAGTTAAAACATCTGCTGCCACAAATATTTTTTTGGAGCTGGACCATTTATTAGGAGTGCTATTGAAAAATACCACTCTGTTACTTATAGCACCATGCTGTCTATGAGCAGATCACACTCGGGACACAGACGGAGCAGCAGAACATCAGGCGCACTGAAAGTTAAACTGAACAGTTCATTCTGCCGGGTCTAAAACTCTGAATTCACTCGCAGCAGCTGCTCCTCTTTGAGCTGATCAGCTCTGATCAGATCGATGGATTAATTTTCCACCCTGCCAGTCTCAAACTGCTGCTGAGGACAAAAATAAACTCATGAAGAGCTTTGCTTGCGCTGCGTTCACTGACCCACAAAAACATCAGAATTTAGAGACAGACCACAGAATGTTTTTTTCCCCTTTAAATGAGCATGTCCCTTAAATGTATCAAACAAACAAAATGTTCACTGTCCATTCTCCCGTCGTCGTCAGCTGCCACCACACACTCTAATACTGTGTGAAACACTGTGTGTGCTTCAGCTGCATTTCAATTAATTTTAGGCACTTAAAAAAAGGGGTCTACTTTCAAGGTATTCCAGTACTTCCCCTCAAAATCTAAGCATTTCAAGGACCTTGTGCGAAGCCTGCATTAATGTTTATGTCTTGCAATGTTACGAGCATGAGTCTCTTGTCCCTGGATGCATGCCTCCTTCTGCACAGCTATATGTTCAACGAGTGTAGTAAGTATGAAACTGCTCACAACAAGGTCTGCGGATTATCTGTAATAACCAAGTCATGATTTCTGGAAAGAGACATTGTTGTTGAGTTTTTCAAATATTTTCATTTTGTAGTTGTGATTTTAGGGTGAATTGTCAGTTTGAAATCCGACTGTCGTGTTCACATGTTACTGCTCTGGTTGATGAATCGACTCTGGCAGAAACTCGCTACCAAAACGCTTGTGGATGAACATTAATGCCCATCAGACTCGTTAAACCACAGAAAACTTAATACGAAACAATCCAACTTCAATCCAACAACAGAGAAATCAGATGTACAAAAACCCAGACTGACCAAAACTTGCCTGAATTTAAAACATTCAAACCATCCTGGTCTCCAGACAAAGTCACCATCTTATTGTCAATGCTTCCCTTCTGCCTCATCAAGAAATACACTCAAGAAATGAAGCAAAATTAATAAAAAAGCGAAGTAGAGACATTCAGTCGTAGCCACAAACAGTCATTGCACTTCTTCGTTAATAATTAAATATCTGGACGACCACACCTGTGCACTGAAAACATTCAAAAGCATGTGTGTGCTCATGGATCAAAACAAAACTGACTGATGTTTCCGTCAGAACAGACAGGAGATGAGATGAACAATGGTTTAACACTTCCTCTGTTTGTCAGTAAGAGCTGATCCTGGTTCAGTCAGCTGTGACTGAACCGTATTCACCCAGTAATCCCCATAACATAGGCAGAAAGATCCCAGGTTAGCATGAAGCTGAGGTCAGAGGAAGGGTTAAACATTCATGTGCTGCTGGTGGTGTTTTAACAATAAGCTCAATTCACATCCTCCACAATGATGGCAGGTGTGTACACATGCACACACAAGCAGACACACACACACTCACACACATCTGTCCACTGGAGGAAAGATAACTGAATTACTGGGTAATGGTGATCAATTTACAAACTGAATGCAGGATGTTAAACAGGGTTCCCACCCCTGGCTCAGTACAAACCTCCATCATGAGGTGCTTTGCTTTATTATGTTGCTTTTCAAACATGAAAACAGTGAAGAGAGATGAAGCTTAAAGTTTAAAACAGGAATGATGAATCTGGTTTCTAGTACAGGTCCAAAAAGAGACTAATTATATAGTATAACAGATTTTTTAAGTCCCTTGACTGGTCACAGGGAGTACTGCTGTGCAGTTTATCTTCTGTGGCTCAGGATGACCGGGGTTATCTCTACATGGCGGCTCATTTCTAACTCGGTAAGCACAGATTTTGAAACACCGATATTTTAATTAACAATTTGGCCATTAGCCAATACCAATGTTTTTATATTGTTGTTTATTTTATAATGTTGTTTTTTATTGCCCCTTTTGTGCCGGGGACATAACTGGACTGCTTTATAGTAGTGGATGTTTGTGCCAAATTTGAAGAAATTCCCCCAACGTGTTCCAGAGATGTCACGTTCACGAGAATGAGACGGATGCAAGGTCTCAGTGACCTTGACCTTTGACCGCCAAAATCTAACCAGTTAGTTGTTGAGTCCAAGTGGACGTTTGTGTAAAATTTAAAGACATTCCCTCAAAGCATTCTTGAGATATTGAGCTCACAAGAATGGAAAAGTCAAAGTCACAGTGACCTTGACCTTTGATCACCAAAATCTAAACACTTCATGGTTGAATCCAGGGGTACGTTTGTGCCAAACTGAAGAAATTCTCGAGGAAAACATAAGGTCTCTGGGAACGGCTACTGCTGGCACAAAGGCATAAAAAAAAAAAAAAAAATTATTACTCAGTGCAGCCATCATGAGTTGTTATTGCAGCCACCAGCTGCTACCAGCTAACGTTAACTCACAGTCCTCCTGCTGATATCAACACGGATTTGTTGTTAACAATGTGGTGTTATCAGCTAAACGATAGAGAGCGTCCCCTGATGCGATGACAGTGAGTTTACTGTGTCCTTTTGTCCTGAGGAAGATCTTTGTTTATCCCAAACACGTTTTCTATTGTCCCGGAGACGGCGGGATGCTGGCTGCTAACGTTACTAGCCATCTCAGTCATTGTATTCTTCCTGTACCTGCTCATTAATTTAAGTTTGTAGCCGTCACTCTCAAGCTCTACTTCTAAGCCTGCGCAAAATCGATGTGACACAATGTAAAAACATCGGCCACTGACATCTGTGAATGTCATCTTATTTGCTGATAGGTTGATGGCAGTCAACAAAGCAAATATCGTCCAATACCAATGTTCAGTCAATAAATTGGTGCATTCCAATTTCTAACAGAAGTTCTGTGCAACAAATGAAGAGCGTTCAAAGACATTTGAAAGACCTAACGACAGACACTACTGAGCTGAACTGGAAGAGTCGGATCAAGTGTTTTTGGAGCTCGACCCACAACAGGGACTAAAAGTCAGGATCTCTTAGCTTCTGCTGTTTCCATTCTCAACCTCCTTTGTCTCTTGCAAGTCCCCAAACTTTATGGGAGTGTGACGCTAAATTAAAGTGGCCCTTTAATAAATTGTTTTGACACTGACCTCCAGAAATGAATGTAAAAAAATATTTGCTGATATCGGTTATGACTTTAAAAAGAAAAAGGCTGGCATCACAGTAAAGTTGTTTGGACTACAAGTGCTGCTGGAGTTTTGACCTCTATAAATATTCCCATTATCCATGCACTTTTGAAGGAGGCGAAGTTGTGCCAGATTCTTTACTCTGCTGGTTATTTTGTCTTAACGTGACAGAGGGAGACACAGCCCAGATAAATGACTTCAGTACTGACCCGTCTCTTTTCCAGCAGGATCAGAACAGGGATTTATTTAGCCTGTTGCCAAGATTAGTCCTTCATTGTTGCACTATATTTACTGTCCAAAAACAAATGTTGTGTTCACTGCATGTATACTGTGTTTTACTACCAAGATCTCAATTTACTGCTCTGGTTTTGAACAACGGCCTCAGTGTTCAGCCAGACGAATGCAGGAGCAAGGCCACAGTAACCATGGCAACCACTATGCACCATGTAAACAGCAGTAATGAAGCACTGCGAGACAGTAAACTAAAATGAAATCAGACTCAGGCTGGATTTACAACAGATATATTATCCTTTATCCCCAGGCTGAGCTGTATTAAAGAACTGTTTCATGAAAGTCTGTTGTGTTGTTTTCCTTCATTCTCCATTTTATCTGCGAAACAGTGTCGGTAACTGATATCATCACTGAGATATAAAATTACATACACAGTGATAAAAGATTTGGCCATATCACCTACCCCTAATATATGCTGTTTAAGAAATCAAAATACTCCAGAAACTGGACTCAAGTGGAAAATAGGAACTGACAGATACTAAATTATACTTTGAAAATGCACCACAGTGAAAATCTCTACAGTTAATGTTGGTTTTACAGTGAATGTTTGTGAAATGTTGACTATAGTTAACTGAGGTAAGCAAAACCTTGCTTTAACCTACTGTAGGGCAGTTGAGGATGATTCAGTTTGTTAGACAGTCTTTTGTTAAAGCTGGGGTAGGCAGTTTCATATTGGCGTCATTGGGGAAAAATCCCATAATAACCTTTGAGCATGCTGTAATTTAAGTGGTCTGAGAGAAAACTAGTCTTCTGCACCTCCTCTTGGCTCTGTTATTGGGTTCTGGAAATGGGAGACTTTGGCCAATCACAGGTCATTTCAGAAAGAGGGCGTTCCTATTGGCTGTTCTACGAATGCAGAAAGGAAGTGCAGTGGCGGAGAATGACAATAAATAAAATAAAACCTGTTAAAAATCAGCGAAGCATTTCAAAGATGGGGAGAAAACTTTGCTCATAGTTTAGTCTTCTGCCAGAAGGAGCCATAGGTTCACGGCTGCGGCTTCAAGTTCACGTTTATACAGCTAACATTGGCTAGCGCCTTGAGTCAGTGTGTCCTGCCTATGGGATTTAAGGCTTAAACGTTCCACATTGAACGTCCACAGACAGCTGCGGTTACACAGACAAAAACGCGGTTCTATTCATAGTACAGTTAACGGTCCAGTTCAGTCCCCAGTATTTAACAGGAGGGCTGGGAGGTGAGCCTCCAGTCCTCCTACTGCCAACATCGGATGAAAGTTAAACTAAGAAGATGCTGTTTGGTCCAGAGTGAGCGTCTTTCTAATATCCAACTTAAAAATAATTTCAGCATGGTGAGGCGGCTGGCTTGACAGCAATGTTTTGGACTGGAGTGTGGAGCAAGAGATTGGAGCATGTGCCGTCGGTGTGCTTGCTGTGCCTACAGTCCATATAGTCACAAAAAATGGGCTGCACATGGAAGTCCACAAAGGGGTCGGAACGAGCCCTCACAGACATTTGTGGGTGACAACATTAACGTCACACAGACCAAGGTGGATCCTAGCAGACATACAAACGCAGAAACTGTGTATTGGATTTAACGGGCACAGACCTTCAGTTTGGAGCTATACAAAATCAAACAATGTAAACTCTAATGCCAGGGTCTGATCCCAGACTGCCCCAACTCCCTGCTAGGTCAGCAAACTTTCTGTTGCTGCCATTACACGAGTTAAACCCAGCCCTGCTGCTGGCTACCAGCCCGCTTTGACCCATGAATTCGAGTTGTTACAGCTGCTGCCCAAAGCACCGTCTCCGAGCTGCTGCCCGCTCTTCTCCTGGAAAAGCAGCCCACAGTGGTGGGGAGCAAGGCGGGGGGACCGTGGTATGGCTAGCAGCTAATTCTTGTCTCATTTGTGGTCCCATAAACACAGAGAGCGGGGCAAGGAGGGGCTAAGATTATGAGCTGCGCACAAATCTACAATGAACTAAGTTAAAATAAATCAATGTATGGGAAACACTAGGTGACTGTATGAAGCGCATGCATATGCCTGTGGTTGTCTGGTGGGAGGGGCCTAGGACAGACAGGAGAGAGCTGCAGGAGGAGGGTGTATTTTCAAACTCTGTTGGGTTTTTTGTCTTTTTCAGAAAAGTGCCAACCCCTGCTTTAATCACCCATCACTTATAAGTGAAGTCTATGCAGTGAATAGATTTTGGGTAAAATGCTGTAAAATACTGCAAATTGGAAATGTTTCCCTGCTGATATACTGTTTTTTTAGAGGTACAAGTGGTGTGTAGATGTCTGTGTTCTGTGCTACACTACCATGAGGCCTTCATAAAAATTGCTGACATTCCCTGTCTCCTAATTTCTTGAAATTTTACAAATTCAAGTACCAGTGGGAACCCTGGTTAGAAAGAGAATGTCAGGTAGTGTTAGAAAAGTAAGAGTCCAAAGCATATGAGTAAACAAAAATAAATAAATCATTAGAAAAAAAGGTAACGGAAACCTGGAATGCTGGAGGGCCATGTGGGAAAAAAACCAAAACCCAAGGTCAAAAAATAAAAGTTTGAAGACATGCAAGACAAAGGGAGGTGAAGTGGAAAAATACTTGAAAGAAGCAGACGTACCATTAGTCGGAAACTTTGCAAACGACACAGAAAATCGTTTTACTGCCGGCATAGACAACAACTCTGAGGAAATAAAAAAAAAAAAATCACTAGTGTTACTATGAGCCACAGTGACTTGTATAATCATGTTTAATCATTTCCCTGTTCTTCTCTAATGTGGACGCAACATTGGAAGGATCAACCAGCACCTAAACCTATTGGTTTAAAAATCAGACCTCTCTGATCCAGTTTGTAAAGGAGCCCTGACTGCAGTTACTGTTAGAGATATCTGATGTTTGAAGATGTCTGAGGATGGCTGTGGGGCAACACATGGATGGAACATCTTCTGATGACAAAGTGAGATGAAATGTTTTAACTCAGGAGGTGAAGAGTACACACCAAGAACGTTAAAACTTCAAGAAAAATGCCAATATTCAGCCCTAACCCTTCACAAGGTCTAACCACGACATGATAAACAACAGTCCCAGTAATCGCTGTTCAGCCTGTCTGTCATGTACTGAGACAACACTGGAAAATCAACTGCTGAACCTGAGCAGGATTAAGATGCTTCAGCACGGAAACAAATCTAAAAAATGGCACCAACGCTACAGGCACGGAGGAGCATGCACTGAATCAGCACAATTTGGGTGTACTTGACTGCATCAAGACCACAATGCTTCCTTGAAAAGGAGGTGTAACAACAAGATGGATGACAAAGACCAACAGCGAGGCTACATGTGAGACAACCAGGAGGATGGCAGCTGAGAGGAGACTGTACTTCTGTGTAATACCACAGTGACACCTACTGGACAACCTGACGACAGACATCACCAGCTACACAATCATGGTGGCCATATTTGATGCATCATTAAGCCCTTGAATTTAACATTGACCGTTCTTCTTCACATCAAATATTATTCAAAAAGTTGTTTGAATAATTTTTGCGCACAGTTGCAGCCCTAGCTTTCTGACTCCATCAGCAGAGGGACAACATATGTAGAAAAAATTAAAGGTGGATGATGAGAATGTAAAACTGCTGTATGACTTCTGCTATTGAGTCAAAATGTATCACATCAGATTATTTCTTTTGGGAGTATCACCAATATTTCTTATTTTAGCAGTGATATCAAAATCTCTCCAGATGTTTGGCTACTTGTAAATTTAACGGGCTGTAATACAAACATGGTTGTATTTAATTATAACCACTGAACAGACTGTAATAGGAAGTCACTGCAGCCATGGACCATGCAAAAGAAAACATGGGAAGATCATGATCGTGAGAATGAAGGGAAGTTAACGGACACATACTGGTGAACAGCTGCTTCATACATGCAGTAGCTCAAAAATAAAAATCATATTGTTTGCCGTTCAAAGTGAAAATAACATCTCTACATTCTGGAACCAACAAACTCTCAACGCTGACTTGTTTAAAATGACAAGTCCACTGCAAAGTTAATACGACAGCTGACAGAAAGAACATAATCAGGCAAGTTTATGTAACTCTGCAGGAATTAACCTGACTCCACAAACCAAGCATACATTTAGAGTACTCTACTATGTGATACTGCATTAAGTTAAGCCTTTGTTACTATTCTATGTTGCTATTATTGGCAAATCCTGTAGCTTTTGCCATGTTTCCTGTTGTGTTCTTCACTCAGATTACACATAGTCTAAATTGGGCCTGAGGCAGCATGTATACGAACTGCTGAAAAGAAATACACCAATTTCACTCAAAGTGGTGTGGAGGAAATAAAAGAAGATGGAAAAATCCAGTGGTTTTGGTGGCTAGAATGAACATGGAGTCTAAAAATACAGAAATTACTAAAACTATAAAATACATGTATGGGCATACATGATGCTTATTTCATTTAAAAGGGATAGTTTGGATCTTTTGAAGTGGAGTTGTAAAAGGTTCTTATCCAGTCAGTGTATCACATACATTATATGTCATTCCCCCAGGCTGGGGTGCCACACAAAAGCTAAGCAATGTACTGCTGCGGACGGAGGCAGCAGCAAAACATGTTTAAATTACCAGTTTAGGTGTACGTGATATTTAGGATATTTTCACTGCTTTACCTTACTGTCTGTGATTTCTATCGCTCTCTCTTCAGAGCCAGACTCCATTGAAAAAAACAGCAATTTAACATTGCTGAACACAGGAGCTGCTTGTTTACCACTGCCTCGATCTGTTAGTTAGTTTGTGTTATTGTGTGACTTTGGTGTTTTAAAGGGTTAGTTCAGATTCACCAAAGTCACACAATAACACAGTGGAGCCTGGTGCCTGTGATGAAGACATACCGGTAGATGGGGAATTCAAGTTGTTAACATGTTCCCTGTCAGACAGGGCTGTCTAATGGAAAGGTAGGGCACTGAAAATACTGTCAATATAGCGTGCACTTGAACTGTTACAGATTTTTTTTTAGGTGTCTTAAATACCTTTTGCTGCTGCCCCCCTCCACAACAGTACATTGCTTAGCTTCCATGTCCAACCTGGGGATGTGCCACCTGCCATCTACTGTATGTGATACACTCACTATGGATAAGAACCTCATTCAACCCCACTTTAAAAAGTCTGTGCTATCCCTTTAATTCACTGCCTACTCATAAAGCACATATTCTTCCAGCCCAGTTAAGTCCTGCTGCTGTTAATGTGCACATTCTCTAACTACTCTAATCAGTGCTTCTTCATACTAACCCTATCTACAGGACACATCTCTACTTAATGTTTACGTGCCCAGTTTCCCCCCAGGGAACCGCTCAGGATGTCAAACTGACACTAGTTTCCATCTAATGTGTGAGACACTGATCTGCTGTTGCCCTGTGCAGGTTTGTGAAGGAGCGCAGTCTCAAACACGTACCGTCTTTGTAGGATAGACTGCCAGTGGAGAATTTTTTGCGATGTGCGCGTGCGTAGTCCTGCAGGTTAGGGGCGCTAGAGGACCCACCTAGGACAGTGGTGCTGAAGAGCCCGGCGCACTGAGAGCCTGCGAGGGGGGCGGGTGGGGGGGTTAGTTATCGCTACATATCATGCTGTTACTCACAGAACTATCCAGAAGAGAGAGAGAGAGAGAGAGAGAGAGAGAGAGAGAGAGAGAGAGAGAGAGAGAGAGAGAGAGAGAGAGGGAAAGACAGAAAAGAAACAGAAAAACAGAGAAAAGGGGACAGACAGGCAGATACAGGACCCAGAGGAAAGCATGCATCTCATACCAACATCTCTGCTCCTAACAAGAGGCTAAACCAAGTTCTTAAAGTTTAACCAGGCACTGAGGCTAAAAGGAAAAATCCACCCTGAAATCCTTTCACAGTTTTTCTTATCAATTTATGACACAATCAATATGTCAAAGGAATAGTTCACCCAAAATCAATATCAATTCTATACAGCACTGACCTTCCCTGATGGTCTGTGGTCGCAGAAAAAGTTTTCTATCAAATGCAGTTACAGCTGGAATACTGGAATTTATACATTAATAATTGTCCACTAATTCAAGCCCTGGCTAAACAACTTCACACAATGCTGATTAAACTTAACACCACCAGGGAAAGCTGGCACTGGAGCACCGAGTGATGCATTTTAAATTAACCAGCCAGAGCTAAAGGGGGCAGGAAGGAGGGAGAGACCGTTGCTGAGGAGCACCAGCCAGGAGCGTGGCTGATTGCAGAAAATCCTTAGAGTCTGAGAAAATTTTGTGGAGTGGATGCTCCAATTAAAAAAAGAAACTTGGTGTTCAGAGGACAGATAAAAGTCAAAAAAAGACTTGAAGAGAGCTCCTGGGGTGGGGAGAGGTGGGAGACTGTAGCTATGGAGCATCAGCTAGCTCACCTGCAGGCTTGGGCTGGGTATGGTATAAAAAATTACGATACCATTACCCTTAAGGTGATACAAATACCCATAGAGTATTTCATTTGATACAAATGACGTGAAAAGAAGGGTGTGTGGTATAGCCGTACTATTGAACATTTTGGTGGCATCTAACCAGAATTAACTGCCAACACTGTAAATACAGTGTGCTCGACTTAAACACACCACAGACTGTTGGGTTGAAGCTGCTGCTGTGGGAGTGTGAGCTCTGTGCTGAGGACAGTTGGTGAGAGTCCACCCGCACACACACACTGACAGGGCTAACTGTTAGCATCACAAGGCTAATGTTACCTATCAGTCATTCACAGGTTTAACGACAGAGTAGAGCCGTTTTAAGTATCAATGTGTGTTTGTTGTGACTGTTTAACGGCTCGTGTTGGATGTTAGCCGTTGCTGCTTTGTTAGCTTGACTCGCCCAGAGGAGAGCGGCTCCAAAGACAGCTGCAACAAAAACTTTGCTGTTGGGCAGGAAGTCGGTATGATCCTGGATCCGATCACCTGGCGCTAAAAAGATTGAATGCAGTTATTGTTTGACTGGACACATTTCAATACTGCTTGGTGCTAGGATGTTTCTGCCCATACCTTATAGATACCAAGCACCAATACCCAGCCCCACTGCAGGCATACCTTATCGGCATGCACCAACAGTGTTTGTTTGTGTTATTACTTTCACTGCCAGAGGGGGACACAAAAGTCCTGCACTCCAGCTCTAAGGAGAGCTTAGCACCAGATAAGTGAAATCATAACAGTGCAAAAAACAGAAAGCGAAAAAAGGTTGTAAAATGTACAAAAACTTTCTGAAAACTCCTGAGCAGCGTTATCCAGGTGACTTGTATCCACTCCTGAGCTCATGGATTTCCATTCTTCCTGGGACTGAAACATGCACACAAAAAAATCCTTCACAGGAGGATGATCTGAAAATGAAAATAGTTGCATTTGGATTCCATGAGCCAACAAATGGATACAAGATGCTCCGCGCCATTTCATATAAAACCATCTCTGGGACCACAGAGAGCTGAGGGAATACTATATAAATACTATATACAATTTATATTGTTTTTGGGTGAACTATTTCTTTCAGTGTGATTCTGTAAATAAGTGTATACACGTTCCCTCTTTCACCTTAACTTACTGATTTCCTGCATTTCACAGTTTTGACATCACTATGTCCAAATAGAGAGCACAAAAGAGCAGCACAGAAAGAGAAAATAGAGTCAGAAGCAACAAAGTTAGATCAGTCTTGGTGACTTCTGTCTGAAAAATGTCTTCCTGTATGACTGTTTAACATCAGCACAAAATGGCTCCAATAAGTATTTGTACTTTAAAACTGAGGGGGACTGACAAAAAAAGCTTAATGTACATTTTTGATATTTTAGACAGCTGAGAGTCACCACTGTATATGTGCTCAATATGATTCAACAAACAGCAAACTGTGATAAGAAAAACTGACCACCAAACAACAATATTGGCACAGAAATGCAACTTTGGGTGGATTTTCCTTTCAACAGCCTGCAGAGTCATGAAAATGATCTGAGGCTCACTGCAGTGGAAAGAGGAGGCAGTGAAATGTTAATCTGAATGAAGCTGCATTTAAGTTGACACTTAAACTCTGAATAGAATTTAACGCCTCAGTTGAGCATCTGAACGTGCCGCTGGTTCACATATTTGATGACTCTCATTACATTTAGTTCACACGAGTGGAGTGGGGGAAACAATCTCACAGTGACTAACTTCATGCAAAACAACTGCACACTGAGCCCATGTTAGAAACACTGGGCTCATCTTCCAGACAAACAATATTCACAGTGTCACACAGAGATTCTCCATGCAAGATACAGTTTATTTCAGGACAATACCTCAGTCCTGTAAAGTGGACTAACAGTTTCAATGCTGGGATAAAGTCAGATGTAAAATATTTGAAGACTGATTCAGATCAGTCACTATTTTATCATTAGTCAGTACCTTGTATTTGGAGACTAGTTGTCTTCAGAAACAAGCAAACATATCAACAAACATTCTCCATCTAGAGAAATGATGTGAAGACGAGCTGCTTCCATGCACATACAGTGAAATCAGCCCTCAGAGTGATTATTTCCATTAATGATTACATCCTCCCAGATCAAAAATCATCTGATGAAACCTGTCCCACCCGTCCCCATCACTCTGAGCCATTTCACACTATTATCTATACACACAGTTGCCATGGAAACAGTGCATTATGACACCTACCTAATCCACTTTGTTTCATCTCAGGGGATTGACGCGAGCATAACGAGAAGAGGCGATAACTGCCCACTTTGGAGGATGATGTCTCTGACAGAACCTGGTGGAAAACACACACACACAAACACACAACCTTCAGACAGTGGTAACAGGGTAGCTCGAGTGTTTTTGATTTTGTGCATCAGTCTCCAGCAGGCTGCTAGTTTGTAGAATTAAATATAACCTTGGACAAGAGGAGAGGCAAGAACTGCAGAGTTCTTACTTAAATAAGTAACATACACCATCTAAACAGCTCAACAAGATTCTGGTGTGATAAGTCTGCTTCTTGCTACGACTTGGTTAGATTAATCTGCATCACCTCCATGGATCCAGTCTTATGATTGCGTATGAGCGGGGACCTCCTCTGAATGGTAATTGGCTCAGACAGCGGCACGGCGCGGTCTGTCTCATCTCGAGAGAGGTCCTCCAGGCTTCCGGGGTCGGTCTGTTTCTGCCCGTTCTGAATGAGCAGAGAAGAAGACACATTGCACACGATGCTACGTGTATCTGCAGAACAATACCATGGTGACAATGCCTGGATTATTTGATTCTACCTGTCGTGCCACCTCTGCAGAGGCGGGCCTGAAGCCAAAGCCAGTCGGTGCGTTCTCCTCCTCCTCGACGCCTTTGACACCAGGGCTGAAGTGAAGCTCTACGTGGAAGCGTTCCTCTGAGGTGAGCTCCTTTAGGGGGAACAACAGAGATGTTAGAGAGAGTGTTTTGAGACTTTTTTAAATGTTCATACTGTTTATATGTTGGCTTATTCATATCTAGCCCTTGATGTTTATTAATATATATTAGATTATTATATTTTAACGGAGACTGTCTCTTTTAACAGTGAAACATTTCTAGCCTTTACAGTGCAGCACTGGTTTAGCAATCAGGAACTCTTGGAGCAACTGCGTGCGTTAAATCATCTTGTGTGATGCTACTAAGCCAATCGAATCTGTGCATTATGGTAAGCATTGGGACTTGATTGAGTGGCAGAGAAACGCTTTATATTCCTTGATGCAAGATACCAGAAAACACTTAAAACAAAAGAAGCCAAACGTAAACTCTGCCTGAATAAACACTTTATATTGGCAAAAATAACGACTGAAGTTAGAAGCTGTCAGTTCAACAAATAAGTGCAGAACGGTACAAATCTGAACGAGCACTGGATGACAGCAACTGGTTCTGTCAGTTTTCAGTCGACAGTGATATGGATACATTTCTGTTACCAACAGGTTGAGGTTTAATACTCATAAGAGGCAATTTTATGTAGAAGGAGCTTCAAAATTTTTGATAATCTCAAATATTTCACTTTAAAATTATACACTGGGAACTGATGCCCTTTTTACAAGTGGGTCAAGTTTATACTTTTGTGTATACACACACAGACAACAGGTGCTACCAGGATGACACTGTGTCATGTGAGCCACGTGCCACGGAGGCTGTACGTCACAAGAGTGAACAAAAACACTACCTTATTGTTGTCCTCATAAAGCATGATGACAATCTGAGTCATGTAGTTGAGTTCAGAGACAGCACTGAGGTAATCCATGGCACGCTTCCACTGCTGGTCCTTCTCCTCCTGTCGCAAACACACACAGAAAACCTCCGATTTAACTTTTACCCCCATCTGAGAAACACACTCAAGGCTCTGAGAGACTGACGTTTGATTGCTTACATCCAGCAGGCCTCCGTAGCGGAAAATGCTGAGCAGGGAGTGGACATGACTCTCACTGGTGAAATATAACCGTGTCCTGACATGGCGCCCAGGAGACATCACTCCGCGAGAATACCTGCCAATAAGACACCAGTGAGCTGGATGCTCCAAAATATTCAGTTAGCCCAAACACTTTGCCTCACAAGGTCCCATCTAGACAGCCTGGATCAAATATACTCACAGAGGGTGCAGTTTGTTGACAGACTCGTCCTCGTGGGTCCTCTGCAGGTCCAGCTGGATCTTTCTTACCAGTGGGAGGCAGTAGGCGTATGCTATGTCCAACTTCTCCACTTTATTTATGCCATACTCCTGCAAACACAGAGAAATGTCCTCAAATTAAAACGTCCTTGCCTTTTAAAGTATGAAGGACCTTCCATGAAACTTCCTTGGATATAAGGAAGTCAATAAATAAAATGTCTTTACAGATTTTTGTGCAGAATTTAAGTAAATTCATTTTTAAGTTGAGCATCTGTGCATTCCTTTAGATTCTTTACAATTATCTTGAATTCTTATTTTTTTTAAAAACTGCAAAAAGAAACCTCTGAACTGTTCTTAAGCACAAAAAGCTAAAGGTAATGTTTCTTTGTGGTGGTCCTCCTTACTCTTCCTCCTCTCTTTCTCTCTCACCTGTGGGATGACGACATCAGCCAAAGCTCGAGACAGTCTGAACAGCTCCAGCGTGTCCTCCAGGCCCAGAGTAGCGTTGTGGATGACATCGTACTTCACACAGTCATAAATGTCGGGTATTTTACTGATGTCATAGCGGCCATTCTTCATGCGGAAGTCTCTCTCGAGTTTGGACCAGCGTTGCAGCATCAGCTCCAGTGTCTCGCTGTGGTACAGCTGCAGGTCTGGTGACAGGTGAACAAGAGGAGATTATTTCTCACTGTGTGTTTTAACCAAAAATCAAACTTGAACTTTCTTTCTGCAAAGACTTTTTCACACATCACTTTTCATACATTCCCTTTGAGGGCCACAAATAAAACCAGTTCATCTATTAAACACACAGTATGGAAGTTTTGCTGCTAGGGGTCTTTTAATTAAAACAGTAACAAAAGATGGACTTTAATGATGACGAAGTGTTGTGAAGTATCGTGGGATCATGGGAGTTGTTTTCTTCATTGTTAAATAACCATCAATGTGCATTATAACCTGACACAACTCAGGCAGAAGCCATGTTCACAGATTAAGGTTTTATTCACGTAATGTAATTTCATTCTAATCAAACAGCCGCAAGTAACATTAACTTATGCAACTTGCTCAGTCACCATTTGATGAAGTGACTACCCATACAGCTTACCAAACACATGAGCTTGGTTGCTGGCATGAGCCACTTGCCATAGTCACACATAGCAGAAGGCTGGATCGATATTTAAATACAGTATGAATAAACCAGGTCTCTACTGGATTACTGTGTTGCAAAATGACATGTAATTAACTAAAAACATTATGCAGTGTGACAGTAATAAAATGCTGTTACTGAGTAAAACTCTGTGTGAGATTCCTTCCTGACTCTCTGACTTGGAGTTTCCCCTGAAGTTAGAGAGACTCGAGGGGGTAAAGAGGATGTGACGCCACTGACATGCGACCGAATAAAATGCACCGTTACCTGGAATAAAATGACAGATTTCTCAGGGTTTGAACATTCTTGGAAAAATGTGGGATAATGTAAGTATAAAACTTAACAAAACAAATAATATAGGTCTAGTTGACAGAGGATTTCAGCTCACCAGCTGATTTGGGGTCTTCCATCCTTTTGCGGATCTGGGAGGTGAGGCTCTGAATGAGGGCGTAGACTTGGTCACATGTGGCCACTGGGTTCTGGACAATCTTCATTGAATTCACCAAAGAGGCACTACAGGTCGGGGCCAGCTGTCACACACACACGCACGCACACAAAAAGCACAAAGCACTTTCATTAAAAATCCAATCACACAGAACAAACGAACACTGACAACGTTCACATTACAAAGATCTCTAAATCCTGACGCAGCTAAACCTTTGTCTTTGATTTAACTGAGCAAAATGAGGAAATATAATTAATGTGCAAACTGTTAGCTCAAGAAATACAATCCCTTCTGCTGTCATTATAACAGGTTAGTAATCCTCTGAATGATCAAAGGAGATATGGGCTGAAAGGTAACTCCCTCCCACCACCCTGTCTCCACACATCATTCTCTCAGTCTAACGATACTGTGGGTACATTTACCCAAAACACATTTGAATTCACAAGTCAAGTAGAGAAGTGAGAAGGCATTACTATTTAAAGCTGCGTCTCAGGATGAAGTGGCTGCAGTGTTGAGATTCTGAACATGGACACAAACATACTTCTTAAGATAAGCCACAGTACTTGAGTTTGTGAGCAGCTCAACTTGTGCAGTTAAGAGATGAAGGTATTCAAGGTCAAGGTATTCTTACGATATGTTGCTCACAAGAATGAAACTGATGCAAGGTCATGGTGACCTTGACTTTTGACCACCAAACTCTGAAAAAAATGTACTCAAGGCATTCTTGACATATTGCATTCACAAATATGAGACAGATGAGGTCACAACAACCTTGACCTTTAACCTATGACAAGGGCAGGCATTTAAAGCGCCATTCAAAAATGCCAACTGTCGCTTGCAACAATGCTTGTAAACTTCCTGTTTAAAGGGTTGGCCTCTGCTTTGATGTGGTTCAACCTAAAAAGCAGATCTCAGCCTCCCAGTGAACTACACACTGATACTTTCAGTAAATCTGTAAATTACTGTACTTGAACTGTAGCTGATTCAAAACGCTGCAGCCAGACTCTTGAAAAACCAGATGCACTTAAAGGTCATGACACATGACGCAAGACCTCACGTGCTTCGCTGGCTGCAGTGACTGTGCACACAAGTCTACCAATTTACAACAATATTTTTCAGTGTTGCCTTCCTCCTTCCTCACAGGACAGGTAAATGCTAAAGATATTGTTTAACAGAGTTAGAGAATCACCTTATCATAGTCGTCGTCGATGAAGTCCCTGTCCCTCTGCAGGATCTCGTGGAGTCGGGCCTTGACGCGGTGCTGGCAGCTGCTCAGTGAGTCGCTGTCGTTGTCTAGCAGCCCGTTCATGTTGGCGCTCTTCACCATCTGTACCAGGATGGGTGTCAACTCGCCCTCCAGAGCCAGCAAACCCTGCTCACACACACGTAATGAACACAACCAACACCATGAAGTTATAAACAGTGACTTACTTTGGCAACATCTTTGATACAAAGCCATTTGTCATCAATCTGGCAAAGACTCTGATATCTCATAAACAAGTACGAGCTGTTGTATTGGGACACCCTGACACTTTGTGACATGACTGATCTTGTTGACACTGACAGTAATTTCAACACCACATTTCACTTTAGTTTCAGTTTGGCTTCACAGTTAAATCAGCAGCTGACAGAACTGGATGTCACTCAGCAGTTTTTTCTTCTAGAGAAGCTGTTCATCTCTAAAAGGCAAAAATGACCAGCTCAGAGAAAGCTGCTTTCCTTTTCAGCATGTTTGCTTTCAACTGAGAACATCTCGCCTTTTCTTTTGATGCCATTTGAGATTCTGCAGGTGGTGCTGTTTTCTTTCTGTTCAACTAATGCCTTATATACACTAGAGGCATTTTTAAAGACTAAAGTCTGACACTGTCTGGCATTTAAAGACAATCTGAGATTTTAGTCGCACACTAAGTTTCTGCAAAGACTTGGGATCTTGCACTACTTTCAAGACTACAACTACATTTCTGCTCCTGGTGGAAAATATTACACCAAACTCCCTTTAAGAAATACGACATGTTAACAATTCCTTACATGTCCACAAAAACACTTAACTCAAGAAACACAAGATAAAAGGCGTCACATGTCGACAACATTCTTGCCAATTTGGCTTCAATATAATCCATAAAGATTTGCTGCTTCCTGTTTGATGCTGCAGAGAGCGAAGCTATACAGTAGGTTGTTTAAAATATTCACATCATATAATTTCTGTATTTTTTTGAGCCAAGACTAAAAAACAAAACGTGTTCATTTTTTCAAGACATAAAGATGAGAAAAAGAGCTAAGACAGCTCGGACTAGTTTTTATGACCACCGTACGCCGCATGATCAAAATCAAGTACGAGCACTAATTGCTATTGGTGGTCTGAACAAAGTTCAAAGCTTTCAACTGGCACTGGGCTGAATCTGTTTTCTTTATGTCAATGATTAAGAGCAACAGAAAACAAAATTCTATCTCGTACAGAGTTCTTACGGTACTAGAACACTACACACCTTTGCGAAAGCTGCGGCTGTCATCTGCACCCTGCCTTCATCAGACGCATATATCTTCAGGTCATGTCTGTAGGTGCTGTGTAACCGCAGTAACCCACAGCCTGGAAATCCAGCATAGTCTCCTACAAACAAACAAACAAACAAACAGTGCAACGTTAACGAAAACAGACACAGACCCTGCTGGTTAAAAAAAAAAAAAAAAGTCACAATAAATTTGTTGTGTTTTTGTGCGTAAAGAGCACAGTGTTAACATGACACCACCTTGGTATCAGCTGACTCTGACTTTGGAACTCTTCTTTCATAAACCTCGAACACTGTGTTCAAACAAGAGCTGGCTGAACTCTTTGCACCTGAGCCGACACTCTGTGACCCGTCTGCAGCTGGGTTAAAATATCCTGAGATTGTTTTCTGTGCTTTAATGAAGAGTGTCACTTTCCTTGTCCAGATTTTCTTTGTTCAGATGTCTGTCCTGACAGCTCATGTTCTTCAAAACAAGAGTCTGAACAACCTGTACGTGTTTGAAGATAAATGTACCGTTTTTTTTTGTTTTTTTTTTAAAAATCCTCATATTCCCTGTTTTTCCTTTTTTTTCTTTGCAGCCAGGGTTTGATTCTCTCACTGTGGTGTCTTATTTCCTTTGGTTAGAGTCACTCCTTTGATCTAGAATATGTGCACACCTACAGCCCTGAAGCACCCGGCTGTTAAACCAGAGGCAGGTAAGTGGGTGATGAGAGCAGCAGAGAAAAAGAACAGAGAGACACAGCGATAGAAACATAAGCTGTTTTCGAGCAGCACAGCATTTAAAATACAAACTTATTTTAGGATAGCAAAAAACAGAAATGCAACACGTGATTGATGCTTTAGCAAAGCTTTAACCATCTTTCACTGCGTACTGAATCTGAATCACAAGTAAAATGGTTCTTTTGACCCACTTGTGATGTCACACTTTCTGCCTTTCTCTCAAGTGTGAGGCAATGGCTTCTTATCACAGTTACAAGAGCAGTGATGATGGTGGTTTGTAGTGTAGCTGTTTCTGTGCTTCCACCATGCACAGACAGATCCACACTAAAGAAATCCAACACTGACTGGTGCAACATTTTTTTGTTACAACAGTTCAAACA
This sequence comes from Epinephelus lanceolatus, assembly GCF_041903045.1. NCBI lineage: Eukaryota > Metazoa > Chordata > Actinopteri > Perciformes > Serranidae > Epinephelus > Epinephelus lanceolatus. Next base: position 2,972,891 of record NC_135735.1, on the reverse strand, counting down.
TGAAGAAGTCTTCAATGTGGTATAATGTCATTTGAGCTGACTTTCCCTTTAATTGAACATACTGAACAGTATTACACTGAAATATAAATATATAAGCTGACAGTCCCTGCACAGTAACGTGCTCTGAAACTACTTCAGATTCTATATGGGGAACACAGGAATATTTTGAGCAGAAATCCATTGCGCTACCAAGCATGCCTATCTTCTTTGGTGATGTCACATATTCAACAAAACTTATATATGATGTGTAATAAATTATTGCAGTAATAAGGGTCTTTTTTTTCATCCTTTTTTGCGGCTCAAAGTTCCAGTACTGCAACAACCTGAAGAGACGCGCTTCAAAAACCAAGCAACGGCAGGCTTGACAGTAGTGTTGTCACCAAACTGCAATTTTTCACTTCGATACAACACCTCGAAAAAAAAATCGATATTTGATACCATTTTTGATGCCACGGGAAAAAATTGACATCGAGGGCAAACAATTTAAAATTTTAATTAAAAGATAAATTTAGCAAGGTTATAACATGACAACGACAACTATTCTTTTCTTGGTTAGTCACAGAGAACAGCAAAGTGACATTATCAATAACAGAGTGAGAAAGTGCAGCTGGTACTGGTGCATGGATACTGTGGAAAATAAGTATTAAAACAGTTTAATATGTTCAGAATCAATATATATCAATACACTGATATTTTTGACATCACTATGTGACTGCAGTGTTTTACAGTGCTGCTGTTGCTCTGTGCTGCTCCGTCTTGTCTGTCAATGAGCTGTCAGTTTCTTATTTTGTGCCAAGACCCTATGATTTATAAATTTGTTTTTCACTGCATGAGAGAACAGAGGTGTGGCATGAGATTGTGGGAAAAGTGTCAATTGTGTGAGTCTCAGAGTTAGTGCCAGAGAGTTGTCAGCCCAGCACAAAATATATGGAGTACCCAGTTTTGTGCACCTGTGCATACAGAGCTGAGCATCGTGGGTGCAGCTCAAAGTGTACATGTCCTACTGTGCATATGTGCAATCATGCATGTACACGTGGCATTTCGAGCCCTGTGTATGTATTTGTTGCTGATCACAGATATCTTCCATGACCAAATTAATTCTGATGTGATCCTGGAGGAGCAGGCGGCCTCAAAGGTTTTTATTATTAACAGCTGCAGATTGAAATGCTTCATTTTCAGTAGGCAATCAGTGCTGTGTGTCTCACCTTGACCTCCAGGGTACATACAGCGGAAGGCCCTTCCCAGCTCCTCAGCCTGAACTCTGCCAGCAGGAGTCAGCTCTCCTCCCCACTTCAGCACCAGCAGCAGAGACGGACCTTCCTTGCGTGTGTCTGAAACATGAATCCAGAGGACCGCAGTTAGCACTCACTTCAGTATTTTGGCCAGCAACATACCAGTTTAAATAGGAGGTGAACAAAGTGTTGTAATATCTTCCTACCTTCTTCCTCACTCGAGGTTTTGGGCTGCCCATGGGGCAGGTAGGTTAGTTGCACTTTTCTGTTGATCCCCGAGAAGTGGCCGTACCTTTAGGAGAAGAAACAAATCTGGAATCATTAGAGGCCAGAGCTGTTTATGGATAAACATGACTGTTTGCCCTCTGATGATTTATCTTTGCTAATATGTTGGATTCATGTTAATGTGTATTTCCCGACGTTATAATTTTCAAAAGGAAAAAAAACTTAAATCATAATATCAGATATCAGTAACCCTGAGCACACCCAAATGGTCGCAGACCCCCTGTTGAAGACCCAGGTTTTAGACCAGCGTTTTCAAGAAAACATGACTGTGCACAAAATTCTTTTGGCACATTGTGTTGTGCTATCACAATATCAGGGCACAATTGAGTATAGAGGCTGTTTACAGAACACACGCTGCAGCTGCAACAGCCTCAGGACATCAAAGGTTCCTGGAGTTGTGTACTGCAGATGGTGACCTTTTAAAAACCTATTTATCATAAGCACAAGAGGAAGCCAAAGACAAACTTAGGAAATTCCGTCCAAACCACTTTCAGGACATTCATCAGAAAGGAAAGTGAGGCTATGTGAAACACCAAACTAATAGATGCAGACGGTATTTATGGGAACGCTCACAAAACGTCACATCTTTTCACAGTGAGGAGGAAAATAAAGCATTTGCTGAATATTTGCTGTGTGTCTTTCTGCACATTAAATAAACTCCAGAGTTAAAGGGGGGTTTTTTTTCTAAGTGACTAATGGAACAACATATTTCCAGTTGGTTCAGTATTGACACAAAGCAGAAGCCAGACTGCAAAGTAACCACTGAGGGCATGTTTGCACCATCAATTTACGTCCTGAAAGTGTTTGTTTTTGTCACTGACAGGCTCAGATTGTTATTCTACGTGTCTGACAACATTATGAAAGGATCCCTACAGAGAAAAATTTTGTGTTAAAGAGTGAAATCCTTTTTGTTTAACCAGAAACAGCCCTGAAATTGCCATCGACAAACCCACCAGACTCCATTTAAATTAACATTAATTTTATTATCATAAAACACACTTCATTCAAAGTCGACAAACAAAATTAAACTCATAGAAACCATCCTGGTTTGTCTTTCCACTGTTCCAACTATCGCCATCTTTGTTTTGGTTTAAATTAACCCTTATTTCACCCAGTTAGATGTGACAACATGCTGCCTCTATACACACTAAAATGACTGTTCATTCAAATGGAGTCTGGTGGGTTTGGTGACAGTGATTTCAGGGCTGTTTTTGGTTAAACAAAAAGGATGTCACGTCTTACTGAGAGTGTTAGGTTGTTTAGCCACTGGTAGAAAAGTTGTAAGCCTTTAAGGACCTGTAGTTCTTGAAGTTGTAAATCCCTACGTGATAACATTAAGGCTCATTGTCAAAACATAGGCTTATGGTGCTGAATAACGTTAGTGGTGCTATGCTGTCTTGAAACGTGCATAGAATTCACGGAAATATGATGCATGTCTCTTGTAAGGATAGACCGATACATCGGCCGGCCGATATATCGGGCCGATATTTGAGTTTTTCACTTGTATCGGCATCGGCCGATACGCGTGTGGGTTCGCAGATTTATTTTTCCCTGGCACTTTTTTTCATTTGAAAGTATGTGGTTAAGTTGAACAAAGCTGTTGAATCCTACTGTGTACAGTAGTTGTTGTTTTATTTATGCTTCAGCTTAAATATTTGTTTATTTTATAAAGACATTACTGGAAGATTTAAGAGCAGTGAACTCTTTTTTTTTTATTTGAATGTATAATAATAATAATAATAATAATAATATTCTACCTGTTCTACCTCAACTTTCCATCTTGTTTTAGTATTTTTTACTGTTCAATAAATGTTTCTTATTTTAAACTTGAGACCTGTCATATTTGTTATCATTGTGTCATTTTTTTTAATGTAAATTGAGGGAGCAAAAGCAGTATCGGCCCCAAATATCGGCTCAAGAAAATCGGCAGTCCATAATCGGTCATCGGCTAAGGGTGATGGAAAAAAAATCGGTATCGGCATCGGCCCTAAAAAATCCATATCGGTCTATCCCTAGTCTCTTGCATCAAAGCATTAATGGCTGCAGAGTACTGACATTATTGTAAGTTTAATTAGTCCTATCTTCAGTAAATGTAAAAGTGTCTCCTCTGTGAATTTAAAAAACATATTTTCCAGCATTTACAAGCTGACTCTGCCCTCACCACCCCCCCAACTATGACTACATATCGACTGTATTTGTACCAAATCACCTTAGAATTTTACAGTGTGCTTTAGAGTTACTGCACAGTTTTAAACTTCTCTGAAAAACAAAGAGCACAGGGTTTATCTTTGCATCTATCATGGTTTGAAACAATTTGCTGAGGTGACCTAATAATGAATTAGATGAAAGAGTTTGGGGACTGGTGGTTAATGAAGTGACCCAGTTAACTTCACTCACATTTCCAGGACAGTCTTCAGCTGCTCCAGTTTGGACTTTTTCTCTTCTATCTCGCAGTCATTGTGCTGTCCCAGATCTGCCAACAACTGCCGTGTGATGTCCAGCACCTCCTGTTGAGGTCACAGTAACACACAGTCAGAGATCTCTCATACACAGAGTTAATCACACACAGGCTGGAGAGATATTCAAGTTAGACAATACAGGATCTTTGACTTCTTGTTACCTGCAGTTGTTTTGGCTTCTTCAGCTTTAATTTCCCCGTCTTGTATCCTCCATATTTTTCAAACAGATCAAAGAACCTGAATGAGTCAAAGACAAACTTCAAATTAAACAAAAGTCTTTCATCAGTCTTTGCAGTAAAAAGGAAAATGATAACAGAGATAACCTACATGGGGTTACGAACTTCCATCTTCATCTTCTGTTTGGGCGTTCTGTCTCCATGTCGGATGACAGCGATGACACAGCGTAGCTCCATCCTGAAGAGTGCGAGAGTGAGTTAACATCAACAGAAACATCTCATGAATGGATTCTTCTTCCATCAATCAAGAACAGACTTGAGCTCTCTTTCCTAACTATGCAAACAGTCGTAAGAAGACAATCTGAATAAATGTAATTAAGACAAATAAAAACGATGTGAGGAAAATATGTGATGTGCAATAATGTTGAATAATACAAAAACAATATTACCTGCAATATTAAAAAGATATTAAAGTACAGTGCATAGGATCCATACTTAAAATGTACGTACGGACAAAAGCCAAAAATGGCATGCGTTGAAAAATACTTGACAATTTCTACATTCAGGCTTCCACCTCATCATCTGCATTGTCAAATTCCTGTCTCCAAAATGTTCGTAAGCGTGGGTCCAAGTTTCTCCAACAAGTTTGTTTTTATAGTTCACAACTTTTGTGTGGACAGTGACGTACGCCTCTTGCATGCCGCGTTTTGTGTGTACACAATGTTTCTAAATCAGACTGCAGTTCCTCTCTGACATTTGCACTTTTGTTTGCACTCATCTTGTCACACTTTCCTCCTTCAGCCGTGCAGAGTAGAACAGTAGCACTTGTCTAATCAATTAATGACTCTGGGGGTCTGATTGGCCAGATAGTTACCTGCACGGTGCATATCAGACAAGATAGCAGCTGTTCAAAGTGCAATATCACAGTCTTTCATAATGTGTTTACTGCACAAGTTGACACTGCAAACACAATCAACTAAAAAACATAATTTGCTACACGACAAGTTTTTGACTCAGCCCTGGTAGTTACACTGTTGCCATAGAAATGGTGAGGTAATATTTTTAGTAATGAAGGTGTGCCGTCATGATGATTTGATCACGGTCTAAATGTACAGGAACCAATCAGATTACCCGCCTGGATCCACTTGATGTACAATAATATTTATGTCTGCAGTGCTGACATACATTAGGTAACTTCAAGTCCACTGATCCTCGTACACAGCACTGCCTGAGTTTAGACTGCGACTGTTCAGCTCATTAAAGTAAATTATCAACACCCAAATTAAAAAACACACTGAACACACCTCCACTGTAAACATGCTGCTAAACTGGGCAGACTGCTGTTATGACTCACATGGTCCCTGAAGTAGTGGGAACAATGGGGATGTCCTCGGCCTCAGTTGGGATGGACCAAGGAATCTGAAACTGAGGAGCCAGTTCACGCATCATAATGTTCCTACAGAGTCATGAAGAGATGCACATTCAATCAACAGATCTGAACTGGAACTGAACAAAATGTCCAGTGGACAGAGGATGACAAAAAAATAAGATGCAGTACCCGAGGATCTTGGCACAGTCGTCATAGTACTTCATCGAGTTCTTCACAAAACTGAAACCGTTGACGTCACACACATAGGAGTGTCCGTTGGCTCGGAGAAGATCAAAGCCACACACAGTTTGCTGTGGCGAGAGGAGAGGAGGACACAGCTCAGCAATGCAACTCCACAACAAAGAAAAACTGTGACAAACCAGACCTGATGAAGACGATGGTGTTGCTTACCTTGAATGCTAAGCAGACCTTACGGGCCACCAGTTTCTCCATGGCTGACAGCATGACGGGGTAGCGGACCTCCTTCCCCTCGCTGTCTCTCTCCACCTTCCCGTCCAGAGCAGGAGACTTCCGAGCCTCAGCATGAGCGTAGTCCGGCCCCACAGTGTACACCTGAGGTCACATCAAACACCACCAGACATCCGCTCCGTCATTCTCAATACAAACGGCATTTCTATAAGTTGTAAAAAAGATTATCATTCCATAAGACAAAAATGACCATCACAGAGTTGTGAGGTCTGAGGGGGTCGCTGGCTCTGTTCTTCTTATTCTGTACTAACATTTACATTTTTTTCTTCAAATAATGTCCACAATACATAACATAGAAATTGCGATCCTACATGTAATTTAACTTTGTTTCTGAGAAATAATGTTTGTTTTCCCCGCACAGGTTTAGCATGGTGGACGATTCTTAGTTCTACCATACTCATGAGCCTTGGGTGCAGTCAGTCACCATGGAGAAGAGGCCAGTCAGAAGTGCAAATTAGCAGTAGTGAGTTCAAAGTGCTTCAGTGGTGCAGTTGAAAACAAAATATGTTGCCATAGTAGCTGAATTAATTCAAAATCAACCTACAATTAAAAGCAAATTAACTGAATTACAATGCGTGTCATAACTTCCATGTAGAAAACTGCCATGTCATGTTTATAAAATGCTGAGCAAACACTGCCTCAACTGGTTAGTTGTCAGCCACCTTAAAAGACAAACAAACAAACAAAAGTGTTTCAGTGTATGTACACTATATTTAGAACATTTTTACCGCATTACCCTGCAGTCAGACAGTGTTTTCCAACAGGGAACTGAAGCTGTTATCTCAAAGCTGCCAGACTCCACTGACAAAAAATATCAATTTACTTGACAGGACACGGGAGTTACTGGTCGACCGCTGCGTCCATGAGTTAGTGTGTAAGGTGAAATATTCCACATTTAGTGTACATTTAAACTGATACAGGTTTTTTTAGCTCGCTAAAATACATTTTGCTACAGCTCCCATTCGCAGCAGTACACTGTTCAGCTTCTGTGCAGGTAGATTTGTTTTATCGAAAGCACTCGCAAAGCAACACAGTACATAAAATTAGCACAGCAGAAATGTCACATAGGTTGGACCACCATTTTTAACTATATATCTTTAAATATTATAGTTACAGTTGAAAATGACAATAGAGATCAACAAATTTTCCAATTTCACACATCTCCGCATTGAATTCAACTGCCAGTTATCTACTCTGAAGTGACAATTGTTGTTAGCATCTATTGATTTTGTTTTCAGTTTTTTCAACACTGTAATCTTACCAAAATCCTAAGCTAGCTGATTGGATATTTCTTGCTGAAATGCACCTTAGGAGTCAAAGTTAACTTCTTGTCCTAAGTTTCTTTGCACACAGGTTTCTGGTTTCAACTTTTCATACAGAACCAGATATTAATCTTTGATACTGGTGAATCAATCTGCAAAGTTTCATGCCGATCCAACGGGCAAAAAGGAACTGACTTTTGACTTTCTACTTCCAGAATCATCGGTTTCCTTTCATAATAATCAATACTCAGTCTATACTCTACCTTTACATCTGTCCCATCTGTTGGCATGAACTCTTCATAGATGTAAGAGCCCGTCTTCCTCACGCTGCTCTCTGGTGAGTACACACTGCTCCGGCTCCCGATCTACACAAATCACACTGTGAGTGAAAAATGTTGTAATTCTGAAAACACTGCTGCAGCTGTTTCCATGTTAACTGTGAAACTGTACTGTGAACAGTCTCTGTAACATCCATCTTGATCTGAATCAAAGGCTGCAGCTCCATGTTTGACTGAAGTGTGCCTGATTTATGCCAACGCTCTTTCTCTGGCAGAGCAACAGGCTCATGTACCATGACAAGATAAGCTGTAGAGTGGTTCAGGTTGCTGCCTGGTGTGTTTAAGTCTGTTCTGCTGATTAATGGTTGCTGTAATTAATAAATAGATAAAAGGAAAGTGTTTATTCAAAATGTCAGGAGCAGCTGAGAGCCTCTGACACCTCGGAGTCTAATTCAGATCAAAGCCCAACAAGTCAGAACCATAAATCGGAGGGAAATGATGCACTGGTGCATCAGTGTAACTTTAAGAATTAAGAATTAAATGTTAATACAGTGGTTCGGTAAAAGTGGTCGGTATACTGGTGTTAATGGGACATTTTCAGGATGTTGAAGGACATATGTTTTTGTTTTGTTTTTTGTAACTAGTCACCAGTTTCTTCCTGTTTCGCCACATATTTTTTACAGACTGAAATAAGCCACGACAGATAAAGCAGGGACCTTTCTGAAGAGTCGTTGGCTGCCACCACCAGCAGAGGTGGGGTAGTAGATGTAGACGTTGTGGTCCTCGGCGCAGACAGGCTTCTCAACAAAAGGTTTCTGGAAGATCTCTCCGTTCACCTCCACATGGTCCTCTCCTTCCACCAGGTTACACTCTGACACACAAACGCACACAGAGAAAACAGTTTCTGTGAGCCAGAAAGCCCCTTTCATTACCCCTTAAAATACACACAGATGACACTCGCCCCCCTGAGTGTTTACTCATGAGCTCTGTGAAGCAGCTCTGCACTCTGAACCATGTGACTCTCATTGGTCCTTGCAAATACAGCCATTACTGTCTGGGAAGGCAGAGACATAAAACATCTGATCGCACGTCAGCCCAAGGCCTGTCTCTACGTCACCGTGCAGGAACAGGATTTGAATGGCAGACGCATCATATCACAGCACTTAAGTATGGTACACTTGCGGCTGCTTCACATTTGATGCTATATTTATCTGCAGGCTGAAATAAAACCAATGCAGGCTTAAATTAACAGCCTCAGGATGCTGCATGGACAGGGGCTGCTCTTCTGAGAGGATCAGAATGAGAAGTGGAGTGAACAGAGTCTGTGTTTTCTATTGTGTTTTTATGTGTTGCTAACGGGAGTAAAGTAAAAAGATTTTTGTTTAATTAACGTATCGAATGTCACAAATGAGGCAGCAGACTGACCATCTGGTTTATCTGGGTCACGGTTCAGCACAGCATAGCGTGGTAGATCGATCCCCTCCTCCTGCAGGATGCGATACACCTCCCTCCTGTTAAAAAATAAACAACACAACACATAAATTATGGCTGTTGTATTCTGAAGCCTCACTTTGCTCTGCAGGCATAATTTTAACCATGACTGTAAATGTGCAGTGAGAGCATGTGTGAGTACCTGTCCTGTATGTAGTACTGCATGTTCAGGTCATTGAGGAGCAGAGGGTTTCTCAGTTTGGCGTAGCTCACCGCCTTGTCCAGCGGGAATCCTGGTTAACATGCAGAGCAGATAATTTAATAAATAAATTCATAGATCACATGATGTCAATAACAAGTTCAGAGTTGTGGCTACTGAGACATTGTTAGAAACAACAAACACTTGAGACACTGTGGACTCACGTGGAGAGACAGAGCGACTGTTGGACTGAACATAATGCTGACATTGTGTTACAAGACTGACGCTCTGTTCAGTGTGTAAATGATTGGGCAGCTGATAAGAAACATGTGATCACACAGACAGACAGTACACAGGATGCATAACATGAGTCTGTGTGTGTAGATTTATTTGGTTTTGTATGATGTGGCATTTAAATGAGGACAGAGATATCATCGCTGCAGGAAACATAATTAAAGATATAATTTTTCTGCATTAAAACTTCGGGGGACTGACCCGACCAATGTTATATATTTTGCTGAGTTGTATATTTTCATTATACCAAAGGTTTGACACAATGTGCAGAGATATCTGTCATTTTAATCAAGGAAGTGGTCTGTATCATTTGGTCGCCGTTGCCTGTCAGTGGCGTCATTTCCCTTGTGGCTGTCTGACTTCTTCTCCAATTTTAAACCACATTTTTACGACAAATTTTTTAGATCTTGGTCGTTTTAATTATATGTTTTACCCAGATAAAGGATTTAGCCATTGAGCGTCTGGATCCTAAGTAATCAGAGCAACGAGCTGAGCAAACATTAACGGAGCTCGGCTGCAGCCTCTGCTGTGTTAAACAGTGTTGGAGAAGCACTGATTTTTTACGGCACACTCACACTAGGACTAGTTGTTCCGTACCGTGCTGAAGGACGAATGCATCCCCTCCCCTGTCCCCCGCTGGCACGCACTCACATTACCCCGAGCCCAAGTGTACTCAAGCATGGTTGCCTCCGGCACATACGTCATCACGTTGACATACGACCTCTTCATCTGACCAACGTGAACCCTTCGACGCCAGCATTGCTACTGTTGTCGTGGAGGGATGGTCGCATGGTTCATGGTTTGCGCGTTGCATACGTAACCTTGTGCGCATGCGTGACCAAGTGTACAGTGCTTAAGCAGACCTCTTCCAACCATACTGGGCCAGGGAAGTGTACCGTACTCAAGCAGGGTACACTTGCACTCACACTAGCCAAATAATCCAGACTTTAGGGGGCAAACGTGCTTGGGCACGGTACGATTGCCTAGTGTGAGTGTTTGTTCTGGAGAGGAGGAGACCTCTGTGGATAATTTGGCTCCTGGTAAAAATCTCCTGAGAGTTTGGATCTTAAGTTATCAGATAAGAAAGGTGAGCACACATTAGCAGGTGCTGGGCTCTCAGCCCCTCCGCAACACCTGAACAGCATCGGAGAAACACTGATTCTAACATGCAACTGCTTTATTCAACATTTTCACCCCTTTTAATCACTTGGTCTGTTTATTTTGGAGAGGAGGAGACCTCTGTGGATAATTTGGCTCCCGGTAAAAACATCCTCAACAGAGAACACTGAAGCAGTCCTAACCGAGAGAAAGTGACTACAATGATGACATTGCTCTGTCTCAGAGACAATACATGCTGCCTCTGGACCATCAAGAAGGCAGAGGTGCTAGCCAAGTAATAGACTGCTGTCAAACCAGCCGTCACTCTCATCTCTGTGGTCAAACCAGCTGCCAGTGAAGTTGGAGTGCACCTGTAGTCTGACCTCTGAGGGAGATGCATTCAAACAGTCCAAGATACACATGTGACTATGTTCGCTTTTCTGACACGACTGATACATTTCAAGTAAGGACAACTCAACACCCCTCCAAGACAGCTGGTGTAGGAGAAACACTGTAATATATAAAAATAAATGAAGCCCCACAACAGTCACTCTGTGTGTGTGTGTTATACCCTTGGAGTGGAAGGAGATGAGGCAGTCGCACAGAGGCCATTTGTCCACGGACTCGTTGAGGATGACGTCCTCAGGGAAGATGACCACAGTGATGTATTCAAACTTGCACAGCCTCTCCAGGATCTGGGTCATTGGCTTGGACTTTGACTTCTTCATCATGCAGCAGATCCCCACCACGATCTGTCGCTCCGGGGGCTGAACGAGGGAGAGACAGAGGGAGGGCAACATTTTAATGATCTGTCTGAGGAAGCGCGAGAGACAATGGCCACATTGTGCCATAAATCTCCCATAAAACCTCACACAGACTGAAATATTAGCAACAACTCCTCCTTGGAGACAGATACATTAATTGAAATTAACCCCTGTCAACACCCATATTTATATTCATCTGATAGCACCAACCATTTCTTGCAACATGTACACGACCATGACATGTCCTGTGTGTAGCCCTAAACTCTCTGGTAGTCTGTTAACTACTACCCAGCTCACTAATTCACCAAAGCATCCAATGTTAATGGGAACTAGCAGCAGGTATCACTAGTTATTAACAAGAATGTACACTAGTGCCTACCTAACAGTCAGAGTGTGTTAATGAGCACTAGTTGAGGAACTGTTACAGTCAGGTTTTTCCAGAGAAAGTTTTTCTAACACTTGTTTTCCGTAATCTGAATAAAGGATTAGAGAGACCTGATGTCTCCAGCTAGATTCTTCCTGAAGAATGTCAATGTCTTGACATTTTGTGAGGTCACAGTGACCTTGACCTTCTACCACCAAATCCTTATCAGTGTATTCAGTATGTTTACAAGACATCAGAGAAAATCAATTTGGTGTGTCAGACTTTTAAAATCCATGTAAACATATTAGTGTGAGTGAAATGGTCCTAAAGTGAATTTGTCACAGTGGGACTAACACACCCAGATCATGTGACTCCTGCATGTATACAGTCAATCAGACCCAAACTGGCCGAGGCGCTCTGAGCATGCTCCACAGTTTCCGCCCCGGGCTTTGACCCGGAAGTCCAATAGCATTAAATGTGTAAGAGAAAAAGAAGCCGCTAACAACATGGAGAAATCTACATCCAGAGCCGTGACTTTTTGGACGGACCAAATGTACAGAGCTGTAAAGTTGTCCACCATGGTAGCAGTTAGCTGCTAGCTAACCGTAGCTAACTTGTTTGTCCATTGTTTGGTCGGTGACATAATAGGTCAACAGGAAAAAGGTCCAATACTAACAAGCTGAAAGGGGGCATATCTCCACCTATCGTAGAGGAGTCGCACATACTTGGCTCAATAAATTGATTCTCCTCCCGTGCTTGTATACTGGGACAAGGACAGTAGGCCAGTTAAATGGGTTAGTCGAGCTGCAACTGTAGCTCCACTTAACTGTGCATGTAAACGTACTGACTGCTGAGTCAGCGAGACAGTGGTGAAGCAGGCTGCAACATAATTTAAACTGGACCCTTCCTTGCAGCACAGAACAGAATTTAAATATCTTTCATAGCAAGGATATTCATCATTTCAAACACTCAACTAAATATAACAGACCACTTTAGAACACTTGACACAGATTACTGAGGTAACTGTTGGAGCTTTTAAACCTGACGCTAACGCTATCGATGGTCGGGATCCTGGGCTCTCCCACACCTGAAACTGCAGGGTGCTCAGTGGTTTCTCTTCCATCTGATGCTAACACTACTGCAGTGTGACGTCTGTTTGTTGTTTTGAACTCACTACGTTCGATAGATGATGCCTTTGCATATGAATAGGTCCATTATTTAATGCTTTTATGTTAAAACATTTTGTTAGTTGTGAATAAATTCTTCATATCAAACAGTAACTGTGACTCAGTGAGTCAATAAGTATTATACATCTGACATAGTGCTGTGCATTGTTGTTGCTGCTGCCATGCTCTTTAAGATGCGCTCTAAAAATAGATTTCCCTTCACAAGAAATTAATCACCCCTCCAGTAATTTATGTGATCACTTGATCTGGGAAAACATTACTCATGCTCATCCCTAGTAAACGGCCTGGATGCCTAAATACAAAGTCGGTCTGAGTGAAATGAATCTGGTCAACAGCACAACAGACGGTAATCATATCTGTGGAGCTCCTCTGAGGACAACAAGCTGTGTTTGTGACAAGTTGACATTTTCACAGAAAAGGTGGGGAGCTCCATCATGGCTGCAAAGGGTGCACAGCTTTCACTAGAAGCTTGGTGACTCATCTGTGATGTTTTATTCACTGATAATCTGATTATTTTGATGATATTCAACCAAATGTCTTCCAGCGAGCACAAAGAGCTAAGTAGAGAAAGAGATTATAGAAATATGTAGTTTGACATCCCACCGAGTCTGTGTCTTCGTCGTCCTCATACAGCTCCATGTCTGTCCTCATGCTGTCTTCCAGGACCTCGCTCTCATCGTCCTCGCAACCCACGAAGAATCTGGGAGCGCCACGCCGGCTCTCGCCCGGGCTGTTGGGCTCTGACATCACAGTCCCCCGCGGCAGCCCTCAGCGTCCCACCGCGCCATCGTACACCAACACACCGCCAGAGCGGGCCGCCGATGGGAGGGCGCGAGGCCTGGGGAGAGGGGCGGGTCCACTCTGCCTGGGCTGGACAGCAGAGCCGGTGGATGAAGGTGTGTGAGGCAGAGGAGCAGAATGAGACTGAATGAGGGGCGCTCAAACAGTTATGTGATGTATGATGGTCAGGCCTCTGCGATGACGGCGTTACTCAAGTTTCTCATTCTTCATTCAGTAATTTTACATCTCATATGACCGGCTCAGGTTTCTCAAGAGTCTTCCGCGACTTGGAAGCTGCAGCTCCACTTATCTGTTGACAGTCCTGACCTCCATTAGTATGCAAGACTGACAGTCCTGCAAGACACACAAAACATTAAACGTTATTCATGCATAATGGCGTGGAGTAGTAATTTGCATTGCCCCTAATAAGTTACAGTCTCACTGTGCTCCACAACAGCAGCAGCATCCATGTTTCTTTTAACACATGTGACTTCTGGAAAGGAAAGCATGTGTGCATGTGTTGGTGCCTTTTCCCAAACTGGTTGTCAAGAGCAAAACGCAATATCTTCCAAAAAAAAAAAAAATCTAGAGCATCTGATGAATCCTTGAAGTCATACAAGCAGACGTAAGTGTGCAAATTTTCTGTTTGTTAGTCAGACTCAGGCGGCCCAGAGGTGTGGGGGATAATGTCAACTCTAAACAAATGTCATGCTATGGCTGTCTTCTTATTTCATTTCAATTTTGCGGTTTCCTGAATATGTTTTATAATTTGTTGTCGTCAGTTAGGTAGTGTGTAAAAGATTTAGGCATTATAACGTATAAAATAAAATCACTAATTATATCTAAATAAATGAAAATGTTTCAGTGCGGTGGCTTTTTCCAAAACAACCTCATCATGCCAAGCTGTGTAGGTAATTTTGGTCTTTCAACTAAAAAAATAATATCATGTCTGGCGCTACCAATATACCATCACTTCAAGCAGAAATGGCCGTGTGCTTGAGCAATAATTACCCCAGCACTTACTCTACTGTTACACATTTAACCCTGACGCTGCAGTCTGGTGCAGCAAAACAGCAGGGGCATCAGCTCTGATCTGCATTTCCATCACCACTAAACATTAGCCAGTCCTGGAGACAGGACGGGCAGCGTACCACACGTCGTACTGCAAACAAACCACAACTACTCATTACTCTCTGGCACGCTATGAGACACCCATCTGAACAACAAGCCGCTTTAACATCAGGCACAGCCACTCAAGGGTCAAGGCCGAGTGTTTGCAGTGGAAAATACCGTTATTAGCATAAGCAGCCTAGAAGGGGTCCGAATTAGATAATAAACAAACACATTAAGTGTCCAAAGCCTCGAGGATCTCAAGCTGAGGGAACACAAATAAGACTGAAAAAGACCAAGATCCCTTCACAGGCGATCTAAATTTGCCTCAGGATATATTAAGTGCTGTCTTAGATGAAATGTTGAACTCAGTTAATCTTTGTTGGATTCACAAATAATAATAAAGGATGTCTGCAATAAATTCACTTAGAGTGGAAATGTTTAGTCCACAATTGATATCTCAGTCAACAGATCGAGTCAGGTTACATAGAGTCAACTATATTAATAACCGATTAAAATAAATAATTAAATATTAACTGTTTTCTAATGTTCTGTGTCTTCCATGATAGTAAAGTGGGTTTTGGACTGTTGGCCAGAAAAAAACAAGCAATTTAAATATGACAATATGTTGAAATGCACTTCACATGTTCATATGCCCGCAGCCACCACGGACACAAACAGTACAGAAACAGATCACGAGAGAAGAGCTGCTGCTGCTCCTCTCTCGCTGTCTTTCAAACTCAGATCAAACAGTAAAACAACGCAGTGCTGATCAATTCAAAACCAACATTCTGTTAGTGCGTTGCCTCTTTCTCACCTCAAATGTTTTAAGAAACATATTTTAGTGGACCGTTTAGCTGTAACACGAGTTTGTGCACAGGAAGTGGGCGCCATACTGCTTCTTGCATTTAAGGTTGAAGCAAAACACCAGTTTCAAGGTATACTGTGATATACAAGTTGATGGTCATCATATCGTGTACATTTGCTTATGTACGATATTGAAAAAAAATGCAACTGATGAATCTCCCCTAAATTTTAGTTATTTTCAAAGGAAAGACTTTTTACACAAACTTCCATTAACAAACGGGTTTACAGTTTAAAGTACAGTAATTAAAACGCGTGTTCAACCAAACACAACCCTTCCATTTTCATTCCTTTAAGGCTCATTCTGACTGATCATAATATAAATTCTGTAATACAGTGATACCATGAAACTGTGACATTTTCTGAGACAGTTACTGTACCGTGAACATCTCATACCTCTGCAACCTTACTTGCTTTGTGAAAATGGAGGCTGAAAAAACTGAGCCCAAACTGTAAAACTAAGCTGTGCTGATCAAACACAAACCAAGATTCTCTTACTGCAGGTCCAAAGTCCAGCCCGGGGGCAAATTTAAACGGCCCTCAGCTTAACTTTTAAAATATACTACATGTGGCCCTTCACACTATATTAGTAAATCAAGCATGATCACTTTCAAGATCACACTTTTTTTTTTCTTTCGCAGCAGGGCTGCAACTAACAATTTCTTTAAAACAACGATTAATCTGTTGATAATTTTCTCAATTAACCGATTAGTTGTTTGGTCTATGAAATAGTGAAAATTGTCTGTCCTAGTTTCTCAAACTCCAAAGTGATCTCTTAAAATGTCTTTGTTTTGGTTTGTTGTATTTAGTTGAATATGGTATTAAACAGAGAAAGGCAGGAAATTTCATTTCCATATTTGAGAGGCTAAAAATAGCTTTTTCCACCAGTTTTGCATAATTAATAACGATAAATCAAAGATCAAAATAGTCACAATTCATTTTCTGGTATTTGGCATATCGTTGCAGATCTAATTCATTGTCTATTCCTCTCCTAAAATGTCAGCAACATATTTCAGTGCACTGTTTAACTGTAATACAAGATCATTTGCTAACAGCTGGCTGCCACACTGTTTTCTGTATCAAAACAGACAATCATGCGTTACGTCACCCACCAGCAGGGGGGTCCGGTGTGGTGCAGTGCATTCTGGTAGCTGTAGGTTTTTCTACATCTCGAGCAAATGTTTTTCTCTGGCGTTGTAGCACTGATTTCAAAAGTATTTGTGTCGTTCTACTGCACAGACAGCCTAGTTCATTTTAAATACTACTTAAACCTACTGCTGTCTTTAACCTAATATATGTTCTTGGAAAAGTTCTAATAAACGGGGGAAAGAAGACAGTTGCATCTGATAAATGTACACAAAGTTATTACTAAAGTATCTTGCCTTCACAGTGGTCACATCAGTGCACATGCATTTAAGGAAATGGAAATAAGAACACGGGGTCGGTCTGTTTCTACATTATCAGTGTTTAACTGTTGCTTGGTACACACAGACAGAAATTCATTCTTACTCCCATTTTGGCTCCAAGTTGATTTAAAATAAACTCTTTCCATGCCTAAGTGGATTAGTGTTTCAGAGCTTGAGCACAACAGTTAATCTCTTCTATTGCACCTGCTTACTCAGGCTATGAGAGCTCCGAGTGGGGCCACAGCTCCAGCTGAGGACACTGAGGTCATGTCCTCTTTATTTTTATGGGACTTGGGGTGTTTAGGGGACCCTGGGTGCAGTTTACATTCTACAGTTTCATGCTGCAAACGGCTGTTGCAGGGTGACAACCTGGTATCCCCATTATGTCAGTTTTTAAGAAGCATGTATGTTGTTCTAATCTTGATCAAAATGTATCTTTTGTACACAATCATGTTGGTTTTAAAGGGTTTTAATAGACTTAAAACATGGGGGAAACCTGAATGGAATCATTCAACTAATCTGAAAACATGAAAGCCAGTCAGTGTTTCATTATTAATTAATCTGCTGTTATTCCCTATATTAACTGACTCATTGTTTAGTCAATAAAATGTCAGGAAATAACACAAAAATGAAACAGCTTTACCAGAGCCCAAGACGATGCCTTGAAATGTCTTGTTTTGTCCAACAAACAGCTCAAAAAAAAAAACAAAAACCAAATTTCCAATTATTTAGAAGAAAATTTTTGTTTTTTGCTTCAAAAATGTACTTACAATTAGTTGATTATCAAAACAGACAAATTAATTACTCAGTCACTTGTTGCAACTCTGAAGCCAAAAAATTTGGAGATGCAACTGGACAGTAAAGGCATGGTGGTTTTATAATAGCTGACATGACAATACCGTAAAACTCCAGTTCACAAGTGGAAATTTACCAAAGTTCAACCATGACACAAAGCCAAGGCTGCATGAACTCTAGTCCTGCTTCTTCTCGTCCCTCTGACCTCTCACTTGATCTCAATCATGATAATAATCCCTGCCAGAGTTTCCGGATCTTTTTAGCAACATTTTCTATTCAGAAACGTTCCCTTTTCCTCAATTTCAGCTCCTCTTGCTTCACAAACTCTGACCTCTACCCCACCTTGAACCAGATGACTCAGGATTCCTTGCTGTGGCAGGCTCAGGCGACTCCTGCAGAGCGCCCTGCCGGATCTGCTCCAGCCTTTAACCTAATGAACAGTGGAGCCTGAGTCTGCGCCAGAACTTGTTTTAATAAAACCATTTTATCATCTCATTCATACTGTAGGGGCCACAGCCGTGTTGACTTTAGCAAGGAGGCAAAGTTCCAGATATATTTTACCTGACAGTTAAGGCTGCCATGCTGCACCCATGCAGACTGATGTGGGTGTGTGGGCGCTCATTTATTGTTAACTCTTCATTTCAAGTAGCAACATGATGAACCACAGTTGTGCGCACAGTGTCCTTATTTCTCTTTAAATGCTGATATTAATCATTTCTACTCCATGTCTTGACATGTGACTATTTGAGGGTGAATTAATACAAGATTCAGCTTTTCACCACCAGAGCTTTTCGCCTTGTAGTGTCTAGAAGGTTATAAGAAAACTGTTTGAACAGTCTGCAGTCTGTACACGTACTAATGCCTTTAAATGAAAATTTTAATTAATTCAAAATATAATTATCTTATATATATATTATCTGCAACTAACACTGACATTTATAATAATCAGCTGATTATTTTCACAATTAAAATTGTGAAAAATGCCCATTAAAATTTAAGTCCAGGCGACATCTTCATCTTCTTATTTTGTCCAACCAACAATCCAAAACCTCAGACATATCAATTTTTGATATCACATAAGATTAAGAGAAAGCCTAACAACTGAAAGCTCAGAGTTGGTATGTTTGACATTTTGCTTTAAAAAAAAAACAACAAACAAAACTCAAGCGATTAATCAATTAAAATCATTTAATGACAGATTTTCAGGGACAGGTATCCTGCTGCTCTTTAGCCCTTCTTCAGTGGGCCCTTCTGGCTTTGACAAAAAATAGAAATGATTTTTTTTTTAACATTTTAATTTTTATTTATCATTGCTTTAGGTCAAAGTGATTTGAATATCTCCATTTGTAAAAATGTGTAAACTATACACTGAATTTAAAAGAAAAAGTTTTAACATTTCATCAATTAAAATGTGCGTCATACGTCTTAAGGTTTACCAAATGTTAAGATAGCAGAAGCTAGTGTTGAGTCTTGAGCTAGGCTAGCTATGGAGTCCAAATCCAAAAAAGGAAAAGTCTTGGAAGAAAATAAAAAAGAACAGTGTGTGGGAAAATTCATTTACTATCACTGCCAACGCTGCAAAGTTAAAGTCCCAAATAATTGTAAACAGCGCCCTACAGAGTAGCTACTTTGTGGTAAAACACATTAATAAATACTGATTTAGACCTATTACTAATGGTGATAGGCTAATTCAGGATTAATAGGCGGTGTTACCTTAATCATATGTTTTGTGGTTATTTTGTAATAAAGGTTGCAGACCCCTGTCATAGGGGAATTAAGCCTGAAGCTGCTCCACAGATAATTCATTGTGAAAGACGTTCTGGATCAGTGGTTCTCAACTGGTCCAGCCAAAGGGTCCAGATTTCTCCTCAGTCATTAGTTCAAGGTTCACACAGTTTAATATATTCAGCGTCATATCGTCCAGTGAGTTTGTTGTCTCAGTCAAGGAGCTGACTGTTAATCACTCACTCTACAGCAGGACACAGCACTTCAAAATAAAAGCCCTCTGCTGGAAATTCACTGCACTTCAAAACGAAGTGTGTTTTTTTTACAAAAGTAAAACATTGGCGAGTCACCTGCGATCCATTCACAATGGACCGATGACCCTTTCGGGCCGTGATCCAACAGTTGGGAACCACTGGTCTAGATGACACTGAGAGGCGGGTGTTCTGAGTATTTGAGTATTTTCTGTTTAACAACTGGGATCACTCCAATAGATTAAGCTTATTTGGTTATAAAAAAAAAAGAGAGAACAAACATGTGTCCACAATATCAGGCTCCCATTCATTGTCAATGGAGCAGCTCCACATTTTATACCCCATGACATCACATGTTTAAGCTTCGAGAGAGAGCAGCTTCAGTTCACGAAATATTGATTTATCTTTTCCAGGTCATGACAGTAGGTGGTGCTCCCCTTTAATCTTAGTTGTCTAATCGTATTTGGTTTGTATTCACAATGTTTTGCAGGAAAGTGAAGAACTTTATTATGAGCCTTGGACTTCCTCAGCATTTTTGAAATCCTGTCTTTACACCTGCAGCACTGAGTATAAACACTTCATAACACCACCTCTGATTAATTGAAGAAACACACCTCAGTCACACAAACACACAATCACCTGAAGGAAGACACTAATGTCCTGGCTGCACCTGATGTTCTGATGAAGAGGCCTGACAGGTTTGACTGTATGAATCTAGGACACAAGACACGATGTTAAACTGAACTAAAAATACCCATACAGCACCCAGGCATGGCTAACGTTAACATATACCGCAGACTGACGGTTGTTACCATTAATTTACATCTCCAGATTACAGCAACAAGTCCCTTATGTTACTAATGTTTTGGTATAATTTAGCAAAATAGATGCCAGAAAGGGAGGACGCACATTTATTCATACGCTCACCAAAATACTAACGTAATTTAATTATGATATTAGTCTTTAAAACAAATCTCGACTGCAACACAGTTAGCTAAATCGAGAAAGACGTTATTTGTCGTTAGCCTTCGTTCATTTTAACAGTGTTAAAGACATTTAGCTAATGTAAGCTAATGTTAGCATCCAGCTAGCTGCTGCCCCGGCTGCTTCGACAGTGTAAACAAGCCCTTCAGAGCCATTTTGTTCGCATTTTGAAGAAAATATCAAACGTCTGTGCGATTGTTAACGTCAGCGCTAAACACTGGCAGCGTGTCGGTGATGTTCCCGTTCCCGCAGAGTGACATTAAATGATGAACTCACGGTGTGGCAGGACGGTTTGTATCGATGCCTTCTCCTCGCTTCCTTCACTCTTGACAGTTTGCATGTGAAACCAATCTTATTTTTTCCAGTTTGACGCACGACTGATGGACGCCTGAAACAACCAATGGGAGAGGAGGAAGAGTTCGAGAAGGCGTGTCAGCAAGAAACACACGAGCCAATGAGCAGCGAGTAACGTCACTTTGCGTGTACAAAACAAGGAAAAACAGAGCGTCAGCGGCCTCTGGCGGCCAAACTGAGACATTACTACATATTGTGGTCATTCCTGTTCTGCAGCATGTCTGTGTCCACACATGTAGATCACTCTTACTGTGAACTGCATCATGAAACTTGCTCCATTTAGTTGGTTGGTCTTATTATTATTTATTATTTTATTTTCTTTATTATCTTATTGTTTTACATCTGTGCTGTGGAAAGATATTTCTGCTGCCATTCAGCATGTGTATTTATTATATCTTGCTTTTATTTTTCACTGCTTACAATCATCACTCAGATGCAATATCAGTATGTGCTAAACTGCAACATCTTTATTGTCCCATCACGTGAATTTAGTCTGTCTCTTTATTAAATTTTGCTTCTTTTTGCTGCTTACTTATTACATTGCCTTGTGTTTGTGTTTTCCCACAGGATCTTAGTCCTATCGTTCTCAACCACTTTCTGTGGTGTCCCATCAGGACTTGGTGACTCCTTGTCCATACTTGGCACAGATGCTCCTGTGCACTACCCCAGCCACTTGGTTGTGCCTCTCGGTGCTCTCTATCCCAGTTTGCATCTCACATCCTGCTACTATGTGCTGGACTGTCTCCGGGGGTCCTGTCTGCTGTGGTAGACCCCTGCCTCTATAGATCTGGTGCTCAGGGCCTGTTCTTGTGCTGCCATGATCGAGGCCTCTGTGCTGTCCCTTAGGCCAGCTTCTTATAGCTACTAGAAGGATTTTTTGATGTCAGCCACTTCCTCTGTCTGCCAATTGGTCCTCTAGGATATTTCCTCTTACTCTTCATCACCCCATCTTCTGCTGCCTGAGGCACTCTCTCTGAGCAGGTCATCCTGGGGTCCATCTTCCTGATCTTGGATGCTCTTTGTTTTAACCCGAATTGTGGCTCTGACACTCACTAATCCTCGCCCTCCCTTTTTACGCTGCTGGTAGAGCCTCAGGGTGCTGGACTTTGGGTGCATTGTGAGGAGTTTTCATGTCTTGACATCAGCGGCATCCATCTCCTCCTGTGTCCATCTCACTATTCCAGCTGGGTATCTGATGACTGGGAGGGCCTCCATGTTGATACATTGAGCTGGCTTCTTAGCACCTGTCTTACCCTCTGTAGGTATTTGGCTGTGGCTGACCTCTTTGCATCCTCGTCATGACTCCCATTGGCCTGTGGGATACCCAGGTATCTGTAGCTGTCCTGTACGTCTGCCATCCTGCCCTCTGGTAGCTGCACCTGCTCAGTTCTGATCACCCTCTACCATGTGGCCATGTCCTCACTGTAAATCCTGGTGAGGTGATATATATATATATATATATATCTTTCTATATACATGTGTGTGTTTAAAAGAGACATCGCTGTTGAGTTTTTTGGGGGGTGGGCTTTTGAGCACCACAAGCCAAGTGCCATCTAGTTCCATTATATTGGAGAGAAGGCAGACATGTCTACAGCCAATATCTCTTTGGGTTGAGCTGTCCATTTAAGAAAAATTTTGACCTACTTGTACTTTACTTGAGTATTTATATTTTATAATCCAACTTCACCACCTTTCAGAGGTAAATACTGTACATTTTTCTGCACTACAGCAATTTCATATTTTGAAGAAGAAGATATACTCCATTAATCACTGAGGGGAAATTCAATTTCTTTTTCAATCTTATCTTATTGTATCTTATCTTGTCATATACACACACGCCCAAAATACACACATGCACAAACAGGACCTATACATGCATTAAATGCTGTCAGATTGAGGGGGCTGCCTATGGACAGGTGCTCCAAGGAGGTTTGTTGCCTTGTTCAAGGGCACCTCAGCAGTGCCCAAGAGGTGAACTGGCACCTCTCAAGCTACCAGTCCACGATCCATCTTTGGTCTGGAGGGGAAGTTAAACCAGCAACCCTCCAGAGCTGCTGCCTAATAATGAAATATAATTAACAAATGATTATTTTTTACAAAGTAATTTAAATGAGCTCCAGTTTTACCAGCTGCAACATTTAAAGGGATGGAAATATTAATGCATCAATAATTAGTGAGTACTCTTACTCTTAATACTTAAAGTATATTTTGATGATAATACCTTTTGCTACTTTTACTTAAATAAAGGATCTGAGTATTTCCTCCATCACTGTGCGACAGTATTACCTCCAACCCCTCAGAGATACTGAGCATTACAGCATCTTTTACCAGTAATACCGTTGGTGTACGTCAATGACTGTGTATTGTACTGCATAAATCCAACAACAGGAAGTGTTGTGGTGAGCCCTCCTCCTCAAACTCAGCATTTTCTAAAAGGTGACCCTGCCCTCCTTCCATAGAGTCAGCAGAGCAAACTGCCCGCCTGCTGCTGCTGATGTAAAGGCTTCACTGACGTCAGCGTGTCTCTGAGCGTCCCTGTTCAGACCAGAGTCTGTTTGGCCCCTGCACCACCCTGATCCTTACATACCTGTGTGCAGGCCAGCTACTGAACTCTGCAGGGTCACAGAGGGCCGTGATGCTGCTCATGAAAAGAGCATTTCATCAACAGCAGAGTGTAAAACAAGGTTCCTCTATAGTTAAACATGGAGGGGAGCGTGGGCACCCACACGTACAAATAGTGTCAGTGTAGACATTAAAATACATTTTCCCTGTTGGTGTGAGATTTGTTCTTTAAATAAGCTACAATTTACACTAAAACTCAAATGTGGTGTTTGTGTTGCATCACCTGAGCATGTAAGCACTGAGACAGAGTGTTAGCTGTCAGATTTATCTTGACTTTATCTGTCTTCTCCCTCACTACGTGCTGCTCCAGTCACAAAGAGCCTCTGTGAGGAGATCCTCCGCTGCCCTCCGCCCTCATATGGCTTCCATTTGCCAGTGACTTACAGCAACAGGTCAGACTGGGACAAGGAGGCTCATTATGAATGCAGCTCCAGTCTCTGTACCTCTGGGTCTCTGCAGGACCTGGTTGTTCCTCTAACTGATAAATGTGGATGCAGTCATGTGGATGAGGCAACCCTCAGCTCGTAGGTGGAGGTGTGGCATGTGGAAATTTCCACAAAAGGGTCAAGTGAGTGCTTCAGATTATTCTCTTTAACATGCATGTGTGTAAACCAGTCCAGTGGAGCTGTTGATATTAAAGGACACATCTGGGGAAAAAACTAAACCAACACTGAATATCCTGATGAATCGTGTTCCTCTAGGTTGTTGTCCAAAAATTAAAAACACATTAGTGATCCACACTGTTGCACAGGCTGACATGTTTCTCAGTTATGATAAATGTGGGCACTGTGGTTTATTTTGAGTCAGTCCCATGTACACAGTCCTGCTGTTTGCTAGCACGCCAAACTAACCCTATATGTAACCCTGTTGGAATAATGTTTGCTGAAAACAGCAGTGACCGGCTGTTATTGGAAATTATGTAGCCTTTATAAAGTGTGACTGCTTTGATCACTTCTTATCAGATCATGACAAAATAACTTTTGTTTTTTGTCAACAAAAAGGGAAAGAGGAAGAAATTTCTCAGAAGTGATCTTAAAAACAGAAGTATGGAAGACATTTTTAGATTTATTCACCTTAATGTGGCAGCCAGAAGAAAAATTGGCACTGTACGTTTCTGCAAACTATGAATGCATTACATCTGCACATTTTATGCATATCATACCAGTGTTTCTAAAATGATGTATTATATGAGGTGCCTTTCTCATCAGGAGGTGGAGGGGATGGTGGATGTCCTGACACTGAGGTGAGATGACTGCATAGCTGCAGACCACTGTTCGAGACAAACAAACAAAAAAACAGTTGTTATTTGGGAATCACTGTGTTTCCAGCAGCTTTTTAGCCCCAAACATGAGTGTTTTTAGCAGCTGTTTGCTGTTTTTCCAGTGTAGACAGTGTCAAGCCCGGCAGTTGTTATTTAACAAGACATTGCTGCTTCTCTAGGAGGAACTGTGCCCCCACAACTGGATACTTTAAAGGTCCAGTGTGTAGAATGTAGTGGCATCTAGTGGTGAGGTTGCAGAATTAAAACTTCTCCTGTGTGCCAAGCGTGTAGGACAACTATAAAACGCGAATGGCCCTGTCTACAGCCAGTGTTTGGTTTGTCTATTCTGGGCTACTGTAGAAACGTAACAACCTCCATGGAAGAGGACCCACTCCGTATGTAGATATAAACAGCTCAGTCTAAGGTAATAAAAACACTACAATTCTTTTTTTACTAAAGAAAACATAATTGTGAATATTATATACTATTTTTGCCAGTCGTTGCTCCTAAAGCCTGCACACTTGACCTTTAAGCCAAAACACGATCTTTTTCTAACCATAACCAAAGGTGAAAATATAACGTATCAGTGGTTTGCAGAAACGTACAATGCCAGCATTTTTTTCTGGCAATTGGGTTGTGCTGATATGACGGCAGAGAAATTGACTTCTCTTCGACGTAATCTTTGCAGGGTAAAGATCTCTTCATAGTGCATCTGTAGTGTAATGTACATGTTTAGTCTTATGCTTTAGTATCAGTTGACCTTTAAAAATACATGTCCAGGCAGTATACTCTGCTTGATCATAACCAGTCACATCTTGGTTTATTGTTTCATGTATCCACATAATGTGCACACACACACACACTCATCGGTGTATTGTATTGGATGCAGGATCTGATGTTCAAGGACTAAAAGGGGAAAGTATCTAGGATCTGATAGGATTTGATGTTCATGTATAACACCATTATGTTCGGGCTTGTGTGGGAAGGATTACAGAGAAGAGGTATAAGAGAGAGCACACAGAAAGCAAAACTTCAGTCCTGCTCCGGAGCTTGACTCACTGAGTTGTATGTTGCCTGCGAACGCATTAAACTCAGTTGCACTCGATTCTACGTGTCTCCAGTGATTCCTTGACTGCTGAGTATTTGGTTTTAAAGATACTTATTTTGGACAAGAGCAAAAGTAGTCTAAAAGGTGAAGACGAGGTCGGGACCCACCAGACCCAGTTCCTGGCCCCGAGTTCTGCTTCGTCACATCAAATCGCTTTTCACAGTTGTGCTGTTGTCTAACAACAGATAGGTGTGTGACAATACATGCTGCGACAGGAGCAGAGAAAAAGAGCAAGCAGAGGGCAAGTGAGGAAAAAATGCATTTAATTCTGGGGTCAGTGAAGCTGGCAATAAGACAGTGGTGTGAAGTGCAGGAGTCCAGGAGTGCGTGTCTAGCCACTGCCAGTGAGGGGCTGTACATTGAAAATAATAGGGGAGTATTTTTTGACATGCAGCATTGCCATCGGTGTGTTTTAGCCTTTTGAGTAACGTCACCATGTCCCTCACCTTTATCCCAAATTTACTTCAAATAAAGTTGCCTGAAATGTCACATCATTAACGCTGCTCTTTTGCTCTCTCTGTATCGCAGGTATTCATGTCTACATCCAGCTGGAGATGTTATATTAACTCTCTTCTGTCTAATCTTTGCCTCTGCAAACACAGCTGCTCAGAGAGGGTTTAAATTATACTGCAGAAACTCTGTGTTTCAAGGAGCTGCAGTGGCTTTAAGTTATTTTAACACTACATGTGAACACGTCCTGTTTGACCCAGCGCGGTGAGCATGGTGTCAGAAAGCCATATAAAACATGTACAAGACTTCTTTCAGAGGGTGAAGCACGTGTCACAACGCGGCGGTTAATGACTCTGGGTGTCGAGTGAACGCAGCGGTCTGGTTGCCGGTGGACTTCGTCTTTTATCAGCTGTGTTTTCCAGCCCTGCTCGGGGAGAAGAAGGTCTGGTTTGTTCTCTGTGGAAAGGAAAGAATGCTCTGTCAGGAACACAGCGAACAGGCCCACAGATTAAGCATCTGTGCTCATTTTGACACAGAGAAGTCGACATGCACGAACAGGCAAAGACATGAGCTCAAGCATGTTGTGGACAAACTGAAACTTTACTTTCAGGAGCTTTTCATGTGTGAGACGACATCAAGAGACCGTTGGGACAAAAACAGCTTCAAAAGTCACTGGAAAAAGAAGTTGATTTCCTTTTTTCAAAGTACTGCACCTTGTGTGTCTGACATCCTCCTCACATTACATATGGAACAAAACTGTAGCTATTCCTGTACTTGAAAAAACCCATCACCTGTGAACATAATGGAGACAGCAATTACGTGTCCCTAAAAAGCACTTAGCAAAACAAATTAGCTGAACATAACTCCTGGCAGACAGGGTTGATTTTTGTGTGTGTGTCACGATGGTGCAAGCAGAGAGGTAAATATGACATTTAATGACATCTTGACTAAATATGTTACAGTTTATCTTGACATGAATGAAGCACTTTAAAGTAACACCAGACTGTTTCTGCTGCTGAAGCAGGGGCGTAAACACAGACAGTGCAGGCAGTACGGTTGCACTGGGCCCCGTGGGGTGGAGGGGTCCAGTTGGCACCAAGAAATACAATGAATTAGAATTATTAGCACACATAATGTGATAAAAAAACAAGTATATAAAAATAAACATGGCAGGTGTTGTGCAGGAGAGGTAAGAAACCTGAAGGAGCTTATGGTGAAAACCTCCCCTCTTGACTTTCAAATCTATTCTGATGCAAATAATATTTACTCTCCAAAACAAGAAGTTATAATAATCATAAATGAAACAGACACATTCACATGACACATAAATTGTTCAAAAAGACAAAAAATCTCCATCGTAAGGCTGAGCCCAGCCACCCTGCGGAGGAAACTCATTTCGGCCGCTTGTACTCGCGATCTCATTCTTTCGGTCACTACCCAGAGCTCGTGACCATAGGTGAGGGTTGGAACGTAGATCGACCGGTAAATCAAGAGCTTCACTTTCTGGCTAAGCTCCCTCTTCACCACAATGGACCGGTTAAGCGCCTGCATCACTGCTGACGCCGCCCCAATCCGCCTGTCAATCTCCCGCTCCATCCTACCCTCACTCGTGAACAAGATCCCGAGATACTTAGAAAGTTAAGTGTTGCTTTAAATCATGAGACAATACAATTTACAGCAGCTAGTTTAGGTGAAAAGTCTCTCAAGACTGACGAGCTGAGCACATCTGCAAAGGAATAGAACTAGCCTGGTTCCAGACCATAGACCCCGCCCACTCAACTGAGTAGGCTTGCATCTCTGGTCAGGCATTCTGCAATGAATTTGCAATTTATCTCGTCCAAACGATGGACAGACCAATGAACGCCAGGGGTCTAGCGATTAGCCAATCAGCGCCACGCTGATGTCAAGCTATACGCCAGTGAGTAACTGGCGAGGATAGCAACAATGGCGACCGCTACAGATCCTACAGACCACATTAACAATGCTATCGAGGGATTTCGCCACTACTCGCGTTAATGGAGGACCAAATTAAGGAAGCTGCTAAACTGGATTTAACGGCGATGCAGCTGGGCGTACACGACGACGGAGACATTTTAAACGGGCAATGCTCGCTTGTTTTCAGCACCCCCGAGGCATGGATACTAATGACGTCACATTCTGGGTGAGTCGTTGATCTCTACTGATTGGTTAGGGAAAAAATCAAATTCCCTCCCCCTTGTAAATCGCCTTCAATGGAAGCCATGTCAGACTGAAGGCTCTGAGAGCTTCAGTCTGATACTCAGGCTAGAATAGAACATAAAAGCAGAAGGAAGACACACTGTTGGTAAAATATATATACGCCTAAAACTCTGTGTGTGTGTGTGTGTGTGTGTGTGTGTGTGTGTGTGTGTGTGTGCGTGCTTCATAACTAGGGCGCACTAGGGCCCGTCATAATAGCGTGCACTGGGTCCCACTGTAACTCCTTTATGCCACTGTACCAAAATAAAGGGTGGAAAAGTAGCCTAGTTAATGACTGATGAGGTGTATCTGACCCAAATGTTGCATTTATGATATGGGAGCCAATTATCTTTGTAACGAAATGAAGACTTAAATAAACTTTGCATAAGTTAAAATCCTGTTAAAATCATGTGTTTAGTGTGTAAATGATCTCTGTGTTTGTTAGATGCTCTGATTTAAAACCAATGTGAACAATGAAATGATTCTACTGACACTGAATAATATACAGGCTCCTCTTTTTTACCTGAGACTCCAGACTTTCTTCATGGATGCTTTTTTCTTCAGTGATCTGATTGGTCAGAGGTCGGGGTGCTGACAGGCTGTGATCTGATACAGTTAACTGTATAAACATAAATTACCACAGTAAAATAAAATCAGCTTCATAGTACTGAAAACCCAGAGTTAACCCTGAAGTTACCTCGCTAACTCCAAATCCTGCTTCGTGGTCCAGGCCTCTGTTTTATTTATTTGTATATATATATATATATTATTTGGACTCAGGCAGGAGACATGTTGTAGATATTGTACAAGTCTCACGTGCAGCAGGAATCAGGAGCTTGTTTCTGACCTCCTGCACAAGCTGAAGCTGCAGACGTGGTTCTGTTCTGCAGAGAGCTGCACACAGTGGCCATTCATATGGAAAAGAAAAAATAAACACGCTCTGCTTTCAAAAAATGTTCTCCTGAGAGGTTTCTAACAAAATCCTTTCAGCAGCAGAGAGCAGACTTCCCGACTGCAGGGAAGTTTAAATAGAAGGTACAGTCCATCAGCTCGGTAAATACCCCTCCACACCCCCCGCGACAGAACAATGAACACTGACACAGCTCCAGGTAAAATGATTTAATGAGTTTGTACATTAAGAACATGGTGATCTTAGCTGAGAATAAGGACTGGAATCAAAACAGCTCACCTCCCTATGTCCACAGTACAAAACTCTACACTAATAGTATACAATTTCATGTCATACGCTTTTTCGTGAGTTGAAAAATCTGAACTTCAGTGACAAATTCAAGCTGCGATAGCCAATCAGCACTGAGATCTTCTGGGGGTGTATGACACAGAGGAAGTTGTGGAAGTTCAGGTGACACTTAAGTCAGCCCGTGTTTTAGAGTGTACCTCTCGCCCACTTTCACAACAACAACTGTTTTTAAAGGGTTAACATCTGACTGCCATGCTACAGACTAAGGATGGGCAAACAATGCAAACTTCATAATCCAGCCCGGTCTCTTTTGTTGCTATATACTTAGGTGGAAAGTACTGCCTAGTTTCCCTGTAAGTTTTGGGAAAATTACCCAGTACTTTCAGACTAAGGACAGGCAAACAGTGCACACTTCATAATCCAGCCCGGTCTCTTTTATATACAGTTTTAAAAATCATTCTAAACTCAAGTGGAAGGCAGTGTCCACACTACAACTATAACGACAACGATAGCGGTGGACAATATCGTTCGGATCACTTTCAGAGCGATTTGATGAACGATAGAAACACTGACAGCCAATCAAAATCCATCCGAAATGACAGGTTGAGATATTCATCACGTCACTATGTCACTCACAGACTCATTCAACATGGCGGACGACGGAGGAGAGAGGCTAATCACGGAGGTACAAAAAAATCCACCCCTCTATGATAAGAGTGATCGACTTTATAAAGATGTGACCAAGAAGAGGGACATCTGGGACGCAATCGGGCGCACCCTTGGCATAAGTGGTGAGTGTTTTTGTTCATGGAGATAAGACGTTTATGAATAGCCAACGCTAGCTGTTACGCTAACTAGCATTACCTCACGTAGCTAAACATGAATGACAACAACTGTCTCGCCTCCTTATGATTATTATCACCACCGTTCACGGACCAAAATTAGCACCCATTTAACATTACCAGCTGAATGCTGGTGAAATATGCAAGTGGCTGGTAGATTTGCTGCACTTATCAGCCCAAAAAAACAATGGCAATGTTAATCTATTGAGTGGTAAAGTTTTAATATTAACAAGCTTTTTTTGGTTGGTGGACAAAAATGTTAATTTTGCACCCTGTCTTCCTCTGATTATTATGGAAATAACTAGCTATGTATGTAAGCGATTTGAATGTGTAAAAGTGTACATGTGTCCCTGTACATGTTTTGTAATTATAATTTTTAAATTTTCAAGGTGACAGCGCCCGAAAGAAATGGACTCACATCAGAGACGCTTATCACCTTAGCCGAAAAAAGAGAGGCAAGAGTGGGGACGCAGCTAAATTTGTAAAGCCATACAAATACAATGGCATACTGGAATTCATGATCTCGCACCTCCAGTACAGGGAGTGAGTATATGATCAATAATCACATTTGATGTTGTACAAATTATCAAGGAGTAAATTTATTCATTAAGGACCTCACAGAACATAAAACAAGATGTATTTCTCACATTAAATTGTGCAATATAGCAAACCATGTGACTAAAATTAAGTTATCTTTATAGAACATCAGGTAACCTGCAAAATGAGGATGAGGAGGCAGATGAGGAACCATGTGAGGGACAGTCAGAGCAGACACCGCAGCAGCTGAAAAGAGCAGATCCAGGGACATCTACACCCAACTCATCTTCAAAAAAGAGTGCTGCAAGTGCCCAATCTAGTCTGGACACTGCTATATTAGAGTACTTGGAGGGTAGGAAACAGCAGCAGGAGGATGAGCTCGACACATTTTTTAAATCCATGGCTACCTCCATGCGCAAGATGCCGGAGAACACCAGGGCCATGCTTAAATTTAAAATCCATGAGCTGGCCCATAGAGCTGAAATGGAGACCATGTATCAGATGCACTCTTCTCAGGCATCTGTCTGGGACAGTAGCATGGACAGTTTTCACTAGGGTCCCAAAGAATGTGTGAAATAAAAAGGTTTGTACTTAGAAGATTTCATAAATGTTCTTATTGTCTCTATAACTGACTAAATGAAGAGCCAAAAAATTATTGTAAACAAGGCATTAAGACATTTGTATAATGTTAGTAAACCGAGGTGATTAGAAACCTATTAATCTAGTAAAACAAAAAGTTTTAAATTTTGCTTTACGACAAAAGTAAATATGATGATGAGCTCCAAATCTTATTACTTTTCTCAATAACATGAACAATAACTACAGTTCATTATATACAAATATACAAGTATTCAGTGAATTTACTGAGCCACTCCAAAGCAGGCATTCTGCTGCCATGGCACTGCTCCAGAGGTGGACATGAAATAGACTTTGTAGGCCTCCCTAATCAAAAATGCCTCCTGGGATGGGTGATTCCCACACAGTGGTAGGTTCTCAACTGCTCCACTCGCTGTAGGAACTGCCACACTCTCTGCCTGGTGTTGAGTAGTTGGGTTCGAGGTTTTAATGGTATAGTTATGTAGAATGCAAGTGGCCTTGATCACCTTATCCACGTTCTGAGGCTGCAACCTGATCCTTCTTTGATATACTTCCCACTTGGAGGCAAGTATTCCAAACGAGTTCTCTACCACCCTCCTTGCTCTTGATAGCCTGTAGTTGTAAACCCTCCTAGCCTCGTCCAGGTCCTTTCCAGGGAAGGGGCGCATTACGTTATGTGAGAGAGGAAAGGCTTCATCTGGTACAATGACATGAGGGGCTGGCTGTGAGGAGCCAGGAAGTGGTTTTGGCTGAGGGATGGCCAGGGTGTTATTTTTTATGGCTTTGCCTAAGGCACTTTGTGCAAATATGCCGCCATCACTGCTGGAACCATGACCACCAACATCTATGATGGTGAAGCAGTACCTGTGGTCAACCAGGGCCATCAAAACAATGGAGAAACCACCTTTATAGTTAAAAAAGGTGGATCCAGAGTTTGATGGTGCCTGGATGACCACGTGCTTCCCATTCCAGGCACTGATGCAGTTGGGGAACTGCCATCTTTGCTGGAATCCAGCTGCAACTTCCAGCCAATCATTCTCTGTTGGAGCTGGCATGTAGAGAGGCTGCAACTTTGCCCATAAGGCATCACACACCTCGGGGATGATTTCTGCCACTGTGGACTTTCCAGTACGATAGTTAAGATATATTGTTTTAAATGAGTCCCCTGTGGTTAGGTACCTAAAAAGAATTAAAAAATAATGCCAATTAATATTGAACAAAATCTAACTTAAATGCATAAGTTAAAATCTTATGAAATGACAGTGGGGGTGCCATCAATTAGCTTAATTTCAGGGACATTTTTGTCCAGAATAATGTTGGAGGAGTGCTTATAGTATTGTTTTCTAACCATAGCCGTTTTTTTTTTATTGATTTTTTTTTTTTCAGGTTCTTCATAGGAACATGAGAGTCCACCTGCTCTTTCCAGATCCATGAAGAGAGGGGAAAAACTACATACACAGGGTTCCCAATCCTAGAGGAAGTTTTAGCAGTGTTAAAAGTGATATTTAAAATGAAATACAAATAAATGAAAATTACAAGATATTTGAACTGTTTCCTGTTTGTTTGTTTTCTCTCTTTATGGTTACTGAGTTGTACATTCAGGTCTGTAGTGACCATTGTGACTGCTACTTGCGCTCAAAAGGCCAAGACTGAACTGCCAAATGTATTACTGTAATTTGTTGAATAGAGTGTGAAATTAACTTTTTTTTTGTCCAACAAAATGTCTGTGTTCAAATGCTGGCAGACACTCAATAGAGTACCATTGTTTTATGTTGTTGTTGTTTTGGTCGGGGGGGGTGCTGGTGAGTGAAGCAAATTGACCAGCCACTTGCATATTTAACCAGCATTTAGCTAAATGCTGCTAATTTTGGTTCCTGGATTGCAGTGGAGAAAAAAAGACCCAGTTTTCTGCACTCAGACACATGATGACAAGAGTTGCTGCCCACTTATGCCACAAGAGGGAGTATACCTTTAATTGAGCATATCTGTCAGTAGCTGAGTCAAGTCACATTAAATAGCGCATAATGGAAAGGCTGGTCAAAAACGTTACAATGTATAGCAATGTTTGTGTATTTAGCAGAATACCAAGTAGAAGAAAATAACTCAATCTACTTTTTTCACGTTTGCAACACTGTGCCGTTTTCCCCTTCCAGAGGATCCACTCATTTGGATTAAAAACAGGTCAGCATCGCATGACGGTTTGTACAGTGTATGATTTTTGATGTTGAATAAAACTAAATTTTAAGCTAATTGATGGCATTTAGGAAACACTTTTTAGATGGTCTAACGTTACTGTAGTAGCTCGGTCTGACTATTGTGCTTTACAACATTAAACGCTCATAATATTAGATTGTAAATTATGTGTAAAAACACATAGCCTATTTTATACCTGAGACACATTGCCAAACGGTCTTTGGCGCTGATGGGGTCTCTGAAGTTTGTTTTTTCCTTAGTGATGTCCTCTTTGATGATTGCCAGGATAGCATCAAATTGTTGTTGACTCATCCGAAAGTATGAATAAAATTTGTCTTCAAAAGATGCCAGCTCTCTTAACAGAGTGTGGTATTCTCCAAACTGATCTCTTTTTTGAATGATTTCGTGATCCCACACCCTTCTGGTTTTCTTTTTCTTTCTTGCAACATACAGCAATAACAGGTCATCAATATCCATTTTATCCATCACTCTGCTTCCCTGCCGACCGCATCGAGCAGTGTGTGTTTGGCGTAACTTAGCAACACAATGATATCGTTCATTGGTGTGGATGCTGCCATTGTGATCGTTATAGTTAACGTTACAGTTATCTTTCTTGGTGTGGACGGCCCTTGAGGACGGGCAAACAGTGCAAACTTCATAATCCAGCCCGGTCTCTTTTGTTAGTATATACTTAGGTGGAAAGTACTGCCTAGTTTCCCTGTAAATTTTGGGGAAAGTACGCTGTAGATGTGAGAACAGCACCTACCATGTGGTTTCTGTGTAATTTAATAATAAAAACATTTTATAACTTTTCATGACTCATTATTGTGTATTTTAAGATATATGTAGGCTATATTATTACATTACTGTATTGTTCGTGTTTCGTCCTCGGATGGCACTACAAGACTTCCAGAGATGTGCACTTGAGAGAGGTAAGTTTGCTTTGTACTCCAGCCTGCCCGTTAATTAGGCAATTTGCAGAATATAGACCCATTTCTTGACATATTCATATTCAAACTCATTCAATGAAATGTAAAGAAAACATAAATATTAAAACCTTGGAGTGTGGGTGAAATTGCCTGATGACACATAGGCTACATAAAAGTGACTGAATCAACTGCCATGAGCAAAGGGCAAGAGCATTTGTTTTTACTGCACTTCATACATATACAGACTCATATAAGGAAATTAAACCATAAGTTTTGGGAAATTACATAAGTGATGAGTTATACTCTAACTCCCGGGGAAGTATGTGCCAAGTGACCACGTCATTATACACTAACTCCCTGGAAAGTATGTGGTAAGTGACCGCAAGGAATTATGCTCTAACTCCCGGGGAAGTACATGTGGGAAAGTGGGCGAGAGGTACACTCTAAAACGCGGGCTGACTTATGAAGTGTTCATTCATTGATTTAGCATTGTCACACATGTATGACCCGAGTTATTCGCATGTATGAAGCAAGTCAACGCAAATTATCTTAGCATTCAGATTTGTGCGAGTAATGCAACGTGAAAATTTACATCACAATGCAAAAACTCACTGCGTTTGATGTGAATGCAACATTAGAATGAGCTGTTTCCACCTACATATGGAGCAGGTCCTCTTCCATGGAGTCTGCCATGTTTCTACCATATTTAAGAACACATAAAACTAACTCTGGCTCTAAAGGACAACTTTCTGTTTCTGCATTTTGCGTTTTTGTGTTGGCCACCATAGCTCTGCTACTTGCTTGACACTCAGCAGTTATTTCAGTCAGGTGCAATCTGCAACCTCACCACTAGATGCCACTAAATCCTACACATTACACCTTAAACATGTTACTGTGATGTGACTTTTGATTGTGTTTCTGCTGTTACAAGCAGTGTGTCCCAATTTAGGGGCTACAGCCTTTGAAGGTCGCGGCCTTCATGGTCTATGTTGGCCACGTCCTTTGAATCTGCCAAACTGAACGGTCTCTGAAATGGGACGGTCTGGTCTGCGGAGGATTTCCTGGGTGCATTACCAGTTGGTCTCGCCCCAACCCGTTGGTGTTCCTGTTACCTAGCAACCAGCTGTGCTTGACGAAATAAGATAGTTAGCCCTAAATCAGGGACCCAGAGATTGTTATAATATACAGTACAGGCCAAAAGTTTGGACACACCTTCTCATTTCTTTATTTTCATGACTATTTACATTGTAGATTCTCACTGAAGGCATCAAAACTATGAATGAACACATGTGGAGTTATGTACTTAACAAAAAAAGGTGAAATAACTGAAAACATGTTTTATATTCTAGTTTCTTCAAAATAGCCACCCTTTGCTCTGATTACTGCTTTGCACACTCTTGGCATTCTCTCCATGAGCTTCAAGAGGTAGTCACCTGAAATGGTTTCCACTTCACAGGTGTGCCTTATCAGGGTTAATTAGTGGAATTTCTTGCTTTATCAATGGGGTTGGGACCATCAGTTGTGTTGTGCAGAAGTCAGGTTAATACACAGCCGACAGCCCTATTGGACAACTGTTAAAATTCATATTATGGCAAGAACCAATCAGCTAACTAAAGAAAAACGAGTGGCCATCATTACTTTAAGAAATGAAGGTCAGTCAGTCCGGAAAATTGCAAAAACTTTAAATGTGTCCCCAAGTGGAGTCGCAAAAACCATCAAGCGCTACAACGAAACTGGCACACATGAGGACCGACCCAGGAAAGGAAGACCAAGAGTCACCTCTGCTTCTGAGGATAAGTTCATCCGAGTCACCAGCCTCAGAAATGGCAAGTTAACAGCAGCTCAGATCAGAGACCAGATGAATGCCACACAGAGTTCTAGCAGCAGACCCATCTCTAGAACAACTGTTAAGTGGAGACTGCGCCAATCAGGCCTTCATGGTCAAATAGCTGCTAGGAAACCACTGCTAAGGAGAGGCAACAAGCAGAAGAGATTTGTTTGGGCCAAGAAACACAAGGAATGGACATTAGACCAGTGGAAATCTGTGCTTTGGTCTGATGAGTCCAAATTTGAGATCTTTGGTTCCAACTGCCGTGTCTTTGTGAGACGCAGAAAAGGTGAACGGATGGATTCCACATGCCTGGTTCCCACTGTGAAGCATGGAGGAGGAGGTGTGATGGTGTGGGGGTGTTTTGCTGGTGACACTGTTGGGGATTTATTCAAAATTGAAGGCACACTGAACCAGCATGGCTACCACAGCATCCTGCAGCGACATGCCATCCCATCCGGTTTGCGTTTAGTTGGACGATCATTTATTTTTCAACAGGACAATGACCCCAAACACACCTCCAGGCTGTGTAAGGGCTATTTGACCAAGAAGGAGAGTGATGGAGTGCTGCGGCAGATGACCTGGCCTCCACAGTCACCGGACCTGAACCCAATCCAGATGGTTTGGGGTGAGCTGGACCGCAGAGTGAAGGCAAAGGGGCCAACAAGTGCTAAACACCTCTGGGAACTCCTTCAAGACTGTTGGAAAGCCATTTCAGGTGACTACCTCTTGAAGCTCATGGAGAGAATGCCAAGAGTGTGCAAAGCAGTAATCAGAGCAAAGGGTGGCTATTTTGAAGAAACTAGAATATAAGACATGTTTTCAGTTATTTCACCTTTTTTTGTTAAGTACATAACTCCACATGTGTTCATTCATAGTTTTGATGCCTTCAGTGAGAATCTACAATGTAAATAGTCATGAAAATAAAGAAAACGCATTGAATGAGAAAGTGTGTCCAAACTTTTGGCCTGTACTGTATATATATTTTTTCATTTTTATACTTGCGGAGATGATTCACCACCAGAGACATCGCTGTCTGATATATCTTAGGCTGATGGACCGTTTTCAAGTAAACTTATTAAATTAATTTTGTTTATGCTATGTGCTTTTAGCTCATAGTAATGTTAAAAGAATACTCCGACGATTTGGGAGTTATGCCCTTTCTCTATTATTTTCATATTGAGACAACATCATCGATATCTTTTTTGTGTCTGTACATCCAGTGGCTGGGTCTCAGCGGTTAGCATTGTGCTTATAGGGGGTCAGTACGTCCTGCGCTGTGATCCGCGGAGGGATACACCGGTGAGCAGGCACAGGCACAGATGTAGCCTGTAAACAAAACTCAGTTGTTTATTTATCCTAGCGATATCTCTCCGGACTATAGTAGCTGCAGAGCCATATCTGTTTGAGCCCGAGTATACAGATGAGGAACTCCAGGTGTTGGATACTGAGCGAGCGAGAAGAGAGGCTGAATCCTCCGAGGCAGCGGAACAGCAAGGGGCAGAGAGGAGACGGAGATCAGGGGAGGACTGGTGGTGTAGCTGCGGGGCTTGCCAACCTATGCCTACGGAGGTGGAATCATTTTGCTGCACAGAATGGGATTCGGTGCTACCATCATTGGGGAGGCTAGAGATATATCATCAGGAGAAGGGATGGGAATTGAGAACCGGTTCCTGTTAAGAACCGGTTCCAACTGGTTCAATTCATCGACATCATTAGCCTTTATGCTTAACAATTCCCTTATCGATTCTTTTCATTACGCTGAATCTATGCTTGTCAGTCAGCAGCACGTTCAACAACAAAGAAGACGTAATGGCGGAGAGACAGAAGCAGTCAAAGCCATGGCTTCACTTCACACTGTTAGCCTCCCTGGAGCTGCTAGCCCACTGTGGAGCTTCGGCGCATCCCCGCTCCAGGTGGACGGCTGGCGCGGCGCTGTTGTTATTAGCCTCACTGGAGCTGCTAGCCTGCTGTGGAGCTTCAGCGCGTCCCCACTCCTGTTGTCGGATTTCATGGGAACACCAAGGATGGTTTCAAATCTTTCTTATCATCTTTCTAAACTAGACCATGGCTTTAAGGTTCATAATAAAACGTTATGAAAGCAGATGTATTGGATTACAAACAACAGGAGGTGATATCATTAATTCACAGGAGGAATCGATAAGGGAATCCATAAAGAATTGGATCGATAAGCAGAATTGATAATGGCATTGATATCAATAAAATCCTATCAATTCCCATCCCTAATCAGGAGGAAAACCGCCGCAGAGAGTGCATCACAAAGAGTGAAAACTTTGCAGCAATCACTAATCCTGGTGTGATTGAAACTTTTTTTCATGTTCCTAAGATAAACTGGAAAAAACAGGCCTGCAGGAGCCGATGGACAGCTTTCAGTCAAGTGAGTAATATCTTCCGTGTCGTCTCTCTGTTTGGTTTTAGTGAAACTAGCGTACCTGTCCCAGAGCCAGCTGCAGCTGTTACTCACCGGTGTATCCCTCCACGCAGGGCGTAAACACACTGTAGTTCCGTGTATCAAACTTCTTCTTAAACGACTAAAAAGGACTCTCGTTTTTTGAATTAATGTTTAAACATGCTTGTTTTAAATGCATGTGCAGAAATGCCAGCTTCAGGGTTTCTGTAACGTTTATTTGTTCACTTCTACCGAGTAGGCTACTGACCCCCTATAAGCGCAATGCTAACCGCTGAGACCCAGCCACTGGACGTACAGACACAAAAAAGATATTGATCATGTTGTCTCAATATGAAAATGAAAGAGAAAGGACATAACTCCCAAATCGTCAGAGTATTCCTTTAACATCAGTTTTTTTTTTTGTTTTTTTTCCCAAGATATTTTTTGGGGCATTTTAGCCTTTAATTGATAGGATGGACAAGTGTGAAAGGGGGAGAGAGAGAGAGAGAGAGAGAGAGAGAGAGAGGGCATGACATGCAGCAAAGGGCCACAGGCTGGAGTCAAACCCAGGTCGCTGCAGCAACAGCCTTGTACATGGGGCGTCTGCTCTATCCACTAAGCCACCGACGCCCCATGTTAACATCAGTTTATCATTAGCTAGTTAACAACTGTTAGTTTACTCAACTTAATATATGATCATCATTGGTGCAATGCATCTGGTGATAGACTGGGCCACAAAGGGTTCATCCATTGCATCCGCCAAATTCTGGGAAAAAAGGCTACATTTTTTTGGCAGATGATGATGATGATGATGATGATGATGATGATGATGTGACACAATCTGTCTTCAAATGCAGCCTTTGAAGGCTGCAGCCCCTGAACTGAGACACAGCTACTGTTACATATAGGCCCAGATTACAGAATAGTTAACATGAAACTGTTTTCCATTTTCCAAAACAGCACATGCTTCAGATGATGTTGTTTTCTGAAAACTCTAAAAAGAAAATGCAGTCACAAAGCCTCCTCACTCAGGACAGTAAAAGCCAACAACAACCTGCAGTGTTCATTACTGTTCTGCTGTGTCACTGCAGTCCTGAACAGAAAGTGGCCTTTGCTGTGAAAGGAGCTTATAAATAAAGAAATGTCTGCAGATCCCCGAGGATTAAACTGAAACTCTGCCATGGATCCATCACTGTGAGTCGCTTCACCTCCACCTGTTTGGATCAACACTGTTCCTGATGAAGACAGAAAACAGCCTCAGGCACATGAATAACAGTTTACCGTTATTCTTATGTCATTGCAGAACACTTGTGCTTTGTTGACAGGTTGCTGAGGTGGCACTCGAGTGAAAATGTGTTCAGTTAGTGCGACAATTTAGTCATTCCACCCGACCCAGTATAAATAGCCCAGTTTGTAGCCACACCTCGACTCAAAACCTCTCAACAAATATTTAGAAAGTGGAAAAATCTAAACATAGCAGAGGAAATGTGAAACAATTGCCGACACAATCTCACCGTCCAGGAACAGTGAGCACAGCCAGAGTCTCTCCCCTCCTCCCCTGGTCCAGGTGGTTCAGTTTCGGCACACTATTGAGATTTAAATCCAGCCAGAACACGTCCAAGCCTAAAATATTCTCCCCAGTCCTGCATCCCTTCAGCCTCTCATCAGGGTGATCACATGGAGAAGGAGCAACAATACACAATAAAATGTGCCTAAAGTTGGGGGAGCATGCCAATGGAAGCCCAGTATTCATATTAAATTATGTTTTAAAGCATCATGAGGTCCTGCAGTGGGGATCAGGCTGTGCTGTATGAATATACTGAGCCCTCTGATCATTCTCTAACCTCAATCTGTAGGAAAGAAGCAAGCACTCTCAAAATGAATCCACTCAACAGGTGCATGGCCAAAAGCAGCAGAAAAAAGAAAAGAAGCCAGCACTCACAAATGTCCTTTTGGTAAATTTAATAAACCAACTTGGGTGGCGTTACCAGAAACACACTGAAGAAGACTTTCTGTCGAAACGTCTGTGTTTCTGGTAACACCAGTGTTTCTGGTAACGCCAGTGTTGCTGGTACCACCTCAATCTGTCTCTCAGGATGTAGACTGTGAGTATAAACAGCCATCTATTACACACAGTGTTCTCCTCCCCTTCTGCTATCTGCATGCAGTCCATTTTGGTCCATATTGACATGATGACATCACAGAGTTGCTGCAGATTTGTCGGCTGCACATCCATGATGAGAATCTCCCGTTCCAGCACATCCCAAAGGTGCTCTATTGGACTGAGATCTGGTGACTGTGGAGGCCATTGGAGTACAGTGAACTCATTGTCATGTTTGAGATGATGTGAGCTTTGTGACATGGTGCGTTATCCTGCTGGAAGTAGCCATCAGAAGATGGGTACACTGTGGTCATAAAGGGATGGACACGCTCAGCAACAATACTCAGGTAGGCTGTGGTGTTTAAACCATGCTCAGTTGGTACTAAGAAAATCTCCCCCACACCATTACACCACCAGCAGCAGCAGCCTGAAGCGTTGATACAAGGCAGGATGGATCCATGCTTCCATCTGAATGTGGTTTTTCCAATCTTCTATTGTCCAGTTTTGGTGAATTGTAGCCTCAGTTTCCTGTTGTTAGCTGACAGGAGTGGCACCTGGTGTGGTCTTCTGCTGCTGTAGCCCATCTGCTTCAAGGTTGGACAAGGTGTTGTTGCTTCAGAGATGCTCTTCTGCACACCTTGGTTGGAACCAGTGCTTATTTGACTTCCTGTTGCCTTTCTATCATCTTGAACCAGTCTGGCCATTCTCCTCTGACCTCTGGCATCAACAAGGCATTTTGGCTCACTGGATATTTTCTCTTTTTGGGACCATCCTCTGTAAACCCTAGAGATGGTTGTGCTGAAAATCCCAGTAAATACTCAGACCAGCCCGTCTGGCACCAACAACCATGCCACGTTCAAAGTCACTTCAATCACCTTTCTTCATCATTCTGATACTCCGTTTTCAAGTTCAAGTTTGAAGTTTATTTCGTTCATGAATGTGTTCCAATAACAAAACCCTTTGTTTTTTTTTTTTTTTAACATCTTCATATCCATATAGTTTACACAGCCATGACGAAAGGGAGGCAGAATGAAGAAAATCTTATATTTTCTGCCCCCTTTACAAAAAATTACTCTGATACTTATCAACACCTTATGTTTGCGCATGAGAATAATAAGTAAAAGAAACAAAAATAAAAACCAAACCAAAACATCCATTCCTAATATCTTAATCTGAAATAAATTTTAAAGCAAAAGCAAACCATAATCATCGTCGTCATCATCATCATCATCACCACCATCATCAAGTTTTAAAGCAAAAGCAATCCATAATCATCGCCATCATCAAGTAATGATACTCACTCATATCATAGCCGAACATCCAAAGAGAGATAATAGTAAGATAAAACAATACTAAACAAAGATCCATAGCTACACAACTAAACAACAGAAGTAACCAAGTGCAACATGCCTTAGTGTATTTCAAGTTATCATTGTGGCTATAAAGTTGATAAGAAATGTAAAATTTTAAAGAATCTACAGCAACAAAACAAGACAATAACAATAACAAAACAAGACAATAATAGAAAAAGACCCTGATTTTTCTCTTTCTATGAATGCTCATACAACTTCATCGTTTTCTCTTTAAATAC
The DNA here is from genome assembly GCF_041903045.1 of Epinephelus lanceolatus. Classification (NCBI taxonomy): domain Eukaryota; kingdom Metazoa; phylum Chordata; class Actinopteri; order Perciformes; family Serranidae; genus Epinephelus; species Epinephelus lanceolatus. The sequence continues at coordinate 2,929,851 of NC_135735.1, read as the reverse complement.
TTTTTTTAACTGAAATATGTTTTTACATTGCTTTAACTCATTCTGTAGAGAGTTCCAGAGTTTCACTCCCACCACTGAAGTACACATTTGTTTTAAGGTTGTCCTTGCAAATTGATGCCTAAAAATGCCCTTTCCTTCTTCCTTCATTCTCTATAAGGGTAAACATTTTTTGTAGATTTGTTGGTAGTACTTTATTTTTTGCCTTGAACATAACCACTAGTGTCTGTAATTCAACAAGTTCATTAAATTTCAAGAGTTTAGAGTTAAAAAATAAGATATTTGTGTGCTCTCTATAACCTGTTTTATGTATGCTTCTGATGGCTCTTTTCTGTAGGAGATATAATGACCTTGTGTTGCTTTGGTATGTGTTTCCCCACACCTCCACACAGTAGCTGATGTAGGGTAACACAAGTGCACAATACAAAGTTCTCAATGCCTTATACTCTAACACATGTTTTACCTTATTTAATACAAAAATACTCTTGGACATCTTTTTTTGTATGTGTGAGATATGTGATTTCTAAGTCAACCCTTTTACATGCATGCCAAGTTATTGGCTAATAAGTTGTTTGTGTTAACAAGCTAAACAGGTGTACCTAATAAAGTGGCCAGAGAATATATGTATATATGTGTGTGTGTGTGTGTGTGTGTGTGTGTGTGTGTGTGTGTGTGTGTGTACTCCCACAGTTGATGATGTGCAACAGAACGAAAGACATTTACAAAATCTAAGAATATCACATGCAAATCTCTTTTTCCCCTCTGTGTGCTCCAAGGACACAAAAAACTACGTGTTACGCCTCAATCTGTCCAACATCAACAGAATATTTCTCCTGAGGAACAAAGATCTTCCTGCTCAGGACCTAAGTTGCTTCCTCCAGGATTCTCTAACAAGCCTCCACAAGACACATTTGGAGCATCTTTATCTGGCCTTTAGGAGACATTATGCTCAGGGGCTGACGCTGACCTCGCCTGCAGATCTGCACCTCCTTCAAAGAGGGGCCTTTCACATCGAGAGGAATCAGTGAGCATGAAAATAATGAGACTGAAACCTCTGTAGTGATTTATATTTCACTAAAAATCTACAAAAGGTGGAGGAAGAAATTATTCATACAACATCAGAGCAGAAAAACTGAAGTGGAACATGTGCTGCTGTGTGGAAATGGAGCGTTACTGTCTTTAGGTCCCACTTAAACTCAACCTGGACCTCCATTATAAGTTAAGTGGGGTTCATTTGTATCCATAGCAACAACATTTTTAGGCATGTGAATACTCTGTAATTGCACATGTTGCTGTTTCCTGCCCAGTGAGCTCCCAGTGGACTGAAAGAGCAGCTCTGTCTCCAGGTCTCTTTTTTCAGGAGTGAAAGCGAGCGGGCAGAGAGACGTTAAAGGGGCGAGGCGTGATACACTCAAATGTTTCAGGAGCTCATTAAAGAGCCCAGAGGTGACGGCAGGACAACACAGCAGATAATCATGTGAAATGTACTAAAGCACTATACTTAAGAACAAATTTAAGGTACTTTACTTGAGTATTAAATGCTATTATTTACTTCTATTCCACTACACCTCAGAGATAAATTCATAGACTATATAGAATAACGGACGTAGTTACCGTGACGTCACCCATTAATTTGTGTGTTTTCAAAGTTTGGTATTAGTAGCCTACTTTTCCTAATATGTTTTATGGGGATCACTTTAGAGGTGTTGATGGTTAAAAACACTACACAGAGCAATAAAGTTATTCTGAGCTCAGCACTGCGTCAGGTCAGCACATACAATATGAACACAGTAGTGTATTTCATTTGGGAAACACTGATTCAAGTGTGATTATTCAAAAGACTCCACTGGCTGATCTCCAGGATCATTATCTCATTTCTACCAAAGTGGGTGGAACGGCACACACCCTTTTACTATACCTCCACCCCCTTTCCTTCCTCGCCCTTGAGTCAAGTATGCCATGATGACCCTGGTTAGGTTTCCTTCAAAGTAAAAGCATAACATTTGCCCAAAATCACACTACTCCTACTAGTACTACTGCTGCTGCTGTGATTAAGAAGATTAAGAAGAATAAGATTTTGGGCTGCTAACCCTTCACCCTGATTATGACCATGATAACTTCTATGAAGGGGCAGCATGTGGTCTCCCCAGAGTGAGACAATGTGTTTACTGAGTGATCTATGGCATGCATTGAGAGCACGGTCTCACTCTGAAGTCGTCTAAATCAGGCGCTTGAGCAGTGACTTGAGTCATCAAAAACCAACAAAAAAAAGGCGTCCTTTAAAGCCACAGTGTGCAGGAATTTCTCCCATCTAAAGTTGAGATCGTATATTGCATTCAAACAGATAGCGCACTCTAGCGCCTCACTGTTTCAAACACGTATTGCAACACTGGTAGCCGCTGTGTACCAAAAAGCTATGATAACATTGATGAAACCATGTCATCCGATACTTCATGAAGTATTCATTCAGGCTCCTACACAGACACACGCCACGCGAGCTGACAAACCCCCTCCTCACCATGCTGGCTGTGTTTACAACGTAGGACTGTTGGGGCAGCTGTAAATCAAAACAAACCAATCACGTCTTGTCTTTTGACAACTGACAAGTGGCTCAACCTCACACACCTCATCCCTCTCCTCGCAACACTGCGCCACTAACAGTGGCTAACAGCTGTTAGCGGTGTTAGCTGTAATCTGGCGGATGTATTCTCAAGATGGCGAAACGTTATGGAACCCCCCAGACAACTTACCCGCACAATAAACAAACAAATCTGAAATTCTCCTTTTACGAGAATAAGTCAGATTATTGGTGGAGATAATGATACACCAATGATGACATATTTATGAATGCAGACATTGATTTTTGGCAATAAACAACTGAAAATGTTTCACACTGTCCCTCTAATGTCGGTTGCTGTTATAGGTTAACAGCACTAGGTGGTGTCAGGGGGAGACACGACGGGACAAGGATGAAAGTTAAGACGACAAAAGTCCGAGAGGGGCGGGCAATTAGCTACAGAGACCAAAACTGTTTTTTGCTCCAGGCTGTAAACATGTTTATTTCTGCTCTAAAGTTGAACATCTTAATATGAGGGTCAGTGAGGACTGATTCGCTCTTGGAGTCTGCCTCAAGTGGACATTAGAGGAGCTGCAGTTTGTGGCACTTCAGCGTTGCCTCCATTAATCAGCCCTGAGGACTGCCACTCGGTGGAATCTAGGCCTCAGTCTAATCTGTATCCTGGGCCTTCAGCACGTGGTCTGGTACCTAAAGGCCAGTGATTTTCAAACTTGTTGTACCCAAAGCACAGCAAAGGCCAAGCCAACATCTCAAGGTGCACCTGTATTTATATCTGTGCACAATAGCCTGTGTTATCACTCTTACCATGACACTGCACAATAAAGAAAGGAAGCTTTCATGATTCTGTCTACTGATCCTGACTTTAGTTGTTCTTTTATCTCTGACATGTGTTTGGATGTTACATACTGTACCTTGACATGTTTCGGTGGAAACTTCCGCCTTCCTCAGAAGTGTCACTTGGTGGTAGTTGTGACGCGTCTTTATCAGCTGATCTGTCAATCAGCTGATATTAGGGAGGCGTGACACCGATAACACCAGCTGCTGTCCATTCGCCGCCTCTCCGGGACGAAACATGTCAAGGTATATAACATCCTAACACATGTCTGAGATAAAAGAACAACTAAAGTCATTATCAGAAACTGAAGACATAATGAACACCACTGAACTGTCTACTGATCCGTTTTATTTCTCTTTTCTTTCAGCTGTAGGTCGTCTTCACTTGTTCTTTGGTATAATTTGCTCCATACAGTAAAGCGATCGATCGTCCCACTCACGGCTTTCCTCTTTTAAATGTTATCATCCCTCACACTGGCTGCCAGTAGATGAGATGTGTCACACACTTAAAATTCCCACATGCACAACAGTGACAAATAGGTTCCTTATTCCCTAAGGTTTTTTAAATTAAATTACATTTTTTTAGGTAGAGTTTGCCTCTTTATTAGGAAATGGGTGCGCACAACATACTGATGCAGTCAATTAAAAATTAATTCATAACTTTTTGCATAGGTCCAGTTGAATATTGCAATAATAATTTGAGGTTATCACAAAATCCCAGGGCACAGCCTTTTAGGAACCACTGCCTTTGGCAACCCTGTCTCACTCCGAAGTCGTTGAAAACTGGCACTTGGTCAGTGACCTCAGGGGTTAGACACTAACAAAAAAGTCATCCTTTCACGCCAGTATGATACCTGGCTGGTCGCCATTATTGTTTAATGGTGCCTAGTGGGAGGACACATCAAAAACAAAGGCGGCAGAAGGTCAAGTAGGGAGGGAGAGGTGATGGATGGGTCCAGCAACCACTGACTTTCACCTGGGAGGACAGTGTTCACTTCATGTAAGATTGTAAAGCCAAACCCCGTTCTTTCTTCCTAGACCCAACACATGGTTATGTGCGTTTGTTGTTAAAAGAAAAACATCAATTTGCGATGTTGCACCAGCATAAGTCAAGACTGCAGACATCCACCTCAGTTTGATATGCAGCTCAGTTTTAATACAACATGTTCTTTCAGCTGAGGGGTCCTTGGTCTGTAGTTCAAGGTAAAACATGTCCATATTATCTTTTACATTTACAGTGAATCAGTGAATATGATGCCTGATTCTTTACAAACACCATTCAATTTGCAGCTTTCCAAAGAGCTGGACGCTCACTAAAACAGTTCTCTGACGTCTTCTCTCATCACATGATCTTTTCTTTAACCTGCAACACACTGTGATCAACTCAGCCATCTTTGTGAAAAGTTTGAAGTCTGCTTTTATTTTGAAAGCACCCCTTCCTTCAGTGTGAGCAGCTTGACGGCGGTGTCTCCCTACTGAGGTGTGACCATCAGACCTGGTCAGAGTCTCACTCCTGCGCACACAGCCGAGCATCCTGAACTCTGCTGCTGCTGCTGCTGCTGCTGCTGCTGCTCACTGGGACTTTAAAACTCACGCCCTGGAGCTCAGCCGAGCCAAAAACACACCACAGAAGAAGAGTTTGACTTTGACAGGAGCGAAGATTTTTCTGCAACAGGTGGGTGGTTTACTTTGTTTCATTGTTTGGTTTGGTTTTGGCAACTTTTACAAAGAAATGTGAAACTTATGATCAGAACTCTCATCTCCCTCTGTGCATGTGTGCTTTATTAAAACTGTGTTTTAACAAAATATTTGATTTGCTGCTGCTGGACAATCAGCAAATCAGTATAATGTCTGAGCAAAACAAACCAAATCTTTCATGAACAGTCTGCCTTCTCTCCAATATAATGGAACTAGATGACACTCAGCTTGTGGTGCTCAAAGTGCCAAAAAATACATTTAAAGAACTCAACAGCAATCACCAAAATTTTCCAGTTTGTGTCCTTATGCCAAAAAAAGACAATATTCCTACTAAGCTGTTTACATCGCTGATGAAAGTTAATATTCCACTAACATCCCTGCATACTCTGAATAACGTGCCTCAACATGATGTTTGTCATGTCAAACAGCTGGAGCTGCTTCATTTTGGTTCTTTGGTTCAAAACAGGATTTTTTTCCAACTCCAGAAGTTTCCAACTGGTCTTGTTTGACTGTGTGAACTCAGCCTCCCTCTTCCTTCAACCACGACCACCAAGGGTCAGTGTTGTGATATTTGCACATATCCAAAAACCTGCTGATACCCAAGTCTTTCATAATAGTTAAAAGCAGGTGTGTGTTTCTTCTTCCAAACAGAAATGTGGGCTTTTCTGTTGCAGCCTTGCAAACTCGCAGCCTTGCGAGTTGGTTTGTGTACAACCAACCTGGTCTCACTCTGAAGTCGTCAAAATCTGACGCTTGGGCAGTGACATGTGGTGTCAGACACCGACGAAAAAAGCCATCCTTTCACATTGGCACGATACATGGCAGGTCGGTGTTATAGTTTAATAGCGCTGGGCGGTATCAGAGGGGAACGCGGCAGGACAAGAATGAAAGATGAAAGTCTGAGGAGGGCGAGCGAGAGTGAAAGCCAAACCTTGAGACTTGGGTTGGGAACCAGAGGGTCGCCGGCTCAAGCCCCCATATGAAGTATGGAGCGTGGACTGGTAGCTGGATAGGTGTCAGCTTGCCTCCTGGACCCTTGAGCAAGGCAACTGGTTACGGCACCTGTCCATGTGCAGCCCCCTCACTCTGACATCTCTCCATTTAATGCATGTATAGATCCTGTCTGTGTGCGTGCGTGCGTGTGTGTGTGTACTTCAGGCCTGTGTGTGTATGATGATAGAGTGAAAAAATTGAATTTCCCCTCAGGGATGAATAAAGTATTTCTTCTTCTTGTGAGCAGTTTCATGTAGGAACTATTTTTTTCAGTCGTATCACTGCATAGAAGGACGTGTGCATCTACTGATGGTTGACAGGCTCGTGCTTGTGACAGTGTGAAATATAAACATAAATGGCGTCCTCTTCAGCTGAGCTGTAACGTTAGCTAGCTCAGTGGGTGAGCTAGCAGTAGATGCACACTTCATGTAGATGCACGGTTGGCGGGTGTAGTTTGGTAAAAAGAAAATAGTTCCTACGTGAAACTGCTCACAACAAAGTCTGTGGATTATCTTGAGCACCACAAGCCGAGTGCCGTTTAGTTCCATTATATTGGAGAGAAGTCAGACATCTCTATGCTCGACATCTCCAACACTCTGCAACTCACACCAAAACTATCTTGACTGATAGATAGCACCACAGGTTAGAGGAAAATATCAAAATTTCAAATTATATCCTTAACATGATATGACAGTGCATTGTGTTCAGCTTTCCACAGGAGCTAAAGTATCAGAAAGTCCCTGAAAGTCAGTATAACTCTCTGTGGAGTAACACAGACTCTCATATTTAAGTTGATTATATTATGCAGCAGATTTAAAAACAGCTGGTGTTGATAAAAAAAAAACTGCAGCAAGTCAATAAATGTTTAAATTTGACAACAAGTCATCAAGATATTCTACATCCCTAACAGAAATATTACAGTGACTTCTTTCCAGTAAGGGGGCGTGCCTCTACTGGACATAATTAAACTGAAGTTATCAAACCTGAGTGATTAGATGAGATGTGCGCCTCATGTAGAGAGCATATTTTTTTAAAAGGACAGAGGGACAGGTGAGGATCACAGCCCTGTCACTGCCACACCCTCGCCCCTCGACTCCTCCCATCATGTCTCACCCTTTTCCGAGTCCCGGGCCTGAATGTCAGCAGTGTTGAGACGTGATGGAAAGGCTGCTGTTTACATAGGCGCTGGTGTCGTCAGAGCTGCCATAATGCAGGCGTCAGGGGGAACAGATCTGGTGTTATGGGCCCCGGTCTCTCTGGGAGTGGACCTCACCAGCAGCTGAATGAGCTCAGTGTGGAGCCGGCCACCAGCACGGCTCACACACAACTCAGCTGCTAATGAACTGTCACTTAGTCCAAACAGCGCGGCTCAGTGCTGAAGAGACACTCCCTCAGGTTTAAACATTCTTTAAAGGGAAGGTAAAGATGCTGGAAACTGAAGTTAAACTCTGACGTCCAGTTAGAGAACATACACTGATGAAGAGTTTATATTCAGCTGCTGTACTGATGTTTTTCTTTCCTTCAGTAGTAACTATTCCAACAGAGATAAAACCAGTTTAAAGGTCCAGAGTGTAGGATTTAGGGGCATATATTAGCAGAAATGAAATATAATAACCATGTTTTCTTTATTGTATAATCACCTGAAAATAAGAATCATTGTGTTTCCGTTACCTTAGAATGAGACGTTTATATCTACATAGGGAGCAGGTCCTCGTCTACGGAGATCACTATGTTGCACGGCCATGTTTCTACAGTAGCCCAGAATAGGCAAACTTAACACTTGGTGAAGCTAGAGAGATTAGCGTTTTTGTGACGGCAACCGTAGTTCATGGCCCTTTTCGAAAAAGAGCTTCTTTTTTAAATGTAAAACTGCTTTATTATCTCATTCATGAAACAGTGCATAGGATCCAGACTAAAAATGTACATACTAACGAAAGTCAAAAACAGCGTGCATGAAAAAATATTTGACAAATTTCTACAATCAGGCCTCCATCTCATCATCAACATCGCCAATTTCCTGTCTCAAGAAAGGGTTGTAAGCATGGGTTAAAGTTTCTCCCATCAAGTCTGTTTTTATAGATCACTACGTTTGCATGGAAATGGCGTATGCCTCCTTCCAGGTCTCATTTTGTGCGTATGCAATGTTTATAACCTAGACCCATGATCCCTTTCTTTTGGAGAGGAAGAGATCTCTGAGGATAATTTAGCTCCCGGTCGAAACCTCCTGAACATCTGGATCTTAAGTTATCAGAGGAAAAGGTGAGCACATATTTGCAGCACTAGGCTAACATGCTGTCTGACATACCAAATGTTTTTATTTGGTGTTTTTACTTGTTTAAACCAGCTGGTCTGTTTGTTTTGGGGCGGAAGAGACCTCTGAGGATAATTTTGTTCCTGGTAAAAACCTCCTGAGCAATAAATACCAGAGAATGTGAGCGGAGCGGGTGAAAATTTCCACTCCTCGCTCGCAGATCTGTCACTTTGCGCCGCTCGTCCGCTCCGCTCAAAAAAACTGCGTCGTACTACCCTAACCTGTAATCTTCTATTCACAAATAAAACGGGGTCTGCCCATTTTTCTGACAGCCCATTGTTCTGACCATATTAAACCCATTGTTCCGAAATCATCATAACGCCCTGTGGTTAAGGTCTGGTTAGGTTTAGGCACAAAAACCACTTGGTTAGGGTCAGGAAAAGATCATGGTGTGGGTTAAAATGAAAAAGAAAGTGACAAACAAATAAGCTGTGAGCCTGCTTTGCCTCAAGCCTTTGCCAGCTGACCCAGAGCCGGTCGCGGTGCACCATCAAGGCAGAAATACGCCCGTCAAAAGCTGTTCAGCCCCGCGGAGAGCTCCCCAGAGTTAATAACAGGAGGTTATGGTGTTTCTTTCTCTTCTCTCTATGACACTTGTATCTCAACCAGTAGCCTACTTTTGTTGCGTTGCTGATCCTCTATGGTACACAAATACAGTAATAATCACATATCGGAACAACGGGACGTCGGGCTAATGAGAGATCGGAACAATGCGGCACCAATAAAACATGAGCTTGGTAGATTCTCCGGGGAGCCCTCTCCCTGCAGTTAGGGACCATTCTCCAAGGTACCGCTGCTTCTCTTCTCAGTTTCTTTTCTGAAGTACACAGTAAACTCCATAGTTCTGAAAGAAAATAGTGTGGGCATGCGCAGGTGCAAAGATGCATTCTGGGTGGGGCATGAGCGACCGGAGCGAAATTGGAGCAAGAGATAAGGCTCCGCTCCACCTTTTAAAAAAGTAGCCGCTCCTCGATCAACACAAAATCCTCCCGCTCCGCTCACATGCTCTGATAAATGCTGACGGAATTCTAACCAGGAGAAGTTTCAGCCGGTTGCAATCTACAATCTTCACCACTAGATGCCACTAAATCCCCTGAAATCTTACACACTGTTCCTTTAATCCAGACACATATTATTTACATTTAAAATAGTTTTGGCCTCAACAGAAGAAGAATTAAATGATTCAAACTTCCACTTTGTCGAGGTCTCCACAGTGTTACATGACAGGGGAGAATACATGTGTGAACTTTGAATTTGTTTTCCAGTCTAGAAAAGCATCAGCGAGGCACCCTGTAGTTCACCTGGTAGAGCAGGTGCCCCGGGTACAAGGGCCCTGTCCTTACCGCAGCAGTCGCGTGTTTGATTCCAACCTCGGCTGCATGTCATCCCCTCTCAATAAATATCTGTATTTGTTAGAAAAACATAACATTATGCTGCATCATCATAGGGCTGTCCTTTGTGCTAATTGTGCATGAGTCAGAGTGAGCAAAGAGTTGTCATCTGTCCATCAAAAGGCACCATAAACAGTCAAATTACACAACATATCTTACGAGCGTGTGTGTGTGCGTGTGTGTTTACATGCAGTCTTCTTGCTGTGATTTCACATGATAAACTCTCCCATCAGCCTCAGCGGTTACATAAAGTCTGTTTACTGAGTACAAGCCTGAACTCAGGTGATGGGGCATGTTTTCTCTCCTCTGGCAGTAAATAAATAATTCATTCAGGTTGTAGAAAGTGTGTTGGATTTCCGCAGCTCAGAAAAGTTTGCAGAAGCTTGTTGAATCTGTGGTGAGAGCTGGAGCTGCATCCCGACCTGGCAACGTGCCCCGAGACAGTTTGTCCAAGAGTTCCCGTCCCTTTTACCTCATTTAACTTCATATGGGCTGTTGGGGCTGCGGAGAAAGTGTTTAATTTTATCTTTATTTTTCTGCTCTTTACAATCAGAGACAACAAGTACTCCATCCAACCTCTCTGAGAAAATATGCGCTTCCTCCTGACGTCACTGGGCACCATTAAACAATAATGGTGAACACCTGCATATCGTGTCAACGTGAGAGGAAGCTTTTTTGTCATCCGTGTCTGACACCTGAAGTCACGACCAAGCCCTGGACTTGACAAGTTTGGAGCGAGACTGGGTTTAAATGACTGGCGAGTTAACAAATAGTGCTGTGAAAGCAACGTAAGAATAATAGTTCACACGTATCAGACCGTGGGGTCGTACCATGCAGGCAGAGGGAAAGAGTACAGCCATAAATGGTACCAAAGCACCAAAGTGCAACAGTTCCATATAAGAAACAGATCATAAACGTATAAATGAGGATGTTTTCAGGTTGTTAACATGTTCAGCAGTGAATGTTTGGTGTTATTTCTGTGCTGAGATGCATCAACACGTCTGCAGCATTCAGTATATTTGATGTTGGTGTTCACTTCTGATGTGTGCGCACATGCATGTGAACAAATATACAAAGTGGATTTGGGGAAAAGTCTCAGTCTTCCATTGCAGAGGGAGGGAGGTGCAGGAAATGTTTCTCAGATGAAATAACATTTGCAAAAATTTGCTCTTCAGAGAACTGACGCTCCTTGTTTTCCTGTGAGAAAATAAGAGCGCTGGTTGTTAGAGAGTGTTTTAATCACTCAGTCGGCACGTGGACGTTACAGAGGTGTGTGAGACGTATTGTCATGTAGCCTGTGTGGAGAAAAACTGGAATCATGTCAGATGTGAGACTCTAAAGGTGGAGATGGGGACTGCAAACTTTGACTTTAAGCTAAATGAATCATCTGGATTTGAGTGTTATGACCTTAAAGATGTGACCCTCCCTCTCCAAACTCAGACAGGAAGAATGTTGTCAGGACCAGAAGCATGTTCACACACACAGAGCAGACATTCAGGCCAGTGTGGGTGAACTCAGCATCTTGTGTTTCCAGTGAATGAATGTAACTTTATGGAGGAGTCCCTCGTGTATTTTAGTGTGGAGTTGTTCTGAGAAAGAGACTTTTCTTTATTTTTTAATTCAGAGGCACAGTTGTAACAGATTGTTTTGAAATTTGGTGAAAAGTAATGACACTCTGAAGCCCAGTGTAGACCAAAGATTCATGACGGGATGAAACCATTTCCAGGGTTCCTACACATTTGGAATTTCAAAATTCCATACTTTTCCATACCCTAATTTCCAGACTTTTTTTCAGAGAATATGCAACATCTGAGTAAATATATCAGTGTATCATATTTCACATCATATTTAATCATTCTTAATAGGCAATTGTAGCCAAGTACCATAATGGCATACAAATATAAACTCAGGTAAGTTCAATGTCTGGGCTGAGGCAAAAAGGTTGGGACTCTGGGTGCAAGCGATGCAGTAACGAGACGTTGGGTGTTTTTTCCTTTCATGTGGCTCAGAATCGCCTTCTCCCCCATGTTGGCGATGTCAAACGATTTCACACAAAGCTTGCATCTAGCTCTGTGTGTGAATTGGGAATCCTTGGCCAACCAGTATTTATACGGCATCGTCAAGCCATCCATCCAAAAATTTACATCTACCCATTGTGAACCACGTGAAACTCGTCTTCTTGTCGAAGGTGCAGTGTTGGAGTGAAACTTGACACCTGGGGGTCTGGAGGAGGGTCATGGGGCAGCGGACTGGACAGACCACTTGTCAATCAGGTAAAAGGGGCGGTATGTTTTCTGAGACGTTTGCTCTCACACAAACTGTGCTTGGCCCGGCATAAAACACGATCCGAAAACAGTATTTTAGAACAGTGGTAGTAGTCTGGAAACATAAATATTTTTCCATACTTTATTTTTCATTTTCCATACTTTTTAATACCTGGAAATTTATCAAGTTTATTTCCATACTTTCCATACTTGCGTAGGAACCCTGCATTTCAGAACGTTGCAGAGAAAAGTAGCAGCGGTGTGAATTGGCTGGTCTGAGCACGGCTCAAACCGGCTGATGGTGTCACCTGCAACTCAGCTGGTCAAATCGCCGGTGGCTGGTTTTAAAGCACATCACCTGTTTCCCAATGAAGATGAGTTTACATATCACCTTGGGTTCGTCCTTCACCTTCTCAAAATGATCCCACACTTTGGATTTCCTGCCCGACATGTTATTAACTAGCCTGTGGAATAACCGCAGGTACCAGCCCTGGAAATTAACCTGACTCCTGTCTGACTGCTGAGCGTGGACACTTCCTGTGTCTGTCCTTTCAAAGTAAAGTCACACATGCTCCGGTCATATAGGTTTGGATTTATTTTGACAAGGTGCAGCTCCTCCTCACAGAGTTTCACTTTTTTTTCTGTGGCTAAGTGACCAATGAATTCTAGCCAACTAATGTTTGGTTTTCTAGTAAAGTCCGTGAGTCAAGTCAAAATGACCGCAGACGGTGTGTTCGTTTGCTGCGACAGGTGCTCCGTCCAAGCCGAGCCTTCTGTTACTCGCTGTATGTTTGTTATGTTCTTTATTTAATACCACTATTTTTTATTTTTTATTAACTACTGCACCTGAATGAGAAAATACTTTTATTTATATTTTTACTAAATAATTCAAAACAGAAATAGCATTAAATGGATTTTATGTGTAGCAGTGATTAAAACAAGAACAACATTAATATCCCATCATCAGTATGAGGTGATGTGATGATAACACACACCTGACAGGTTATTTTCATAAGGTCTTTTTTTAATCTATCTTATGACTATAACACTTCGAATCAAACAAGACACACAGACAAGAGGTGAAAGACGAAGAGACCTACACACTTCTAGCTTGGCCTTTTCTAACCCAGGCACGTCCCACTGACACACCCTTCTCCCTCATCCATCCTCCCCAATTCCACCTAAGAGAGATTGACGGTTGTGCTTTACTAATTTTCCCTGTTTAAATTTCAGGTGAAATATGATGAGGTGGATCGTGTTGCTGTCTGTGTGTCTACATGTCATCTCTGCGACGTTTGATTACATCTATGAGGAGCACTCCTTTATGGGTAAGGAAGGACACTTGTTTATTTATTAGATGGTCGAATCAGTGATGATAAAATCATTAGAGCTTAGTGTGTGTTATCCTCTCCTGGACGTGCTGTACATCACTGCTGTCTCTGGAGAGTACTCATCAGCTGACATCTTCCTCAGACCCGGAGGATGTGCTGAGTGTGAGCATTCCTCTGGAGGAACCACAGCGACCTCTACTGGGAGCAACTATCGTACTGCCATGTTACTTTGAGGTGAGTAATCATGAGCTTTAACCTCTGTTTGATCAGAAAAAGACAGAGTGAAGACGTAGCTGGTGAAGACAGTTAAACATCCAGCGGCTAAAGAGACAGATATTTCCCTCAGGAGTTAATTAATCAGGTGGACAAAAACACAACTCCAAATAAGCTCTAATGTTGCTCTGTGTCTGCTGGATTTGTTAACAGGGATTAATTTGTGTGGTACAAAGGTTTTAATAGTGTGAGTTCCTGTAGGAGTTGTAATACTTCCTTTCATTAGCTTCAGATTGTTTACACTGAGGAAACCCAGGAAACGAACTGGTGGTGAGAGGTGTTTGTTGTTTCCTGTGTAGGACCACACTGTCCCAGACCCCGGAGCCCCCACCATCGCTCCCCTCGCTCATCGCATCAAATGGAGCCTCGTCACCAAAGAAAAAGTCACGACTATCCTGGTGGCCTTGGAAGGAGAGGTGCGCATCAGCGAGAGCTACCTGGACAGAGTTCACCTGGTGGGATACCCCATGACCTCTACAGACGCCAGTATCAAGATATCTGAGCTGAGGTCCAGTGACTCGGGGGCCTTCCGCTGTGAGGTTCAGCACGGCATCGAGGACAGCCATGACACCGTCCACGTGCAGGTTCAAGGTATGAACATCTAAATATCAAGGATATAAGTTATTCATTTGTTTTGTAATATTTCATACTGTTTTCCTCTAGTTGGTCCAAAGTCCAAACATTTTCCATTCATCAAATTATTCATTGCTCACTTTTAATAAATTAATTCTCATTAAAGTTCTTGTTTGTCTCTAGGTATTGTGTTCCACTACCGGGCCATCATGGGACGCTACAGTTTGACTTTTGAGAAGGCGACAGCAGCATGTGCACAGAACAATGCGGTCATGGCTTCACCTGAGCAGCTTCAAGCAGCCTACGATGATGGATTCCACCAGTGTGACGCCGGCTGGCTGTCTGATCACACAGTCAGGTCGGTGTGTCACATGATGGGCAACAACTGTTACTGCTACCTCCCTTTGACACAGAGCAACATGACGGAGTTGTATCTGAAATATGTTTTTATTAATGCCTGAGGGGAAAGTCTATTTTTTGCAATGTCACAACTCAAGACAACGTGCTGTACAAAAGGAATAAATCGCTATAAACACACACATAAAAAGCAACATGACTGTCACAAACAGGAGAACCTTAAAGTCAATACTTAACTTTACATGCTGCCAGTGGAGGGAGGCTAACACAGGTGGGACAGAGAGGACTGACTAATGCAGGTGTACAGAGAGTTACAGTGGTCCAAACGGGAGGAGATGAGAGTGGGTGACTATCTCCAGGTCTTTGAGGGAGAGAAATGGCTTACTGTGTAGTTTGAAAAAGCTAGCTTTTACCACTGCATTCATTTGAACGTCAAACTTGTGCCACAACGTGTAGATGTAACATATCTGTGGTTTGCAGAAACGTTCAATGCAAACATTTTTTCTGGCGACTGGGTTTGATTTGAGGGCAGCAGGGAGGGTTTTCAAAATAATCTCTGTTTGCAAGTTCAAAATCTAATTTCGATACTGATGACACCAAAGCTTATTTCCATTTTACTGCTTATTTCCAAAGGTACCCGATCCGTGATCCGCGTGTGAACTGCTATGGTGACAAAGAGGATCTGCCCGGGGTCAGGACGTATGGAGTGAGAGACCTCAATGAGACGTATGATGTCTACTGCTTCGCTGAGAAGATGACAGGTACACTGCCATAATGTCTCTGCGTCTGATTGTTGTATGAATTCTCTTCTGTTTTCAGGTATCTAAACTCATTCTTTAACCCTAAATGAATCTTTCTTACCTGACGCAGGCAGAGTTTTCTACACCACCTCAGCAGAAAAGTTCACTTTCTCTGAAGCCGTGGTGGCCTGCTCCAATCAGGGAGCTCAGCTAGCCACCACAGGTCAGCTCTACCTGGCCTGGCAGGGCGGGATGGACGTCTGTAACGCCGGCTGGCTGGGAGACAGGAGTGTCCGCTACCCCATCAACATCCGTCGGCCGCAGTGTGGAGGGGGGCTGCTGGGGGTGCGAACTGTTTACCTCCACACCAACCAGACAGGATACCCACTTCCTGAATCCCGCTATGACGCCTTCTGCTACACAGGTGGGCCAACATTTAGACAAAGAGTGGAGATGCAGAAAGCTGTTTCACTCATTATTAGATACACAAATATTTTCACCAAAAAGCAGATTCCTAAGAGACCATTTTAATCCAATCACCAGAAAAAAATGGCGTTAAATGTTTCTGCAGACCATGGATATGTCACATCTGTATGTTATTATGTTGTGAATACATTGAAACTTTATATTTCAACAATGCTGTGGCCAACATGTAATTAGGTTTAGGCACAAAAAACAAACACCCGCTTTATGTGACACTCTCCCATCTGGAAATGTAGTTATGTCTCAGTTATAAACAAAGCTTTTGTTACACTATCCTGGCAAGAAATTAATCAATGTCACATGCACGTTGCTAAAAAACACCCATATTTGGTGCCCAAAAAAGCCGCTGGAAAAACAGCGATGGGTGGCTAAATAATACTCATGTTTGATGCCTATAAAGCTGCTTGTAAAACAGCGACCGATCACTAGAAAACACCCACATTTGATGCCCCAAAAGGTGCTCGTAAAACAGCAACCAATTGCTCATTTGATGCCTAAAAGCCACTTGTGAAAGAGCAAAGTGTCGCTAAATCATAACTAATTTTGTGGTCTGTAGCTTGGCATGTGTGTCACCTAGGTGTTGTATTCGAATAGGTGTTGAATGCAGCAGATTCATGGTTTGCAGAAATGTAAAATTCCAACATTTTCTTCTGGTTACTGGGCTGACCACTGATAGTAAAAGGTTAAATAAATGAACACTGAATCTTAGTTAAGTCTACACTATCAAAAGTTTGGAATGCTCTTGAAAGGACCTGTGGGGGGATCCTTTTTCTAAATCTAATCTTCGTTGTGTTCTCTCTTGTGTTAATGACTTGAGAACAGGTTTAAAAGGGTATTTCCAGCATAATCATTTTAAGTTTTCATCTGTGGAAAAAAAGGTGGGGAAAAACTGCTGATACTTGATAGTTGTAATAAAGTGAAATTCGGTGCTGTTTGAACAGAGACTATAACAAAAGAAGAAAGCCTAAGTTCCGACCCAACACAGTCACAGCTAAAGCAAAGATTTCTCACTACCCTTTCTCCTCAATATCCTCCAGAGTCCCCTGATGAGGAAGGTTCGGGCATCATAGAGGAAGGAAGTGGCGTGCTGAGTGTTACGGCGGTGACGCAGAGCCCAGAGGTATTCTTCAGGAGGACGACCACAGAGAGCGAGGCGATCGGAGAGGTGGAGACTCAGCAGCCGACGGTGGTGGACTTCACCTACACAGAGAGCCCTACTGAGCTGCCGCTGCCTCAGCCACCAAACGTCACTGAGATCATCACTGACCTGATCGAGGCAGCCACCGCCCGGCCCGACACAGGCAGAGAGCTCAGCAGAGCCTTTGTGATTCCTCCCACTGGTCAGTGAAACTGGAGTGCTGATGCATGTTACAATAACTGTGACATCACATAGAGTATCCCAAATGATAATGTTTGTCTGTGCAGGTGTGGTCTTCCATTACCGCTCAGGCTCAGGCCGTTATGCCTTCACCTTCGTGGAGGCCCAGCTGGCCTGTCAGAGTGTCGGAGCCTCCATGGCCACGCCAGAGCAGCTGCAGGCGGCATATAAGGCTGGATATCACCAGTGTGACGCAGGATGGTTACTGGACCAGACTGTAAGGTAAATCTGAAATATATTTTCAGAGCAGGGAGAGATTTGTGTCCCAAACACAGTACGCCATAATGATTGCTCTTTTTTAGGTATCCCATTGTTTCACCTCGAGAGAAGTGTGCTGGAGATCTGGGTGAGCAACCTGGAGTTCGGTCCTACGGTTTGAGGCCAGCAGATGAGAGATATGATGTGTACTGTTACATCGATGGGCTCAAAGGTAACAGTGTTTAGCTTGTAACATTAGACATTACTATGATATATATCCCAGAGACTTATCTGCAACTGAATTTAATCATGAACCAGATGCAGCCTAATCGCCAGAATAAATGTTAGTGTCATATGTTTCTACATACCACGGACAGATTACAGTTTTATGTTATGTAGCAGATACATTAAAACTTAATGTTTGAACAGAGCTGTCGTTAACAGGTGGTTAGGGTTAGGCTTAGAAACCACTTGGTTATGGTGAGGAAAAAGATCAAGTTTTGGCTTAAAATACACAGTTTTGAGGGCACTAGCCCAGCAGGAATGCAGCGATGTCTTGGTAAAAACAGACAATATTTGTTGCACTATCCCACCAGAAAAGGCAGCAATATAACAGTAAAAGTCAACTGCAGCAATGTCTCTAAAAATCAATGTCTTTTTGCGACACTTTCCCGGCACAAAACGCAACGGTGTCTCAGTAAAAAGTCATCTCCTCTCATATCTTGGCAGGAAATGCAGAGATGGTTCTGTAAAAATCGATTGCCTTCTTTACCATCTTGACACCTCCCCTGTCTGCTCCACAGGTGAGGTTTTCCATGTGGGCTCTGCTGAGGGTTTCACCTATGATGAGGCTGCTTCCAGTTGTCACGAGCAGAATGCTGTACTGGCCTCCCCTGGAGAGCTCTACGTAGCCTGGAAAATGGGCTTTGACAAGTGCCGCGCCGGCTGGCTAGTGGATGGCAGCGTCCGCTATCCTATCAACAACCCTCGCACTGAGTGTGGGTCCGGGAGATCAGGAGTGCACACTGTGCACGCTCACAACAACCAGACAGGCTTCCCTGGGCTTAACGACACATTTGATGCGTACTGTTTCAGAGGTAAATGCTTGACTGTTATCTAATGGACTCATTCAGATATTTAGATCGTCATTCATTCATCATTTTCTTGTTGTGTTCTTTCAGCTGATATTCAGCTTATTGCAAATGAAACTGGACTGAACATCACGGATATCGAGGAGGCTCTCCTTAACTTAACATCAATTACTGATTTGTTGAGACCCGGTAAGCTGCATTTAAATCATCAACAAATTACTTTCTTACCTCTGCAAATGTCCCTTTTATTTCCAATGTCCTTCAATCCTTTTTTTATATCCCTGTAGCTGTTCCTTCCATCGTCTCACCCATCCCTGTGGAGACTTCGGGATCTGGCTCAGGCTCTGCAGACTTTGGCTCAGGCTCTGCGGTTGATGGTTTCTCTGGAGGTCCTTCTGGAGACTTGTCTGGTTCTGGAGACGGGGTAATATCTGGAGACCTGTCAGGTTCTGGAGATCTATCTGGCTCTGGAGACGGGGTTATTTCTGGGGACTTGTCTGGTTCTGGGGACTTGTCTGCCTCTGGAGACCTGGCCGGCAGTGCAAGTGCTGAGCTGCCCAGTGGATCATCAGGTCTCGACAGCGCAGATGCTTCTGGATCAGCTCTCAGTGGAGAAGGATCCGGCATCACTGTTGTTTTTTCAGGCATCGACAGCATTGTCTCTGGAGAGGGCTCCGCTTCAGGAGGATTCCAAGAAGCTGGAGAGGGAAGCGCAGAGATCCTTATCTTCCCCTCATCTGGAGCAGGCTCTGGAGTTCTCAGTGGTAGCGGGGACCTGTCTGGATCTGGTTTCGGCTCTGCAGAGAGCGGCTCCTCCACAGACAGCTCTGGGGGAAGTGGACAGTTCGTGGACTTTTCTGGGTTCAGTGGTTTCCCATCAGGATTCTCCTCAGGAAGTGCCAGCGGACAGTCAGGAGACCTTTCAGAAAGTGGAGACACTCGGATCTTATTGATAGATGGTGAACTGATCGATGCATCGTCCACCCCTACCACCCATAGGGAGTACGAGCTTGGTGGAGGCCAACTGGCATTCAGTGGCTCTGGAGACTTTTCTGGATCTGGGTTTCCCAGTGGCGATCTCAGCGGTTCAGCCTCTGGAAGTGGTTTTGGGTTCACCTCAGGTGTGACCTTTGTTGGGTCAGGGTTAACTGAGCTTACAGTGTCATCCTCTGGAGAGCAGGAGGCCTCTGGGTTTTTACTCTACAGCTCCGGACAGGGAAGTGGTACACATTTGTCCGGATTTGGAAGCGAAACTTTCATCTCTGGGTCTGGATCAGGAATGTCTGGATCTGAGTCCTCAGCGAGCGGAGAAGAAGGTAGTGTTACGTTCTTGAGCGGGGATTTTTTGACAGAGGCATTTGGAGATGCTACACTGTCTATGGAGCTTGGACAGGGGTCAGTAGAGTACAGTGGAGAAGGAAGTGGTAGCAGCAGTGGCATCTACTCTGGCAGCGGAGACACATACTCATCCACAGCCAGTGGCTTTTCTTCAGGCACTTCCTCTGGAGATCTGCCACAGGTGGTGCTGTCCTCTCCATCCAGTGAGTGGGCACCGACAGAGAGCACCGCAGGAGCAGAAGAGGCCCGTAGTGGTGACATCTATGGGACTCCTCACCCTGTGCTCGCTCCTGCAGGACTGGCTGCTCCTCCCACTGCAGCTTCACCAGCCTCTGTACAGACACCAGGCACTGCTGAAGGAACTCATTCAGTGGAGGGTAAGTCAACATGTTCTCTATTTTCTGTCACTTGTTGTGAAATAATATGACTATTTCTTTGTTGTCCTGTATTCTGTAAATCAAGAGATGCGGGGGGGGGGGGGGGGGAAGGCAATGTTTAATCAAACGTGAAGGGATGATGCATCCCCCTCAGTCGAGTCAGATGCAGTCCAACTTACTTCCTCTGGCGTGCCAAGTTCGAGCTGCTGCTGGTCCAGGTCATTTTTGATATCAGCTCACTGGAGGCAGTGTCGGCAGCCAGTTTATTTGGCCTGACTCTGGATTGTCATTCATGCTGAGTTTCAGCCAAGTCAAGCAACCAGACACAGCCCAACTTATCTCTTCCAGTGTGCCAAATTTGAGCTGAAGGTGGTCCAGGTCATTTTTGATAACAGCATACTGAAGGCAGTATCGGCAGCCTGTATTGGGCCAGTTCTTTGGCCTGATTCTGGGGCTTCATTCATTCAAAGTCTCAGCTGAGTCGGGCAACGATTGGGGGTCCAATTTATTTCTTCCAGCTTGTGGAATTAGGGTCAGTGCTGCCTGGCCCCGGCCCGGTGATGGCAGTGTCGGCTGCTGAATTTGGTCAAGTTTATTTGGCCAGATTCTAGGGTGTCATTCATACAAAGTCTCAGTCAAGTTGGGCAATGGGTGACAATCCGATTTATCTCTCCCGACATGCTGAGTTTGGGCCAGTGCTAAGCCAGGTCATTTTTGATAACAGCCCTGTGATGGCAGTGTTGGTGACTGGAATTGGTCAAGATTATTTGGCCAGATTCTTCAGCATCATTTATGCTGAGTCTGAGCCGAGTTGGACAACCAGACACAGCCCAACTTATTTCTTCCAGTGAGCCAAGTTTGAGCTGAAGGTGGTCCAGGTCATTTTTGATAACAGCCCAGTGATGGCAGTGCTGGTAGCCGGTAATGGGCCAATTTATTTGGCTCTTTTCTGGGGCGTCATACATACAAAGTCTCAGCTGAGTTAGGCAACAGGCTGTGGTCCGATTTATTTCTTCCAACGTGCCAAATTTGAGCTGATGCTGATCCGGGTCATTTCTCATAATAGCCCACTGATGGCAGTGTCGGTAGCCGGTATTGGGTCCGTTTATTCAGCCCAGTTCTGGGGTGTCATTTATACAAAGTCTCAGCCAAGTTGGGAAACAGGCAGCAGTTTGATTTTTAGTTTATTTGGCCAGATTTTGGAGCATCATTCATGCTGAGTCTCAGCTGATTTGGGAACTCCTACTGCAGCACGTTGAAAGAGTTTTTAAAAATCCCTTAAAAAGACCAAACACAAATTGAGACCATGTCGTCCACCAAATGGCAACTTCAGTTACTTCCATTCTTCTACAGCCCATTGACCTGCATCTAGTTCCCTCAATACAAGGAAAGTCAAACATTAATCCTGGACCACAAACAGCTAAACCATCTTCTCTAAATGACGTCTGCTCGCTTGTTTTGACTTCCTTCATTAAGTGATGTTTTTAAAAACTTATAGTACATGAATTTATCACAACATTTTGTACTTACAGCTCTCTCAAGTTCAGGCTTCAGTTTTAAACCAGCTTTACAGACATATTGGGTCGTATATGAACAATCTATACCACAGTCTGAGCAACAGCAACAGAAACTGAGGGACATCTATGCAGCAAAACTAAAAACTGTAACTTGACAGAAGAAACAGAACTAAACTTTTAGTCACGTTGCTCTTTGTGTGTAAATGCACACAGCATCTTTCTTAATGTGGAGTCTGACAGCAGCTCTGCTCTGACCTTGTTCACATTTTACAGAATGTCATTCATATTTTCTGCATCAATGATGGATTATTTCACCCACTCACAACCCATCAGCCCGTCCCTGTGTGTAACAATCAGATTGTACATGTGTTGTGAACCCGCCGATGTAGGAGCGTCTTATTATCTGAATAATGTGCCCTTTAAGTTGCAGGAAAATGCTGCACCATTTTGACTGAAGAACAGGTTTTTGTTGGTTAATGGCGCTGTCACTTTGTGCTGTCTTAAATAGCCACATGTCTATAATGCGTCAGACTACGACTCATTTTAAGACCTATGTGCCCATAGACGCACGAATGGGCACAGGTGCATTTGCTTCTAATGCAACGTGGGCGCTGGCGGTGATAATGACAGCTGAGTCAGTCTGAAACTAGCGATGACATTTTTGCTGCCTTGAGCCGGATGTAAGTCAGAGCCCCTGAAGTTTGAAACAAAGCTACTGTTTCTTGATTCTGCATCAGCTTTAACATGATTGACACATCAAATTAAGGAGAGAGGCTGACTCGTCAATTTGTTCTCATTTGCTCTCATTGAATCCACAACACTAACAAAACACAAACCTACTGTACTGCATGAAAGCTCCAGTGTGTAGGATTCAAGCAGGATATATTGGCAAAATATAAGGTAAGTATGTTAACTTTAGTGTATAATCACCTGAAAATAAGAATAGTTGTTCTTCTTTACCTTAGACTGAACTGTTTGAACTGAAGGAATTATAACTAGGAGTTTCAGCTGGTTGCAATCTGCAATCTTCACCACTAAATCACTCTAAGGGCTCATTTATGCTCAGTGTTAGATACAAGGACAGACCTAGAGCCTATTGTCCATATACTGTTTCATTTTGTCCATATTTGTGCACGTTTCCTGAAGGCTTACGTATACAAATGAAACGGAGCAGCACCGCCAGAGATCATGGAGGCAGTGTAGCACAGTTCAAGTAAGATATGACTGTAGGAGGTGACAAAGAAACTTAAATAATGGCAGAACAGAACAAATTGATAGTATAATGAAAAGAATTCTCCATCCACATGACGGGATGCACAGACCACCGCCGCACACAACATTGCCTCCATTTGAAAGGTACAATATTACGACCTCCTCCACCGTCGCCTTGTTTCTTGTTGTGTGAAAGTTTTGACAAATTTGCAGGAAAGCCCAATCAGTCTTTTTTCAGCATTGGCAGTATAAAAACAAAATCGGGGAGTGCAGCAAAATGCCGCCTACCTACTTTTGTTTATACAGAATGTGCTTTTTTTGGGGCAATGGGGGGCGTGAGCAAGTAACAAAACATGAAGCTCAGCGTGTGACGTAAACAGTGACGTGGGAGGGAAGCCGCGGCTGGTCAGTCCTTCGGTGATTCTCTCGTAAGTCGGCCCGTCCTTCATCGTCCCCGTCATCTGATGGTTAATGGCCTCTTCGTTTGCGAGGACAAGGAGGGCGCGCAATTCCTTGTCTCCCCAGTTGCTCATCTTTACAGTGCCTGTCAGGTTTGTGTTTCCCTCTTGCTACTAGCTGCTCATTTCTGCTATCAGCTGTTTCCTGTTTATCCACCTCCAGTGGCTCGCACGTGCGGCGTCATCAACAGCTCCTCCCACAAGTCATCAACAGCTCCTCCCACAAGTCATCAACAGCTCCTCCCGTGGCGGAAAGACGCCTCGTTCTTTTTAAACCAAAAAGGGTTCCACCAATATGTCTACCCTGTGAGGCGGAAAATTGGGCACCTCGGATCAACTCACCAATCCGCCTCTGTGTGTCTAAATGCTCGCAGCTTGCCGGCAAAACGGCCCAACATTCGCCAAAAACCTGGCAGTGTAAAAGGGGCTAATGTCAACATAAAGGAGTGTGAAGGCAGTGAGGTTTATAGTGTTTGAAGTGGACGGATCTATTTTCATATGTAAAGGGAGTTTAAATGAGCTTTACATTTTACACACTGTTCCTTTAAAAGCACAAACACTATTGTAACTTGACAGAAGTAATCACAGCACCACTGCTATGATTACACTTGTGAGACAGATGCATCACTTTTATAATAACGTTATTTTTTTATGATAATTGGAGGGATGATGCGTTCAGGTTTCACCCTCAGAAAGGCCACAATGACCAGCACCTCAGTTCAGATGGAACTTGGAAGACCAACGCGTCTCTCTTTGAAAGAAGTATTAATGTATGTAACTGATTGCACCTGTTTTTCCAGGTGGTTTAAACCCATGTGAGCCCAGCCCCTGTGGTGCTGCCTCATGCACAGTAGAGGATGGTGTTGCTGTCTGCCACGGTGAGTCCCAAAACTGCTGCAAGTGCCATTTATTTACTCTTCTTCTTTCTTTCTCTAAAACTACTGCATTCAAATTGTGTGATGATGATTTGGTTTAACAAGTCGTGTTTCTGTGTTTGTCTTTGTTTTGAGCACTTTGCATGTTTTATGTTGTTGCTCTGCATTCTGTTTATTAATGAGCCTGTCGGTTGTGTTTTCAGATACACACTGAAATGATTGTGATTATATTTATGAATCAGACTTACCAAAAATCTGTTTTCTCTCCCTGCTGTTCTGTCCTGATATGTTTTGCATCATATCTTTTGGGTTCCTCCGATTTCCTCGTGTCCATCTCGTCTGTGTCTGGCTGTAGGTCTCTGTGTTTGTGCAGCAGATTGAATTTTTGGGTGCTTGTCAAATATGTATCAGCTCTGCTCTGGGGTTGCGCAGCCTCTGTGTCACACGCGTTATCACAATTGTCTTCAGCCTGTATGTTGTTTTTGGTTTGCTGTGCCAGTACGCCGCCTCCGCTCTGCTGTATGCACGCTCAACCCGAGGCAACATATGTGCTTCCTGGCATCATATGGCTGCTCTCATCCTGCTGGAATCTGAATACTGATCTTCTGCTGCAACCAACTGCAGATTCAAACATAAACTTACTGCAGATAATACAGTTATTAGATCTAATATATATATATGTCAGTATATATCGTCCTGATTTGGTGACCTGAAAGACTTTTCAAACACAAAGTTACATAGATGATGAGTGAGTGTGCAGTAAGTTTAATTTGCATCAGAGGTTGCAGCATTGTTCAGTAATGTGTCAGTCCTGAGGTGTGATAGTCCTCCTATCACAGCTTCACCTCCCTCACCTTGCTGGCCATCCTCCCATCCCCATCCCACGCTGAAACAGTAGTGTCACCCGCCCCCTTTCTTGCAGAGGTAGATGTGTGCCATCCCAACCCTTGTGCCAATGGAGCCACCTGTGTGGAGAGTGCAGACTCTTACAAATGCTTATGCCTGCCCAGCTATGGAGGGGAACGCTGTGAGATCGGTATGAGATCAGCTTCAGCTAATAAATACTAACAACAGCCTCAAAAACAACTCAAGAGACAGAGATGCTAAATATCAACAGCTGGTAGCATCATTAGTCACTGCTGCTCACTCTGTGATGTCCTAGTTTGGCTGGGGGCCCTGTTTTCCTATCAGTGACTGAAAGATCAGTTCATATGACCTTGTGAACACAGGAATGACCCTTTGACAAGCTGCCAAAGTGATGAGCATGTGGTGCTAGTAGAGCAATACTTGAAAGAGTTTCAAGGGATTTCAGGTTATGTTTGAAACAGCTGTTCCAGACCAGCATATCCATGTGAAGTAGTTAACCAAAAGTGGCTACTTGTTACCTGAAAAAATGCTTGCTGCCCCTTTTTAGTGTTACCAGGCAACCCCCCCATCACCTCCTTATCATGTAATCAATCTACCATTTATATTTTATTTTATTTTATTTTATCCTGTTTCACAGTAATTAGTTGCTGTTTTCTATCGAGACGGTGGTAACTGAAGTTTGTAAAGTCGTATAGCTCTGGGTATCCAGCAACCACTACCACCAGTTTCTCCTCCATTGTTTACCAACTGTAAACTCGTTGTCATGACCACCACAGAAGGCCCGCCTCTCAGATCATCCCATTGGACAATGGGAGAAAAGTGGAGATGATGTGAGGCACTTTTGTGCTCAGAGTGGAACTCAAGGAGTTCAGAGTGCTCAATCACCAGGCACCTAGAGCACAGAAATGTGAGGCGTATGGCAACGTAAAAACAGCAAGCAAAAATCTTAATTCTCATTAAAAACTTTTACAAAAAGCTGCTAAAACACTTTCTGTGTGATCGGGGCCTTAAACGACCACTCACAACTGCTTCGTTGTTTAACCCCATCAGCGCATTGATCACATGATTGCAGCCTTTCGAACTATGTGGGATATGTACGAATTTCGGTGCATTATTTTTCATAGGAAAACATATCAACAGTTTGCGAAAACAGCCTGATAAGTGCCATGCTAGAATGCAAAGAGATTAAATTGAAAAACCCAAATGCAGGATGTATTCTTACGAGCAACAGCCTCACAGGGTGAACCGTTAAAGACATTGTGGGACAATTTATTTGATATAAAGTACTTCCAACTAGTCCATAGCCATTGGTAGCTTTGTCACCTTCTCCCTATGCCAATCCTCAATGCCTATGTGCAGTTTCACATAGATTGACCACGTCAGTAAGTAGAAAAACGTGGGACAAACAGAATGACTGACTGACAGAATGACACACTGACAGTTTCCGTGATTATGTACAGCATACCATACCATGACTTAGTCATACCAAAAATTAGAAAACACCAACATTGGTCCACAGGGGGAGCCACAGCGATCGGTCGCATTTTAGCCATTTTGAAGCATTTTTCTGTTGTTATAGCGCCACCCAGTTGCCAATTAGAGTTCAATTTCTCCAGTCACCTTGAGGCGTCCTGTTCTACATATCTACCAAGTTTAGTAAAAATCCATATGGCGGTTAGGCCTAGATAAGAAATGAGCTCTCTAGCGCCCCCATTTTGTTTGATGGGGTCAATAATGGAGGGGTCCCCTCAGATTATGTGTGGTCATATGCCTACAAAGTTGCGTGGTGATGGGTGAAACCCTTGAGATGTTATACACCTTTATGTGATGAGCCACGCCCTCCACAATATTCATTGCCTTATAGAAGCTCAGTTTTAGTAAGTTTTCCAACTTTTGCCAAGAGGGAACTTTAGATATTGGTCCCTAGATTATGTTCACCCAGTTTCATGCAGATCGCTCAAACTTAAGATGACAGCTGTTCTTAAAGGGCATTTTTCAACCTGGACCCTATCTTTTCATGCTGTGTGTCTAAGTGATGTGTGGGAACAACAGTTTTTGGAGCCTATCCCAGCTGACATTGGGCAAGAGGCAGGGTACATCCTGGACAGGTCGCCAGACTATCACAGTGCTAACAGAGAACCATTCACACTCACATTCACAAAATTGACAACTGTCCCAGTTCACCAGTTAAGAGTCTGGTCTTCTTGTTCCCATGACTCAGCTAGACACAGAATTACAGGAAAATAGGGTCCAGGTTGAAAAATATTGGAGTTCCCCTGTGAGGTGTGTTCACACAGAAAGTTATTTGAGTGAACTGACCCTTTAAATAAAGTCATTGAGGTGGAGCAATGAATGAATAAATGAAGCCTTTGAATGTCGGTAAAAGAAGAAAAATAGAAATTCATAATTCCATTACTGTTGGGCCGGCTCTCCCTCCTGAAGTGACGCATTAAGTGTAATTTTCCATCTGCGTTGGAGCATTTGTTTTGTACGTCAGGATGGAAACACTGTCCATCGTCAGACTGGTGCTGGATGCCAGACCGACTGAGAGCATCTCTGTGGGAAAATACACTGACTCAGAGCTCTGAACATGCAAAACTGAAACACTACATGGGTTGTGAACAATATCAGCCACTTTATCAGCTGCTCACACAGACGGCAGAGAGAATGATAAGAATACATAAACGCTTCTCATCATCAGATGCTGTGCTTTAAGTTTTCCAACCCATTCGTAGTTTCAGAGGCTTAAAATGAAAAATATACTAAACCATACTGAATGTGTTCAGATGAAAGTGCTGGAGGTCAGACAGTGAATGAATGTTGACTCTCTGGTGTTGCGGCTGCAGATGAGCAGCAGTGTGAAGACGGTTGGACTAAGTTTCAGGGGAACTGCTACCTGCACTTCTCTGACAGAGAGGTGTGGCTGGACGCAGAGCAGCGCTGCCGGGACCTGAACGCCCACCTGGTCAGCATCATCACCCCTGAGGAGCAGGACTTTGTCAACTGTGAGTGCATTGTGTGTGTGTGTGTGTGTGTGTGTGTGTGAGAGAGAGAGATGAAAATAAAGTCTCAAGACTTTTTCTCCCACAGCTAACGCACAGGACTACCAGTGGATCGGGCTGAATGATAAGACAGTAGAGAATGACTTCCGCTGGACAGATGGCACTCCTCTGGTGAGTGAAGACTTCACACTGGTGTGTTGTTCCTGTAACAGGCCGGGGAAATAAAAGTATAGTACAGGGTAGTGTGGTGGTTTGCAACCTGGTTCATTTGTTACCCTGTAAAGGTTCAGTGTGCAGGATTTAGGGGGATCTAGTGGCATCTAGTGGTGAGGAGTGAAGATTGCAACCAGCTGAAACTTCTCCTGGTTAGAATTCACTCAGGGTTGTTCAGGAGGTTTTTACCAGAAGCTGAAATATCCACAGAGTTCTCCTCATCTTCAAAACAAACCGACCAGGTGATTTAAATGAGCAAAAGTACAAATCAGTGTTCTTCAGATGGGTTTTAACATGCAAAAATGCAAAAATGTGAAAAGACGAATGGCCCTTTCTAAAGCCAGTGTTTGGTGTGTCTGCTCTGGGCTGCAGCAGAAACATGGTGATCTCTGTTGATGTGTTTTTGTTACCAGGTGAGGGGGCGGTCCCTCCCGCCAGTTATCAATGACCAAATTGTGGAGTGTTGACACTTCTCATTTCCTTGGCACCACCACGTGCCACACTGTGAAGCAGGAGACCAACACCAGTCATATAATTAACAAGACCCACCAGAGGCTTTATTTTATGCACCAACTTTAAAACTGTGGTGTGACAGAGGAGGTGATGCTGCTCTGCTGCAGTGCTGTAGTACAGAGTTTCCTCTGAATGTGGTAGTACAGCGATCTTTAGGACGTCATCTTCATCAGTATGTATGTTTGAGTGTGTTAACTGTTTTTGCTTTTCTTATTTTACATCTTTTACTTACTTTCGTGTGTACTTAGATTTTTTTTTCAAGAGTTGCACTCAAGTAAATTCATATCAACTGTGCTGACACATCAGTAGAGCATTGAAATGAATACTGGATGGTACAGAAATGTAAAATGACACACAAAGACACACAACACAACTACAAAGAGATGCAAAACAACCATAAAAGAGAGTAGAGAGTAGAGACACAGAATGACTACAAACAGACACAAAATGACTAAAAAGAGATCAAACCAACTAAGGAGAGACATAATGACCACAAAAAGACATAAAACTACCACATTTAGATACATAACGACGACAAAGATGCTCAAATGACAACAAAGATTCTAAAAATTACCACAAAGAGAGAGACAAAAAAAAAGAGGTCAAAACAACTAGATACAGAAGATGACCACAAAAAAGCACAAAGGTACCACAAATAGATGCAAAACAACGAAAAGAGAAGAGACTACAGAGACATAAAATGACTAAAAAGAGATCCAAAACAACTACAGAGAGCTATAAGGGGACCACAAAAAGACATAAAACTACCACAAATAGATGCAAAATGACCACAAAGAAATGCAAAACGTACATGTCTGTCACCAGCGGCCTGTAGCCTCATAATCCTTCTGTGCCTCAGGGATGTGAAGACATAAGATTACTCAGTGCTTCTTTTAAAAAACTGGCAGAAACATGCTGTTTGCCATCCTGTCTCGTTGTCTTGACCGGTACATCTAATTTTAGACCCCCATCAGTGGACCTGACCCTCAGGTTGGGAACCACTGGAGCACTGTATTATAGAATAGCAGATCACAGTGAAGGTCAATGTTGTGTTGTGACCTAAAGTCCTGATCCACTCGCCTTGGTTCTCAGTGCGTATTCTCTTCAGTGGATAGGGCAGGGAAACTGACCCATCACAAAAACATCAACACAAAATATTTTCCCCACGGGCTTTAATTGTTCTGTAGTGACATGCATTTAACTTTGCACTAGATACACGATGTTGGAAGCACTTGTGAGAAGAGGTTGTCTGAGCAGGTGAAATACGCTGTCATGCCAAAACAAGCACCAAAATAGCACCACACCATCTGATTTACATAAACACAACCTCAGCTGCACCTCGCCACCCACCTGGGTTTATTTAAAGCCACGAAATTACCAAACAGGTGTGTAAACATAAAGAAACTGTGACTTCATACCAGGTGTTTCGATGAAATCAGCACTGGTGGAAACTTCAGGTGTCGATATATGGCCGGTTTGAATAATTAAACGATGAGTCGACACAGCAGTTTATAAAGCTAAATGACAAGAGCAGCGAAAGCTGAGCCAGGTTTAACTTGAATTTCAGTAGCCCAGAACAGACAAACCAAACACTGACTCTAGATAGGGACTAGAGCTGCCGCCCCAACTAACTATTTTCCTAGTCGACCAGCAGTCCTCATCAGGGTCCATCAGTGGACTAGTCTCCTGCATGTTTCTGATATGAATGTAATGATTAAATGATATATTTTGGTGGTTTGAGTTGAAGGTGTGATAAAGAATAGTATCAGTAACATTGTTAACACTGTGCTACATTACAGAGAAATACAAAACTGTACTAATGAACCTTCATTAATATAGGCCTATATTTTATCTCCAAGTGCACGTCACACACTGAGCGAGCCGCCTGTTAATGACGCTGTGGGCTAATGGGCATGTAGCTACTTCCATGTTTCAGATGATACGTCATGTTTGTAGTCGACCAATGAAGATGAGTTTACATATCACCTTGGGTTCGTCCTTCACCTTCTCAAAATGATCCCACACTTTGGATTTCCTGCCCGACATGTTATTAGCTAGCCTGTGGAATAACCGCAGGTACCAGCCCTGGAAATTAACCTGACTCCTGTCTGACTGCTGAGCGTGGACACTTCCTGTGTCTGTCCTTTCAAAGTAAAGTCCCACATGGTCCACTCATATAGGTTTGGATTTATTTTGACAAGGCGCAGCTTTCACTTTTCTTTTTTTTTTTTTTCCTGTGACTAAGCGACCAATGAAATCTTGCCGACTAATGACCTTTCTGGTTAATTAACATTTGGTCTAATATTAGGGGGCAGCCCTAATAGGGACATTCACAGCCCCCGTATTAAGCAGCATCTCAGTGATGAGAGAATCTGAAAAATTAAAAAGTAGGATGGCACTTAATCACCCTAAATCTTACACACTGGACTTTTAAAGGCGTTCATAATCATAGTGACTTTGCTATTCTTAGACCAGCTGACAACAGGCATTTTCAGTCCAAAGAGTTTTAGGACTGTTTCAGTTTTTTGGGAAGGCGCTCCCCGAGAACTACATGCCTTCAAGGGGAGGCATGTAGTTTTGTCTCTGAAATAGGAGATAAAAAATTCCGCTAAACATGATTCTCCTTAGTTTTTGTGGTGTGAACACAACAGAGGAGCAGGGACTCACCTTATTTCAAGGCAATGTTTCCATTAGTAGTTACACAGACATACTGACAATAAAAAACAAATGGTGGTATCATCAATGGTGTTGTACGGGATAAGTCTGACAAAGTGTAGCTGTGGTGTAGCTTGATAAAAAGTATGTTTCACATGGTAAAGTGGCAGAGTAATAGACAGTAAGAGATCCAAATGTAAAGTTGTTGTTGTCCCTCTTACCTGTCCTCTGTGTCTGCGTTCACCTCGTAGTAAAGTATGTTTTTACTTCCTGCTCGTCTTCAGCAATACGAGAACTGGAGGCCGAACCAGCCAGATAATTACTTCAACTCTGGAGAAGACTGTGTGGTGATGATCTGGCACGAGAATGGCCAGTGGAACGACGTGCCCTGCAACTACCACCTGCCGTTTACCTGCAAGAAAGGCCCAGGTATGTTAGTTCACATTTGACATCTGTACAAAGGCTTTTAAGCTGTGTCAGTCTATTAGCAGGGAGTCCACACAAAAGATTTAGTTAAAACAAGCACAATTTATTAAACTAAGCTGAACTCAGATAACCAGTGGAGTGTGTATGTCAGCAAAGTCAGTGATGACATCCATAGATGGATGTGTGTCACATGTGTTGTGGAGGTGTTGAAGGTACAAACCTAAAAGCAGTGATGCAGGGTGGATGTCAGCTGTAGGAAGGGAGAGAGCAGGTGAAAACATGAAGCAGCTTTTATACCCTGAAGGCCCAGGTCAGCTTAATCAAGGCAACAACCCTCACATGTCAGCCTGCCTGATGAGGTTGGCCAGAACATCCTACAAGACAGTAGGAGGGGCATCACACATATGACTAAAATGGCTTAGACTGCCACTGTATGTAGGCTGGATAACAGCAGTGCTCCTTGTACTGAAAATACCATGTCAGTGGACACATGGTTTGATGCGACGCCCTGTGGCTTCTGGTTCTGTCCTCAGTGTCCTGTGGCTCCCCGCCAGAGGTGGAGAATGCCCACATGTTTGGTAACAAGAGGGAGGAATACCCTGTCAACTCCATCATCAGGTATCAGTGCAACCCAGGGTTCACACAGCGCCACCCTCCTGTGGTTCGCTGTAAAGCAGACGGACAGTGGGAGAAACCTCAGGTGGAATGTACTGACGGTGAGTCTGCAGGGACTCCCTGTTATTCATTCACCTTGGGGCGCGTTTATAGAAAAACCTCCCTGACAGGTTTGACTTACTCGCTTTGTGTTTCTCCCTCGCCGCAGTGAAAGCCAGAAGAAGACGACAGCGGAGGAGCAGCAGGAGTCCAGGAGCCAGCAGCAAGGAGATGCATCTTCCATTTTAGTGAAGATGATTTGAAGGGTTAAACTGTTGGAAGGCTTCGTCATGGTCCCAACCCCTGTCCCACATAATATATTTTAATTATATATAATAATTTTATTGCTCTGAGTTTGTTTTTATCATGTGTATTGTAATATAATTGTGTTTGGTGAAATCATCGCTGGGACTGTTTGTTCCACAT
Source organism: Epinephelus lanceolatus (assembly GCF_041903045.1). Classification (NCBI taxonomy): domain Eukaryota; kingdom Metazoa; phylum Chordata; class Actinopteri; order Perciformes; family Serranidae; genus Epinephelus; species Epinephelus lanceolatus. The sequence goes on along the minus strand of NC_135735.1, from coordinate 2,896,828 downwards.
GAGTTTTATAGAAGGCAGCATCTGTCTGGTTCACTGTCGTCTGCTGGAGATGGTTGGTGGACGTTAACACGTTAGGATCTGCTGTCAGACGGGTTTATGATGTGAGACGTCAAGTTATATGTTTGCATAGTTTATCATTATATCTGACAGCAGGGGGAGATGCTCCTTTGGTGAAGGTAAAGGAAATTACTGGTGTTTTTAAAGTTCACATCAGTCATCCCAGTGCCCCATGGCTTCAGTTCTTCCTGCTGGTTTCTGAAATCAGTCAGCATAGTTAAAAGGATCATTTTTCCTCCTTAGATGAAGCTGTTTTCTGTCGTTTCTTCCTGTAATACAGCATGAAATACAACTTCCACAGTGCGAGACAATCCTTTACAGGAAACAAGAACAGCCGTGCTTGCAATTTGTTTTTCTTGTAAATACCGTTATCCCAAAATCACAAGTTAATTATTTTGTTATCGTGAGAAAACAGGCTTTGTTATCTTAAAAAAAACAGGATAGTCAGCCCCTGCTCATGAGAAAACAAAAGGTTGTTTCCTCTTATTATTTATAGGGCCCTGTCTTACACTCAGTGCAAAGTCACACACAGCACAGCGCATCATTGCTAGTTTCAGACCGACACAGGTGTCATTTTCACGGCCAGCACCCACGCTGTATAAAAAACAAATGAATTTGTGCCCATCTGTGTGTCAATAAGCGTGTAGGTCTTAAAATGAGGTGTGCTCAGGAACATTGTTGGTGTGTTGCTGTATTGAAGGAGCAGAAAATGACTGATCCATTGACCAACAAAAACCTGATCTTAAGTCAGAACAGTGCAGCATTTTCCTGCTATTTAAAAGGCGCTTTATTCAGATAGTAAGAAGCTCTTACAGAGGCAGGTTCACAACACACATACACTCTGCTTGTTACATACTTGTTACGCATGGATGAAATGATACATCAATAATGATGTAAATGGAAAAAAGTAATTGCAAGCACAGCCGTTCTCAGCTTCTGTATAATGCAGGAAACACTGTTAAAACTTTGACATTTGAGAAACGCCCAGAGGAATCCATCTTTAAGATTATTGGATGTGATAAAGATTATTTCACACCTCTTAAGTGGTTTTATTGGCCATTATATTGAGTCAAAATAACCTCCCTAGATGAGTGGAAACAAGAGCAGCTCAGTTGGCATTGCACTTTTCTGCAAACCAAAAATACGTTTGCAGGTTTCATATGTATCATAGCGACTCATTGCTGTGTTTTCGGCTGTTTATTAGGCACCAATTGGTGGTGCTTCTCAGGGACCCATGGCTGTTCTTTTACAGTGGGGACAGTGCCATAAAATGCAGTTGTTTTTCACAGAGACATTGCAGCATTTCCCGGAAGGATTTTGCCCTAAAAAATGGGTACTTTAAGACAAAACATGAGCTTTTTCTAACATTAACCGAATGCTTTTAACCAAAGTGTTGGCTAAAAGTAAAGGAACATAGTTTTACCTGCAGCATAATAACAAACAAATTTATACGTGGTTTGCAGAAACGTACAGTGCCAGAATTTTTCTGGGCAGCTGGGTTGCGTCTGTTACAGTAAACAGTGGTTGAAAGCAGAGACTTTTGGTCAACGTGAACACAAAACCTTTTATTTATTGACTTCACACAGAGTCTCTGCTGGACTGAGCCAGCTGTTGTTAAACACTATAATGTTCAGTCCTGTTATGAGACGACAGCAGCATCAGACACACAGCAGGCTGAATAAACTTCTTCTAACTCCATTTCTCATATTTAATCTGCAGACGATCAAGTGAAACTTCTTGTGACCCCTCAGTTTGTCATGTCGGCTGGTTTGAGTTTTCTGTGTGTTTTAGTTGTCATCATCTTCCACGAGGCTGTGCGGTGCACAGTGTGTCTGTGGGACAGTTTAATGAAGCTTCATGTTTGTATCCTCAGAGGAAATAACCTCACTGTAAAACATTACAGTGTGAAACGCCTGATGTTGTTGTTGACTGCTTTCATTTGTGCACTTGTTTTGTATCATAGCTGCTCTATCGGGGGCTGTGCCTCCTTCATACATGCTGTCACCTGCTGCATGATAAACCAAAGACTGAGATTCAATTTACACGCTGTACATGTGTCTGCTGTGGCCCCATTCACTCACTGACTTAAAGAAACAGTCTCTGTTTTTCTGATTGTCAACACATCACATTAAAGGGGCAGTCTGTGATTCTCATCCAAAGTCTGCCAGCTGTCTGTTCTGTGTGTGCACTGAAAAAATTCACAGCCCAGCTCTGTAAATGGGAAACAAACAATGTGTCTCGGAGCGAGCTACACAACACTAACCTGGCTACTCTTCCTCTTTAACACTGTCGCCAACAGAGATACACCATGATACTGAAGTAACATCACAGGTGTTACCTTGCCAATTGACCTATGGCTAAGCCACGCCCCCTCCACTCACTCAGACAAACTATCAACATTCAGTGAGCGGCGCTATGGCAGGTGTCACAGTACACGGCATTTCACAGGAGGCAACTGATGATTTTTGGGGACATAACGATAAGATGTCATTGAGAAGTAACCAAAAGGGCCTAAACTACGCATTGGAGGGATATATTCATCATTTTATTGTTGAGAAGGTCGATGAAAAGCTTAAATTACAAGCCAAAATTTACAGGTCACAGTGTACGCTTGTGAACCGCATCTGGTTGCCGTCACCATCAAAGACAACAAGTTAAAGTGCCACTGAAGTTAAGGTTTTTGGCTCAGAATATGAGAAAAGGATAACGGCCTTTTTACCATCTTTACCAAGAGTGTCTCTCCGTTAGTTTGGTGCTACAGTATTTACACTGAATCATTCAGCATAACGTTTGCCAACCTTTGTTATCTCTGCCATTACAGATAAGTTAATGAAGCTAAGCTCCAGAAGTTAACGTTAGCTTAACTAGAGCCCTTTGGACAACAGCTAACAATGATGTACGATCACCAAAGTACAAAAATAGAACAAAATAGGCTAATGAACTCCCAGCAAACAAGGTGACATGATGAACAACGCAGCTAGGAGCTAACGTTAGGCTAACTTTAGCTAACGTTAGCTAGAGATGTTAAAGATAACTTTATATTTCTTTCCAGCAAAGTGACAATATGTTGCCTCAAACACAATGTTGACTTACCGTAGAACAGATGTAGACATCATTGTTGATCTTATTCACGTTGAGTTGATGTTGTGGACTAACGTTACCACACAACTTTATCCAAAGGAGACACTTTTCTCGGTTGAGATGTGGTTTAAAGTGTAAAAAATACACCTGGTCGCCCAGCCTCTCAGGATACCTTGTGTCAGAGTTGCATGTACCCCATGCACACCGTTTGACCATTTTTAAACTTCAAATCTCAGAAAAAGCTCATAAAACCAAACAAACTGACTTTCTGTAATGCATTTCAATGGACGTCCAGGCAGAGAATGTCCCAGTGTATGGGAATGGCTATACGCACTGTGATTGGCTCATCACGTCTGAGGGCGGGGCTTAGTCATAGGTCAATTTGCTGACTCCAACTTTAAAAGACCCAAACCTACAATTAATGTACCTATTAACGATGTAGTGTGTATCTAACAGGTGTAGTGTGTGTATCTGCTGACTGATAGATCTTCTTCCTCTGTGCCATAGAGCTCTATTGTTGTTAAAAAAAAAAAAAACATTAACGAGCCGTACTGTTGCACTGGGTGATGTTCCTTCGTTACCAACCCAATATGTTGGCACTGTTTCTGAAAAACAAAGATACATTACATTTGCACGTCAGTATGTAACAGCTGTAGACACAACATTTTTCATCGACATTGTGTGGTTAAGTTTAGACACAAAAAACACTTGGTTACAGTCAGGAACAGATCATGTTTTGGCCTTACATACACGGTTAGGAGACACAATCTCCACTGGAAAACTGATGGATGGCTAAAAACAACCAATTTTGTTATTTGTTGATCTGGAATAGTTTCAGCTTAAAACACAAAGTTTTGGCGCACGTTAAGAAAAAAGCTTTTTGTGACTTCTGCGAGCCAAGCCGGCTACTTCTGCTTTAACGTTCCGTTAAAACTTGAATCACAATAAAATGATTTAATTGTGCAGCTCTTCTAGATTTTTCAAATGTTATCGGACTAAATGAATAAAATTCTTCTGGGTGAAATGAGTCATTTTGAAGGGTTTGAGATGCTCAAAAGAATTTATCCACTGATTAATGGATGATTTTTGGGCCACAAGGCATCACGTGATGTTGTAATAATACTCAGTACGTGTCCATGCACAGTGAAGTGGAGCTACGTTTATAGCTTGCCATCTAACTGGCCTACTGTCCTTGTCCCAGTATACAAGCATGGGAGGAGAATCAATTTATTGAGCCAAGTATGTGCGACTCCACTACGATAGGTGGAGATATGCCCCCTTTCAGCGTGTTAGTATTGGACCTTTTTCCTGTTGACCTATTACGTCACAGACCAAACAATGGACAAACAAGTTAGCTATGGTTAGCTAGCAGCTAACTGCTACCATGGTGGACAACTTTACAGCTCTGTACATTTGGTCCGTCCAAAAAGTCACGGCTCTGGATGTAGATTTCTCCATGTTGTTAGCGGCTTCTTCTTATCTTACACATTTAATGCTATTGGACTTCCGGGTCAAAGCCCGGGGTGGAAACTGTGGAGCATGCTCAGAGCGCCTCGGCCAGTTTGGGTCTGATTGACTGTATACATGCAGGAGTCACATGATCTGGGTGTGTTAGTCCCACTGTGACAAATTCACTTTAGGACCATTTCACTCACACTGACATGTTTAAATTTTAAAATTTAAAAGTCCGTTTTAAGTCAGACTAACACAATAAATCGATTTTCTCTAACGTCATGTTAACATATTGACAGTTTGGCCAATACAAAAATTGGGCTCAAAGCCTGACTCCTGGAGGCCCAAAATATCCTGTTTGGGGGCACAATCCTCGCAGGAAACACAGCGATGTCACAGATTGCTATGAAACACCCATGTGTGATGTCTAAACAGATGCCGGAAAAACAGCAGTGACTGCTAAATGGTGTCACGCTGTCCATCGTGCCTTCCACCTCCTGATAACAGTCAGCACATATGACACTTTAGAAACGTTGATATGATATGTATGAAATGTGCAAATGTAACGGAATTCTAGTTTGTAAAAAATGTACAATGCCAACATTTTCTTCTGGCGACTGGGCTGTCATTTCCAGGAACACCCACACCGTTGACTCAATCCCACATATACCGTCCTCAAATACTCACTGGAGCACCAAATGCAGACACCAAATCGGCCCAATAGAGTTTCCTCCTGTTTGTTTGATAAAAGCTACAGCAAGCAGCTGTTTGAGGAAATTACTGAGACTCTTTAAAAAAAAAGAAAAGAAAAGAAAAGAAATATTTGTGACCTGCTCTTAAAGATGTGTGTCTTCAGTGTAACAGACGGGGAAGTCACAGTATTAAGAGACAAACACTTGGTTGGTTTTGGCCTTTCTGTTGTTGACAATAAGAAATACTGAACATTAAACCAGATCAAATCATTGAAATGTTGTCAGCTCAAATGCAAATTCAAACATCATGTTAATCTGAGGACAAAACAAACTGATATAAAACAGATAAATATGATCTAAGAGAAACACATATTTGTACCTCATGCTCACATGATATCTTCCTCTTGTTTGATGTTTTATGAAACCAAAGAGCAGAATGAACTCTGAATGTTTGTACTCACATCAATCATTGCCAAATAAAAACTCTTTGGTTGTGTGATGGCTTCAGGTGTTTCCTATAACTTACCTGAGGACTCTATGTTTATGAGAAACTTATGTAATCAACAGAGTGCAGAGATCATTCGCTCCTCCATCATTCCAGGAGGGTCACCGCCCAGGTGTTCCAGGTACAGACAACAAGCAGGTCTTTCACCTCCCGTCTGCCTCTCAGTGAGCTCAGTGTTTCTGAGGTAAATAGGATACAACGCTGACTCATAGGAATAATAAAATTCCGGTAAATTTGTATTTGCCCAACGGGCTGGGTAGCGTATGGCGTCAGTGTTCCCTTGTGGCTGAATAGGGTTCTTTTAAGGATCCTCTGCACCCCACCCTCTACACACACCGGTTCACCTCTTCGCCCCGGGCCTCTGGATGAATCACCTCTCTCTGCTCTCACCATGTTTTGCACTTACTAATTAGAAAACAGAAAATGTTTGTTACCTTAAAAACACTTTGCTAAGTGCTTCTTGCTGTGAGAAAAGACCACTTCACATTACAGCCAATTAGAAACACTAACTTGTTGTGTCAGAGGCACCTGGACCTCAACATGGACCTCAAAACTAAAATATATATTTCCATTTGGCCTTCATTTAACCAGAAAAACATCTCTCAAGATTAAAAATCAGTTGAGGTGGTTCAACATCTGATCAGGATCCTCCTGGGCGCCTCCCGCTGGAGGTGTCCCGGGCACGTCTCACTGGTAGGAGGCCCCAGGGCAGACCCAGAACACGCTGGAGGGATTACATATCTCGTCTGGCCAGGGAACACCTTGGGGTCCTCCAGGAGGAGATGGAAAGTGTTGCCAGGGAGAGGGATGTCTGGGGTGCTTTGCTAGGCCTGCTGGCCCCGCGACCAGGCCGCAGATAAGCGGATGAAAATGGATGGATGGAAGATTAAAAGTCTCTTTTTCAAGAGTGTCCTGGTTGAGACAGGCAGCAACAAAGAACAAAAATACAAAAAGAAAATGATGCAGCTCTAAATCATGCAATATAAAACACAAAATGAGATTACAACAAAGAAAAGCCAAAAAGTATGTTAATATATTCTATAAGTGAACCATAAAATACAAAAAAGCTCAACTACACATGATTGCAAAGACCAGCTAAGATACACCCTGACGCTGGCACATAGATGATTGTGTACAAACAAATAAAGTCCTTCTGCAGAAGATTCCACATACAAGGAGATGCATGCACAAATACTTGTGTGCCAAACTCTACATACCCTCCGTACAGACAATAAAAACATGTTCTGTGAATAGAAAGCAGAGCCATTTTCATTTTTTTGCTTAATGTACACACATGAATATGCTGGAAGTAGGACAAGAATAACTCTGTAAACAAGAGAATGCCAATGAAAAAGTCTATGAGATGTTAAAGAGAGCCACCCCAACCCGAGCATACAAGATAGATGAGTTTAGGCTTACAGTTGGTAATAAATCTCAATGTGTCCAGAGCATGCAAACACTGGGAGGGTGCATTCATATATAATACATCCCCATAATCAAGAGTAGTCAAGAATGTAGCAGTATATATATGTACCAGAAAAGGGTTACACAAATAACTGAATAAAGTTACAGCACTATGTTATGCAATAACAATTTGCAAATAGCAATTTCACTACCAACACAATCGCCAGAAAAAATGTTGGCATTGTACTTATCTGCAAACCATGGATATGTTACATTCACATGTTATTATGTAGGGAACACATTAAAACATTGCATTTCAAAAATGCTGTGGTTCATTTGTGGTTATGGTTAGGCACAAAAACCACTTGGTTATAGTGAGGAAAGATCAGATTTTGGTTTAAAATACCAGTTTTGCAGGCACAATCCCTGCTGGAAAAGCAGCAAGGTCTTGATGAAAAAAAAAAACAAAAAACATCTGCTCTTCGCGCCACTGTCCCGGCAAGAAATCAATCAATCAATCAATTTTATTTATAAAGCCCAATATCACAAATCACAGTTTGCCTCACAGGGCTTTACAGCATACAACATCCCTCTGCAGCAACATCTCGGAAAAAACTGTGACAAGTCCCTACAAAACACCCAGATTTGGTGCATAAAAAGTCACTGGAAAAACAGCAATGACTAATTAAATGACAGCCGGTTTTGTTGTTTGTCTCACCATCCACCATCCCCTCCTGATGACAAAGTCAGCTCATTTATTACGTCACTATGGACACATGGATATGAATCATATGAAATGCACAAATGTAACGTATTCATGAGTTGCAGAAACATACAATGCAAACATTTGCTTCTGCCAAATGGACTGCATTTTCGCGTTACAGTCAAGTTTCCCACATCTGTAGGTAAGGAGAAGGAGGGAAAACAAAGTAGATTTCTGGTGAGGGGGATTTTCAGATTTTTATTGTTAAAGTCATTTCAGAATCTTTAACATGTAAAAAGTTAAAGATATCCAGCCACATCTCAATGTCATGGTCCCTGCTGGACTTCTTGACATCTGATTAAAATGAGGAGTGAAAACAACAGGGGAGGTAATTCTGGATTTTGTTTTTAAATCCTTAATTACAGTAAATATTAAGGACTTTTAACCCAACAGTGGCTTTCAGTTACTTCATCCACCACTGGTAGATGGGTGTTTGTGCCTGACCTAGGTGTTTTTACAGTACAGCATATCGTCTGTACTCAAGTGACTTGAGCCCCATCGTCAGGTGCCGATTCACCGATCACCAGTTCATTCAACTTGAATCTAAACCCTAACACTCACAGGTTTGCAGAGAGCTTACTGCAGGTGCATAAGCTGAGAAACTTCATTTATGCCAGGAGCTGATTAACCACACCTCCTACTCAGACACAAGTGGCAATTTGAAATATGGTTTCTATATGATTAAAAATCAGCTTATTTGATTTAAATTTCTTACCGAGCTGCTCTGGAACAGATTCTTGTTGCTGCTCATCATCAGCGTCTTTGTTTGGACATTCACAGGATCTGACTGTTTGAGACACTGGTCTCATTCTGATGGCTCAAGTCTTTATTTGTCATATGCACAATTACAGCTGAGCACGATACTGATCTTTTTTTTCTCTATCTGACGTGACAGCAACATGCTCCTGTATGTTGGTTTATGTGTCCTTGCATATTTCATTATTGTTAATTGTTTGTTTTTTTTCTTTCATAAAGTTTGCTTTAATTTTCTTTCAAGTCTTCGACCCCCTCAGAAATGGATCCTCTAACAGGAGTTATATTTTAATTTTGAAATTAAATACAAATGTGGACACTCAATATATACTCAATATATGCGCACATATAAATACATGAACATTAATATCAGGTATTTTCATGACTAAAAACTCAAACAACTTAACTGTATTTGTGACATTTCTCTAACTACCCCACTTCCCAGTTATTTGTAGCTGCGGAACCAAAGCTCCGACAGTGTTTCTGGTTGGACCACAGACTACACGGACTTCCGGTGGTGCCTTTTCTCGCTGGATAACGATGGCTTTCCCAGAGTTTACATCGGAATAATTAAAGTGGTATGATGAATAAATAATCAATCCAAAACACCGAGCACGTCCGCAGTATGTACACAGTTACCGTCATTATTAAAGTGATTGTTAAAATCGTGTCTTGCGAACAGAAGCCAGTTAGCTAACGATGCTAACGCACCATTAAAGTGGATTGCTGAAAAAACATCGAAACACACTGTTGTCGTCAGATTTGGTCAATCATTAACAAATATAGCATTATTATGTGATTAATCGATATGAAGTACAACGTCACAGCTCAATCGGTGGTAATATTCTTGAGTTTAAAGCCACCTGAATAGTTTAAAGCTAACATGCTAACGCGGCTGTGTTGACCGATGTTGGCCACAAATGCATTTTCCCTGCGTTAGCTACAGGTCAGACCGACAGGAGACAGCTTCTTAAAGATGACTTATTTATATAGTTTGATATGAGAGAGCCTAAATAAACTGCTTAACTTAAGTCTGTAACTTGACTTGAATATTATACATTGCTGTAGTAGAACTCAGCTCAGTTAAACCACTTTACAAACTCAAAAACTGAAATTAAAAATCAAACAATATCAGTATTTGGATTTAGCAGCAGTGTGCATCTGAATATTGTTCTTAATGTATTCAATATGCATGCACCCTACTAACTACTAACCCCTCTGCAGCTCCACGAAGTTATGACCATTATATTACTATTTTTTATTGAGTAATTTCAACTTAAAAAAAAAAAAAATTAGAGTTTGACCTACTTAAACTTCTGTTTCCTCTTGATGTAGCAGCCTGCTTCATACATGCATTCACAATAAATGATAGCTGCAGTAACCTAGACTTAATTGTAGGTAATTTCTTAATTGGTACATATGTTTTGCACCTGTTAGGTGAAGTAAGGATGTGTTGTGCACTGGGATAATTCACCATTGCTGCAACTTTGTTCAAGTGTCGCAGTGAGAAATGAAAGTCTGCCACTTTTCAAAAATACCAGACGTGGTGAACCTGAATGAAATGCAGCCATCATTTATGTTATTAATTACACCTGTGCTTTTTTTTGCTGTAAAAAGTCAAAATGTCTGCTGTGAAAAGGTTCTACCAAAGGACAGAAACATTCAGAATAAGATCTCCTCGTTGTTCAGCGTATTTCTCCTCAACACAATTGAGGCCAATATAACATCAACATGAAATTTTGACCATTTTCTCGTGCTTCTTAAATTCAGCTCCTGAGAAACAGCCTTCCTCTTGTCTCAGCCCGATCCTAATTTAAATGTTAAAATGCTCCGTCTCCTCTCTCACCGCACTCATCTTCATTTGTCTGAAATAAGTGACTCTTGAGGTAACAGTAGGCTCCAAAAGAAAACTTGATTGGCTAATAAATGAGCCTGCAATATGTCAGAAATATATCTCAATGATCAAATTCAAGTCTCAATTCTGTGTTTCAATCTGTTTTAAGCCTGTGAACACAGCAAAAGAACTCTGCTTGCTCGATATTGATTTATTCTTTTGCTCCTTATTTCTCCTTAAGGTGGAGGTTTAGGAGAAACAGATAAAATTTAGTTATCTTCACACAAGAGGCTGGTTTGTTTCTTAACAGACGTAGAAAAGACTACTGTTGTTCTTCTTGTTTAGGTAACTGTATACTTCCTGTCACCTGTCTTTATTGGAGAGAAAAGGCTCATGGACATTACTGTGAACTTGAGAGTGAAGAAAACAGTGAATTACCACAGTTTCATTGCTCCTGTGGTGCCAACACTGTTGATTTTTCTCTCACATTTTGCGCATTAACTTAAGAAGTAATGTACCTCTCATGGGCTGCAGTCACTCAGTCCTCAGAGACTTGTCTTTGGGACAGGAGGGTGTCCAGCACGGGTCAGTCTAGTAGCTAAAGAGGTGGTGGTTCACTTCCGGGGCTCTGCTGAAACACTCTTGAGTATGGCATTGAATCTCCAGCTCAGAGCGCCCCACTATGGCAGCCTGTTTGCTCTGACATCTGTTTAAAACAACAATGCTTATCTATAAATGTTAATTAATAAAGTACCTCTTCCTTTTGTTCTTTCATACACTGGATAGTTTCAGCATTCAGATGGACAGATGGACGAACAACCCAAAAAAAAAACATAATGCCTCCAGCTAGAGCTATCGCCGGCATGCAGACATAAAAATGATATTTGGTACAGCCCTGAAGTTTATAAAAAAACAATAGTATGATGTAAAATAAAAGGTGTTTAGGAGAGTTTCAGACCTTCTGGTAGTTTGTGACAAAACTTTATTACATGTACTTTTCATCCTGCCGCCTGTAACCTGCTGTTTATTCTTCCTTCCAGGTTGATGGAGACCGTCCCCGTCCCGTCTGCTCTCGCCTCGTGTCTTTCCATGTTGCTTCCCTGCGGCTTCGCCGTGGGGCCTTCACGGCTCTGTGGGGGCAGGATGGGGCTGTGGTGGGTCGGCCGCTCGCTGGAGGCTGGGTCCCTGCTGGGGAAAGAGGGGGACACGGAGTGGGCATCCAAGTATCACACTGACCCGATTGCTCACGGCCGAGACGGTGAACTCTCGATGAACTCTGAGCCCAGAGCGGGTCAGACCAACAGCTCACAGGCAGAAGAGGTAAATTGAATGCACAGCTTTAAAATGGTTAACATTCATACAGATACACAGCGTGCAGACAGAGCAGGCTGTGATCTCTAGTAAGACACTTGTCCATGCAGATTTTTTTTCATTTTAAACAGTATTTTTTGTTCATTTCTTTTATTCAGAAATTATTTTTTTATTTTATTCAACTTAACATCAGATATTGAATTATTCAAAAAAGTGTTCTAGACAATAGCTTGTACCTGAAGTCTGGGTTTTGTTAACTTGTCCATTTAAGTTTGTCCCTTTAAACTTTGCTTCTTCAGTTCTGTTCACATCTTAATTGTTCTGCAAGAGGAAATTCTTTCTGCAGCAAAAGCTCATAAAACACATAAAAAGCATAAAATATAAACACAATAAGACAGTTGAAAAAAAATTGCTACAGTAAGAGCAGTGACAAGATAAAGTACTAAACTGTGCAGGAAACCAAGTACTTTAAGGTTTATTAGAATGAAGAGCACTTACTACCAACAGCATGACTCAAACTTTAAACTGTTGCACCTAATTTTTGGAAACCTGTGTCTCTTCAAAATATCTGACGAAGATTTTCAGGGCTCACTTGAAAAAGAGATATCCTACCTCGACGTGACTGTTTTCCTCTGGTTAAATAAAGGTTAAATTTTACCACTTAGACAGTGTTGTCCACCAGTTGATTCCTGATCTACACATTTAAATTCTGGGACCAAAGAGTCGCTGTGAAAGTCAGGGCTGATTCTAAGATGGATTTGTAAACAACACAAGGGCGCTTTAACACCACTTAGTGGTGACTTGTGTCATTTTAGTGAGGGAGGCGGTTTCGAACATGGCGCCAGGGGTATGAAGCTGTTGCCGCCCACGTACACAAGGACAAACTTTTTTCTGCCACACAGAGCAAAGTTGTGTGTTGAATTTCTGGCCAATAAAACAGTACAGGGTGGGCACTGAGGACGCAGAAAGAGGACGAGATGGAGGAGCTGATAATGTTGTTGTCTAAATACTCTGAGTTCAACATCACGATGGTATCAACTTACAAGGACAAAAGATTTTTGTTGTCTTGCTACAGTATGCAGCTATAAGCTAGTTTGCATTTACGACAGTGACGTTTACTGAAGCACCTTCCTGTCATCGCAGCCCTGAACCAGAGCGGCAGCTTTCAAAAACACTGCTTTTGGGGGATCGCCCTCGCAGGTAGGCAGTTGTCAGAGTGGTTACAGCACAGCGGTGTGAAAGCAGCTTAAGAGTCTATGTCAGTGACATGACCGCATGTTCACAAAGAAGGTGCATATATGCTGTCGTTAAACATTGGCAATGCAAAAACACAATTGGCCCTGTCCAGAGCCAGTGTTGGTTTGTCCGGTTTGGTTACTGTAGAAACAACATGGCGTACACTGTGAACCTGGACCTGCTCCGTATGAAGATATAAACAGCTTTTTCTAAGGAATCCAAAACACAATTCTTGGTTGTACCTTTGTGATTATACACTAATGAAAGCGTATGAATATTATAACCTATGTCTGCCAATATATCCTCATGAATCCTACACACTGGACCTTTGAGGAGGTGTGATGATACCATGTTTATCATTTTAGATTTTAGATTTGCCAATTAGCAGTAAAGACAAAGTATAGCTGTGGTTGATGGGGATGTCAGTAGCTCTGCAGGTAACTGGTCATGAATCAAAGTATTGATGTTGAGCTGATGATGGGATGAAAAGTCAGAGCATCACCTAAGTTACTACAGTTCATCCTGAAGGGAAAATAAATGCTAAACTACATTTCATGGCGATCTGTCTGATAGTTGACAAGACATTTTACTCAACACCACAAATATCAACCTGATGGTGGAGCGGGAGGAAAAGTCAGAGGATGATTAAAGTCAGTGGGATTCATTCTCTGGGGAACAAGAATGTCTGTGCCAAATCTAATCCATCCTGTAGTTGTTAAGATATTTCAGTCTGGACCACATGATCGACCAATCATGGCTAAAACACCATCAACTTGCTGTCAACACTGAGACATTTAACTTCACCAGATATAGATAAATAAAGTCTTTGTTGTCCTTTCTAGCATATTTTGCCTCAGTGTCCACTTTGAAACTCAATTACAATTATTATTTTTTCCTCCATCAAGCAGCTGACACCCCGAGGCCCATTAAGTGCACGTATTAAGACCATCATTTTGTTTTAGTGCTATCTCGGGTGTGTATGATCGTGAAGTATTTTCTCTTCATGCTCAACTTAACTGCATATTTTCTTTCAGGGAGCTGAGAGAGAACAATGAACTGGCAGTCAAATTTTATTTAGCCTGTACAGGAACCTGCAATTATCATTTGTTTGTGCCTGAATCATGGCTGCACCTGAACAAGCATCAAACACACAGTAATGAGCACTTTGCAACAAAGAAACCGTCCATATAAAAATAGAAATGCAACTGAAATTAGTTTCATTAAAGTTCTGTGCTGTTAGTTGTCCGGTGTAAATTCCAAGTATCTCATGATTTTACCTTCACCAGCAGAAAGTTTCTTAGTTTGAAAGCATTTTATCTCCTGTTGCAGACAGCGCTGACCTCGTGGGAAGATAATGAATCAGTCCTTGTCATTTCCACCGAGCTTGTACAGTAGAAAACACGAGGAGAAAAAGAGTCGCAGCAGCTTCACAGATAAAAAGATGTACCAGTGATAATTTACAAGGGCACTGCAATCAAAGCACAGCCTGCCTATCAGTACATTTTTATTTCATACTAAGTGGGACTGAGTCAGACACGGAGAGTAATCATCACTGATAGGAACATTTATATAAAAGTACCTGAAGCACCTGTCAGCCTGTCGCTGTAGACACAGCAAGTAGGTTCATGGCTCATTCATGAAACATGATGTCATCCACAGTAACAGGGTCTGAGCCCAGGAGTTGTGTCTCAGTAAAAGTTGCACTTGTGAGTAAAGCGTCAGTGTGCAGGAACTTTAAGTGGAAGATAAGATCCTGTGTGAGGACCTGTCCTGGTTATTTAGGCAGCAAAGTAAACTTGTGTGTTGTGTTCTGTAGGTGCTGATGGAGATCGCAGCAAATAAAGAAACTTTCCTAGAAAGAGCCGTCTGGATCAAGTAAGTCTGCACACAGAGGCACCTGGGGCTGTTTGTTATCTGTATCTGATTTGCAGATATTTTAGACGCTTGGATTGGTTTGATTTATTGTGGGTTTTTTTAACGGTTTTATTGTTGTTATTTGTCTTTCAGACTTAACACACATTCAACAAGGGGAAATCAGATTAAAACACTGCATGAGAAACGAACAGGAAAAACAAAACAAACAGTCACTCAAAGAAAAGATGGTGGGGGATGCAAGGGTGACATTAAGAATGTTATGTAACAAACACTGGATCTCATAGATCTGCTGTATTGGAGGCTGCTGTTTTATAAGTGTACAGACTGTCCCAGTGGTCCTCCAGGCTCTTATCACAGTCTTTTAGTCCTGGTATTCCTTCAGCCAGGAGTCCCCACTGAAGCAGGCTGCTTTACGCTCCCTCCAATTTAGAGGAATTAGTCTTTTAGTAGATAAAGACAGACAGACAGAAACCATTACTCCTGAAAGACAGAAACAGTCTAAACAGCACTGTTAAAATCTGCTCTAAGATCACAGCAGTGACACAACTGGAACTGACCAGTTTTTACAATCAACAAATTCTCCAGAAAGTATTTTAGCTTCCTCTGGACGTGTTATTGCAGGCGACTTTTCTCTGCTGCCATCAGGGTGTCGTTACATTTTACCTGCTTGTAAAACTAGCCGCTATTCAAACTCTTTTATTCCCTCTGCAATTTGTCTTTTTAATTCTCTGTAAATTTTTGCCCCCTGGTGGGATTAATAAAGTTGTTTGAATCTGAAACTAAATCTGATGAGCAACCCAACATCCATAGGCGGTCGACAGTGACTCCAACATTACTGTCCAACTTCAGGCCCAGCAAATGTGCTTTGGGGCGCACTGGGAAATTCACATCAAAAAACTCTGACATCAGAGACATCGCTTCTAACCAGAGTGTTTTCACAGCTGGACAGTCCCAGAGCAGTTGTGCCAGCATAAATCTTGATGTTTGTTATCCATCTTGGATAATCTAACTGTAGTAATGGATTGATTTATTGTCAGTAAAATGCAAAATGAAATTTATTTCTTAGTCCTGGACTTAAATCTATCGTCGTCGCTGGGTCCCATGTGAGTTGCCTGTCTGAAAACAATATGGCAACCGTCTGGTATCAAATTATCTCGTATTGCAGTTAAACATTAAGTTAAAATATGTTTCTGAAAACATTTGAAACAGGTCATATTCAACGCAGTAACATAATCTTGGTTCATATCTGATCAGTACTGCTTAGTTTACTGTTTGGTCTGAGTTTTGTTTCTATACTCTTTGTGTCCGTGGTAGAGGGCACGTAAAAACGATCTATGATCTGTCGTTTGAGCAAACAGCCCCTGCAGAGTTTCGCAAGCTGTGGGAAATGAACAGGAATGTCTGGGCTCTGGCAACATGGAGGGAAGTTTAACAAAGTTCAGTAACACATTCCTGCGTACATTGTTTTGATACAAAGCTGGATGAAACTTGCCGAAGTATGCCTTTAAGGTCCGATTCACAGAAGATGTTGCCCTGATTTGTGTCTGATTGCAGTTATCCATGTGACAAAGTATAAATGTTTCCTTGGTGCCAAGAACAAAGAAGAGAGACAAAGAAAAGTAAAAATTTTCAGACAGCCAGTGACAGGACCTGACTGACTTTTGCTCAGGAATTTAAGCGTGACAGGGAGAAACTGTAGTTGGTATTAAATAATGTACCAGTCTGTCAGTGCGCTTCAGTCACCACCAGTTGGACTTGGACCATTCTTGCAGTGAGGCTCATTTGCATACAAAGGGGCCAACGTTGTGCCAAATGTCTGCATATTACCTCATTTAAATACGAGAGAATTTCACAGGAGCAACGAGATGCTGTTTTCTTGGCATCGCAGATATGGGTTCACTTCACGCTTTGCAAGGTGCTCTGAGGATTACACGCTTTCTTTTGTCCTGTTTGTGCAGGTTTAGCAGACGCAGAAGGCACACAATCCTTCTGTGAATTCCTTCAAGAGTTTGCAGCCCAGTTGCCAGAAGAAAATGTTGGCATTCTATGTTTCTGCCAACCAGGAATCTGCCATGTTTCATACATAACTTATCAACATTTCTAAAGTGACATAGAATATGAGCTGAGTTTGTCATCAGGAGGTGGAGGGGATGGCGGATGGCGTGACATTTAGGCAACATGCCTTCCAAGCTGCGGACACTGTTCAAGACCAGCAAACAACAACACCAGTTGTGATTTTGTGAGTCATTGCTGTGATCCAGCAGCTTTTTAGGCTCCAAACATAAATGTTTCTCTACAAAGCAGGATGGTGCTTTGAGAAGCAGGTGTTTATTTACTGAGACATCACTGTGTTTCCAGCAGGGATTGTGTCCCAAAAACCAAGTATTTTAACCCTTTGAAACCTGAGCAAATTGGCATGATTTTTTTTCTTAACTCAGAAAAAAGGCAATAAGAAATTCATGAAATGGCCCGAACATTGGCAAGATAGTAAAAAGTTTAGTAACTAAGATATCACCCAAAAAATAAGCAAAAAGGAAAAGTAAAAAAAACCCTAGAAAATGACCTAAGAAATAAGCAAAAAAGAAAAGTAAAAAAAAACAAGAAAATTACCTAAAAAAGCAAAAAAGAAAAGTAAAAAAAAACTAGAAAATTACCTGAAAATAGCAAAAGAGAAAATTTTAAAGGCAAAAACCCCGACAAAATTACCCAAAAAAGATTGCTAAAAATTAAATAAAATAATATCTATTAAATAAAATAATATCTATATAGTTTTCTGTAGAAATCAAACCATTTTAAGTTTTTAAATGTTTGTGAAAGGCACCTGAACGCAGCACAAGAAAATGGATGTCTATCCAGGTTTAAAAGATTTAAGCCAAAACATGATTTTTTTCAGAACCGTAACCAAGTGTTTTTTGTGCCTCAGCCTGGCCACGTGTAACCACAGCGTAACTGAAGCATAAAGCCTCAACGTATCCGCAACATGACGCTGTAAATTTAACATATCCGTGGTTTACAGAAATGTAACAGTGCCAACATTTTTCTGGCGTTTGTGTGTGAGTGTGTTGTGTTTTGTCTACACTGTGGTTTGTGTGTCGTCTTCCACTGCTGGCTGTGTATGTAGTGCCAATACTTCCTCCTGCTGCGGGCAGTGAGCTGTGTTGTGTCCTGATTTAAAGTTGCCCTACTTTTCTCTGCCAGAGTGTGAAACTGGAAAAAAATTGCACAGTCATTTACTGCCACCAAGTTTCCTGTGATGAGCCACAGGGGACAGTTTGAACCGCTGTCCATGACCATACTGCCCATACTTCCACATCATATTTCAACTCACATTCATTATATGAACTTTGAAGGTCTTTTATGTTCTCCTTCATCTCTGACTGTTTCATACAAACACCCACAGGGATGAAACTTGAAACTCAGATGTGAGGAAGTACTCGGCTCAGTGCACCACATTTACACTCAGCTTAACATCTTTCTGTTTACATCTATTTGTGTTGATTTCCCCCAGATTTGCCTGCCAGGCGCGAAGCCGAGGCCAGCAGAACGTGGCAGTGCAGTGTGCCTGTGGAGAGGTGTGTGCGGGCGAGTGTGTGGATGTGCGTCTGCGTGTGTGTCAGGACATCCAGCCAGGGACAGAGCTACTGTTGTACGAAGACGCCGTGGGAAAAAGTCAGATGACAGCCAAACCTGATGCACAGTACAGCTCCACAGGACGTACAGGTGACAGCTGTAAACACAGACACACAGACAGTAACACACACGGACACACAGACAGTAACACACACGGACACACAGACAGGTGGGTTTAGATAAATTCATTAACTTTGTATTCACACTGAAGTCTGAGACACATTTAATAAGTAATTATCAGGTTTATTCCCAAGAAAAGGATCATTTTCCACCTGTAGGTGAAACAACCTGTCATTCAGTTTTATTAAAAGAGAAAACAAAACCTTTTTATGATGCATTTTCAAGCATCTCTAGTTGCTCTTAAAAAAACTACTTTTTATTAAAAAGTACTCAAAATCCCAACGTTTTCATTAAATGTTGTTTATCGTCTACAAAAGCAGTGTGTCTGTTCAGCTGGTATTCAGGACGTGACTGCAGGTTTGATGGTTTATTTTAAAACATAAATTAACACTTTGCTTTCAGCCTGCAGCTGAAAATGTCCTCACGTCATTAAAGGTTCTGTATGTGACATTCAGAGCATTAATACAGCAGCAAATCACCACCTACTCTGCACAGATACAGTGAAGTGACGGAGTCCTGAGCACAGAGTGAAGTCAGCCTCTCTGGTTTGTTGCTGCAGGCGGTTCAGCCACATGTGCATGTTAGTGCATGTATGTATTCCACTGGCTTGGTCACTGCTGCCACTTTGCACTACAGCGTCAGTTTTAAACGCACCTTCTGCACATCTCTGGGGACAACAATGGATTTGAGGGTGCGTTAAATGCAGCATGTGAACAAACCTCTGATTAATTTTTTGGCCACTGGTGGCAGAACTTTACAACAAGCTTAAAATCACACACATATTTTGACTTGGGGTGTCAGCTGAGAATATTTTAGACCAGTTATGCATGTTGGTCTATAGGTTGATTTTGCACTGTGACGCTAGTTAGCTGGCGGTGCTGCTCATTCAGTCATTACCGCTAGTATCACCATCTCAACCAGACAGCGTTGCTGTGGAAGCATTGTGCCCACCCTCCGGTGTCCCTCCAGCTCACCCCGGTCAGTAAGCACCTTATGTTTGAGCCATAAAACCCTGTTAGCATTGTTGGCTATGTTATCACTGTTGGCAGTGTCTTGCTAGCATAGTAAAGAACGCTTAAAGGGTTTTGCGATTCAAAATGAAGCAGATTACTGACTGAGGATGGACACAGAGTTTCTTCAGCAACACTTTCCACCCCAGGGACGGCGTCATCACCGAATGAGCAACGCCACTAGCTCCATGTTACCTCCCTCCTGACCAGGGTGGACGCAGTGTCAGAAACCAGTGGAGGATGGGCAGTGGGCGTGTTTCCATATGTTAATGCAGCTAGCTGACTGTCTCTCAGCAAAGCCAACAGGAAATTTAAAAAAAGGGAAAATATTTACAACACAAAACATTAAGATTTCACCACCAATAAATGGATAATGCTTTGAAATCAGTGCTGAAGCTCACTGAGCCAAGGGAACGCCAGTCTAAAAGGAATGACTCTCGTATTTCACGTAATTTCTCTTCTTAAAAATTACCTAGTTAGTTTCTGGTTAATGGATGTCGGCATTTTGAAAGCAAAATTAAGCGAAACTGACATCCCTAACTATGACGTTTTATGGCACATTTGGAGCAACATTATTTTTCATTTGGTCCAATCGTCTCTCTCTTTTAGCTCTGTTTTTGGTCTCCACCAACTCCTGAGGGAAATATCTGTCTCTTTAGCTGCTAAATGCTCCTCTACATGTTCACCAGTTAGACTTTAACTGTGTCTGCCTGCTGTTTGTGTACTGTGGCTTTATCAGAGCTGTTTTACTGATTCTGACAGAAATATACAGTGAGCTGAGAGACGCTTTTAACTTGGTTAAATCCACGATTTTTGAGCCCTTCTCACAGTCTGGCAACCTAAATTTGTGATTATTAGCTAATGTTAATGACAAACCCTTCTGATAGTTCTCACAGGAATGTGATACCATACAAGGTTATATGGTTCTGATTAATGTCACCAGACTCTGCTTCAGCTGACGTCACGCTCTCCAACCGGAGGAGCCAGAGAGACATTTTACAACAACATTGACCCCAGAAGACCTCAATTATCATCCAGTGTTATAATTACCGTCTCAGTTATAGCTGAATGAAATGGCACAAATAAACACAAAGGATGAATGAGCATCAATTTCAGTGATAAAGGCAGAAGTTCCACGTCATCGTTATCTAACATCACAAACGTCCATTAGCTTCATTTGTGGAGAAAATCCTTCGTGATCAATGGAAATACACCTGAAGCAGGAGGTTAATCATTAGGAGATGAATCATTTCTGGTGAAAGCAAACTACACGGGTCAAATGAAAGCACTGAGCAAGAAAACAAAATCATTAAAGCACATTTGTTATGAAGGAATAATATGCTCCCCAGCTCTGCTAATCCTGTAGCAACATTTACGTGCTGTGATTGATGGGACATTAAGGAGGACCTTCATGCAGAGAGCACCCAGCAGCAGCAGCAGACTCTGGCTCTGCTGTGGATATGTTATTAAACCCCTGCTCCTGTACGGCGCTGAGTTAAACAGATCGAGCCTATAAATCATGGATGCATCTCCCAAACAATTATGAATACCAAATGAAAGATAATAAGATAAGAAACAATTGATCCCTGCAGGGAAATTAAATTGCTGTGGAAGCAAATATTTATTGGATTCAAAGGGAGAAAAGATTGCTGTAATGTAGACAACAAGTACAACAACAAGTATATAAAATAAGCTTTAAAATGAATAAAAATATGAAAGAATAAAACAAAAACTATCAATTAAAATGGAAATAGACAAGATTTGTGCGTCTGTACTGAGGATAGCCGTGGCTGGAGGCACACAACCACACTGCGTTAATTCTAGTTTATTTTAACTTGTCATCATGAAGTAAATGTTGTAAGTGCAGAATAATGACGCCGCCAGCGTTAAGACTGGTTTCCTGTTAGTCTCACTTTCACCATGCAACTGAACCTTCCTTGGTCGTGCCCTTGTTCGCTATGTGCTCCAATAACAGTTGAGCAAGATTGGAACCTGGCAGAACCTCGGTCAACTTTCTGAAGCATCTCAAGAGGTCTGTTACGAACATCAAAACACTAGCAAACTTTTATTGATGTTGCATCGAGAGTGTCTGACAGGCTGTAACACTGTGTGGTTTGGCAACAACTGCAGACAGTTTACAAAGGACTGTAAAGACAGCAGGAAAAATCATTGGCTCAGAACTACCATCACTTCATGACTCTTACACCACTTGTTGTAAAAGGAACGCCCAAAACATCTTTAAGGACACCATCCATCTCGCTCATGCTCTGTTCTCGCTCCTTTCACTTAAAAAAACATTATCGAAGCATCAAGTTGCACAACACCTGTCTCTGCAACAGCTTCTTCCCCCAGGCTGTTAGGTTGCTGAACAGTTGACGCCAGGGCTGCCCGAGAGTCAAAGATTCCAATCATCAGATGGAAACCTCTCAGTCAACTGAGATTGCTTAAAGGGATAGTGCACCCAAAAATGAAATTCAGCCATTATCTACTCACCCATATGCTGAGGGAGGCTCAGATGAAGTTTTAGAGTCCTCACATCACTTGCAGAGATCCAAGGGGAGAGGAGGTAGCAACACAACTCCACCTAATGGAGGCTGACGGCGCCCCAGATTCAAACGTCCAAAAACACATAATTGCGTATGGAGCAGTATGGAGATATTTTGTGGTTTCAGTTATGTGTTTTTGGATGTTTTGAATTTATGATATCTGGTGTTGGCAAAAAATGTTGCACAGTTCCAATCTGTCGTTAGTGCAGATAGCTTGTTTACTATATTAAGTGAAGGTCACTGTCATCCTGAACATACCGCTGAATCCCGTTCAAACTCTCAAACTCTACATGGAGGAGGAACTAAATTGGAGAGAACCTGACCAGATTCAAGCCTGTGGGCAATAATGAGAAACTACAGCCAGGCCTGGCCCGAATCCGGCAAGTTAGGTTTGGTCCAGTTGGGATCGAGCAGAGGATCATAACTCTTGTGTGCCCTTTGTGCATTTCATTGGTATTTTTTTACGTAACACACAACGTTATTCTTTATGACTTTATTCTCTGCTCAAGATGTCGTCACTCTGCTATTTCTTTACATCACAGACAGTGGTTTGCTGCTAATTAGTGACTTTAATGATAAATCAGTTATCAGAATTGTTGCAGACACATTTTCTACCAATCAGCTTTACTGTCATTTCTTTTTGTTGGACAGAAAACAAAGTGGAACCAGAGACTGCAACTGCCAACATATCAATCGTTCAAGAGAAAGGAAAGGAGACAGAGGATAAACAAGAGGAAGAGGAGGATGAAGAACAGCACAGAAACCTGCACAGGTGCATCAAGAGGAGTCACCTGACCACACACCTGAGGAAGAGGAGAGCCACCAAAACCACTCACACTCACACAGACAATGATAATATCACAACAGCAGGTGGACACACAGACAGGACAGGTGGACACACAGACAGCACAGGTGGACACACAGACAGCACAGGTGGACACACAGACAGCACAGGTGGACACACAGACAGTACAGGTGGACACACAGACAGGACAGGTGGACACACAGACAGCACAGGTGGACACACAGACAGGACAGGTGGACACACAGACAGCACAGGTGGACACACAGACAGGACAGGTGGACACACAGACAGGACAGGTGGACACACAGACAGCACAGGTGGACACACAGACAGGACAGGTGGACACACAGACAGCACAGGTGGACACACAGACAGCACAGGTGGACACACAGACAGCACAGGTGGACACACAGACAGTACAGGTGGACACACAGACAGGACAGGTGGACACACAGACAGCACAGGTGGACACACAGACAGGACAGGTGGACACACAGACAGCACAGGTGGACACACAGACAGGACAGGTGGACACACAGACAGCACAGGTGGACACACAGACAGGACAGGTGGACACACAGACAGCACAGGTGGACACACAGACAGGACAGGTGGACACACAGACAGAACAGGTGGACACACAGACAGGACAGGTCCAGCTGCTGTGGACAGACAGTCACACTGTAAACCCACAGACAGACAGACAGACTCAGGAGACCTCTCTGCACCTCCTCCCGTCCGCTGCAGCTCCCGCCTGGCGGCTAAACCACGACGCGTTCACTGTCTGAGCAGCCGGGGGAAGCAACCCCCTGCCGTCCTCGACCCACCCGGACAGACAGAGGGACAGAGCCAGAGCTCAGCTGAGGACGACACGTGTGTCACAGAGAAGGAGGTTCCCATGAAGATCTCCCGCCCTGATGCTGAGGAGACCGCAGCAGCACGTGATGCCAGGGAGACTCTTTCAGGGCATCCAGAAGTCAGAGAGAGGCGGTACAGATGTTCCAGCTGCGGGAAAAAGTTCTACCAGATCGGTCACTTAAAGAAACACCAGTTCAGCCACACAGCAGAGAAACCCTTCAGCTGCCAGGAGTGTGGGAAGAGCTACACCTCTGCAGAGAGCTTCAGAGCACATCAGGTACGCTGTGAATTCTTTCTCCAATCCAGAGTCCATACTTTGCTTATAAAACACAACACGTTCAAACATGAAATTTGGTTATTGAAGAAGAAGAAGACGAAGAAGAAGTTCATTAATCCCTGAGGGGAAGTTCAATTGTTCCGCTCTGTTTTCATACACACAGGCCCGAAATACACACACATGCACAAACAGGACTGATACAAGCATTAAATGGAGTGATGTCAGAATGAAGGGGCTGCCTCAGACAGGCGCCCCGAGCAGGAGATTCAGTGCCTTGCTCAAGGGCACCTCAGCAGCACGCAGGCGAACTGGCACCTCTCCAGCTGCCAGTCCATGTTTCATACTTGGTCTGCACTTCCTTTTCCCTCGTCTCAAAGTCAGTGGGTTTTTTAAGTGGTTTAGTTCGATGCCTGAAATAAGATCTGTGGTTACCACAAGCTTCAGAGACTTTCACATTTTGTTCTACCATATAAAATACATCAGGTTATAACCCACTGTGAATTTTAGAGCCCTAATATGTCTAACAAAAGGCGGTTGCAAACAAGTGACTACAGAACATCTTCACGCTGAACACGGAATTACAGCCTCACTTTATTTATACTCACACTCCTGCAAACTGTTGTGGCAGTTGACAAAAGCTTAGTGGTGTTGCAGTTATAGTCATGTACTCTTCAAAAATCTTAAAAGTGTACTCATTTGTGAAGATTATCTCGCTGAACAAAATGTATACGTTTCATAAAACGTTTGCAATAATCCAAAATCCAAAGGAAAAATCTGACAGGCTTTATGACGAGGGACCCATTGCGACGCTAACTTCAGGGTTGGCCTACAGAAAAAGTCGCCCCTGCAGCACTCAGTTGCCAAAATATGAACATTTTTCTTTTTTTTTTTTTAAGATTATTTTTGTGGGCTTTTTTGCCTTTAATGACAGGACAGAGAGTGAAATGGGGAGACAGAGAGAGAGTGGGGACTGACATGCAGCAAAGGGCTGCGAGTCGGATTCGAACCCGCGGCAGCGAGGCAGTGCCTTTGTACATGGGGCGCCGGCACTATCCACTACATCATATGAACATTTTTCATTGTTAAAGGAACTCAGTTTTGATTTTAGCCGTCTTAAACACAGGTTTGTCTCTCTATAATGTCAGACATCGCCACAATGGTGTGTTTCTGATTGGAGCCTGATGGACAGTGGATTTTTAAGGCTGACATCATTATATGAGAGTTTAAACTTTTTTAAAACAATGGATCACCTGTGTAATTTATAGGCATTTCTTAAATTGGTACCAATAATGAGCAGGACATTCTACAGTTGTGTAATAAACTTTGTAATGCTTTCTGGTGGAGAACTAACAGTCATTCGTCCAGCACCTCCACTTGTGTCCTCAGATAATACTTTTTCCTTCCTTCCTTCTCTCCTGCTCTCTTTATCTTTTTTTAGGATGTCTCCCTGTATGATTTTATCCTGTTTGTTCAGTTCTCTGCAGGAATAATAAAACCCAAAAAAACAACCACTTGACAACTAAATGGCCTCAGAAAAACAATATACGTCAGCAGTGTCTTTTTTTAAACAGTGGGTGTTTGGGTACCGGGAGTTTTTCCTTTACTCGATGCTCCCTTGATGGCCACGAGCTTAGTCATCATGCAGGGTAGCAATTTACTCATCCCAGTGAATGGTAACAATAGATGGTTAATAATACATTTTACTTGTGATAATAATGGTATTATCTGCAGATGAGTCACCGCGGAGAGCGTCCCTTCTCCTGCCCTCACTGTGAGAAGACGTATGGCCTGAAGCGGGACCTGAAGGAGCACCTGGTCCTGCACACCGGGGAGAAACCTTACGTCTGCGAGCACTGCGGCAAAGCATTTGCTCGCCGCCCCTCCCTACGCATCCACCGCCTCCTTCAC
The DNA here is from genome assembly GCF_041903045.1 of Epinephelus lanceolatus. NCBI lineage: Eukaryota > Metazoa > Chordata > Actinopteri > Perciformes > Serranidae > Epinephelus > Epinephelus lanceolatus. The sequence goes on along the minus strand of NC_135735.1, from coordinate 2,870,711 downwards.
TGCAGCAGGATGATTTACACACAGCCTCCTAAGGTAGGGGGGTGTTACAATTTATCTGCACTGTTAAAGGATCCCTGCGGAGTTTCAGACCTCTAGAAGCGCTGTGGAGCTTTTTTTTTTCTGTTCTTTATCTCGTCACACTTTTCCACTGATCCACAGGTGGAGGTAACACGCCAAGAAAAGATAAGATAACACTTTATCGATCCCTAGCAGGAAAATTCAGTTTGCTGCAGAAGAATAAAGTCAGAAGTAATTACAGATAAATTAACTAAATAAAAGAAATGGATAAAGAGAGGTCTATATAAAACTAAAATAAGAATAGAATTAAAAACTAGAAATTATACAAGACTATATGGAGGCAAAACATTTACATGGTAAAGTGACCGTGGTGATTAATAGCAGTCTCTATTAGCAATGCACACGTGAGAATATAAGATATTATTAAAGCCGGGGTCGTCAGAAATCTGGAAAAGGCAAAAATAAAAAGCAGTAGCAGAAGCTGAAGACACACCTTGCTCCTGCATCTCTCCCCTCTCTGCCCTAAGCCCCTCCCACCAGACGACCGCAGGCATATGTAGCACTTCATACAGTATCCCAGTGTTTCCTATATATTATTTAATCTTATTTCATTGTAGGGTTTTGCACAAAACATTCTCTCAGCCCCTCCTTGCCCTGCTCTTTCTCTGCTTATCAGAACACAAATGAGCCAAGAAGTCCCTTCACCCATGGACTACTCCCCCAGAAGGAGAGCAGACAGCAGCATGGACCTTCAGACGGCGGCTGTAGCAGCTTGAATTTGACCAGCACAAACCCCCCAAGCCCCAGGTGTCACAGTTGGCTGGTGGTCAGCAGCAGCACCGGATTTAACCTGTGTAACAACAGCAACAGAAAGTTTGCTGATCTGGCGATGAGTCGGGGTAATCCGGTCCCTCGGAGCTGGGGTTTGCGCTGGCTGGATTCTGGTTGCTGTGGCCGCTGACTGGGGGTCAGTCTCCAGAGCTGCCGCCTGCTCTCCTCCTGGTGAGGTGGTCTGTAGCGGCGGGCAGTGAAGCAAAGGACACGCTGTGATTTGAGGCTCTGGCTAACGTTAGCTACATAAACATGAACACGAAGCTGCAGCTATGAGCCTTTAGCTTCGGTTAGCAGACGGCTAAACTATCAGCGACGTTTTCTCTCCATCTGTGAAATGCTCACTGATGTTTAGACGTGTTTTATTAGTTTATTATCAGACTCTCTTTCAGACTCTCTGATGAGTCTGTCTTGCTTTTTTGGGGTTGCTTTGCAGTGTAGGCAGTTGTTGACAATGTTGGAATAGCAACTTTCTCTGCAGGACTCTCCATCATTAAACAACCACAGACGTGCATCTAGGGCTGCACAATTGATCAAAATTTAATCACAATCACAATTTTGGCTTCCCACAATTAAATGAACATGATCAGCTGCGGTATTTACATTTAAAATGCTCCACTCATAGAAAACTGTGCTTCACATCAAATCACGTGCGGCTGTGGCTCAGAGGTAGAGCGGGCCGTCCACTAATTCCTCCTCCAGTCATCGTAATATAATGAATCATATAGTATGGGATATAAGATACAGTACAAGGTGAAAGGTGGTAATACAATACAATATAATATATAGTATAGTACAGCAGTATAACGTAGAACTGAATAAAGTATTGTATGGGTGTAATATAGTAGAGTATAGTATGATATTTAATTGATAACAAACTTTTGTATAACTGAATAAATCAACAGAATATGTTGCACCCTGCCGGCAAACATGGATGTAAACGATACAGGATTTAAAATGCTTTAAAAATCAGCTTAATAAATGTTTCATGAAGAGAGAAAATACATTCAACATACTTGTTAGAGCTCAAGGATACACACAACGAGCTGTGGTGAGCAACACTGAATAAAATATAGCTTTAGTTTGTTTGCAAGAAAACTCCAGCAGTCCCTTTAAGAGCTTGTCTGCTCATGTGTGATGACATTTTTAAGTTATTGCTTTTCTAATAAGGAGGACAGTGGGCAGCTTAATGAATTCATTTTTCATTCATGTACTGTATTTATCCTCAGATCTGCTGCTGCACCTTCCCCTCGGCTGTTTCAGACTTTTAAACAGTTTCTGTCTCTGCACCGCTCAGCACACTTTTCAAATCTTTCATGTAACGTCTTTAAATTTGCATGCAGGTCTTGTTTTGTCTCCCTGAACAGCAGTTTGAACTTAAAGTATTTAGAAAGAGAGTGGAAAAGACATGCTGCATTTTGATGTAGTTCTGTCTCCCTCAGGTGCAGTGTACAATCTGCCCCAAGCTGCTGGCCAACTCGGGCTCTCTGAGGAACCACATGAAGCTCCACACGGGGGAAAAACCTCACATCTGTCAGCACTGTGGGAAGTGCTTCAGTCAGAAAGGTAATGTCAGAGCTCTGATGCAGGAGCTGCAGCACTCAGGTGTGCTCAGTTTGAAAATGCTGCTTGTTAAACACCATTCTGAGACTATAAAGTACTATTGGGACAGGATTAGTTTTACATAGGGATGTGGACTAATGTCAGTTTACCACAGGATGTCTGTGATATAAATGTCAGATTCGCACAAGACAAAAAATGTCTGTAATTCTACCAGAGATGGGAGCGGCCCTGGCGTCACCTCCCTGTCGTCATGTGCGTGCTACGTTGCGTCTTGTATTAACATTTACATGTATTGTATTTACATTTATTTCAACGATTAGCAATATGGATTTATATTAGGCCTACCTAACACAACCAGAAGTCTCGTGGCTCTGAAAAGTGCTTTCTTCTCGACCTTTTTGATTGGTCTCCCACGCAGGGCTATGCCATCATTCGAAGAATGTCCACTATCACGACTGCCGACAACACGAAAGCTTCTTCGAGCGCCTCCATCATTGAAAAAACTTTGGAAACTAGTTGTAAACGCGGAAAAGTGGTTGCAAACAGGACGTGACGAAATATTTACATTTTTAGGATCGTGTTCGCACGGGATTAATATCACCCGAGATATTTTCTCCGGACCGCTTTACAGAAGGTAAAAGTTGCCGTAATTTTTACTGACATTATCCGTAATGATTACAGACATGGCGCATTCGGACGGGACTAAAATCCCTGGTAATAATTACTTTACCCCACGTCTCCACGTTAAACTAATCCCGTCCGAATAGGGCTTAATCGTAAAGCGTACAAGTTTGTGAGTGTAAACGTAAGGTTGAACAGTGTCAATGAGGCTCATCTGACCAACATTCAGTCTTAACAATTCTTGTTAAAAGTAGGGAAACCTTAAGGCAAGCTACTGAATACAGTTGTTCATGGAATTGCTGAATGTAGTAAGCTGTTCATTGCTGGAGAGCAGAGTCCTCCAGGGGTCCTCCATTTTTGAAAACCGTCACCGACCCATACCCATAAAGCTCAGTACCAGAGCCTACCCATTACCCTGTGCCAACAATCACACCCTCTAGTTGGTTGAAATAAAACCCTTAATTCACAGAGTAAGATGTGACATGCCGGCTCTACATGCTGTATTTCACTACTGTCACTACTTTCTCTCAGGGTTGTCGTCGGCAACAGCATCCAACAAAAACTGGCCCAGCTGAAATTCATTGCAACAGAATGATCCTCTTTCTGTTGACATCAGAGGGCAATTTGAGCAGAAGCACCACCAGTCTGTGTTTGCTCTCAGCAGCTCAGCTAATGCAAAGTTCCCCACCGGCTTCTCTCCACTGCATTTCTTCAGCTGTAAACTGGCTCAAATAAATACAGCTGGATACCAGAGTCAGTCAAAACACTTAAAAATGTTTTCTCGTCTATAACATCCTCCGCACTCATATTTTGGGATGCCTTTTCACTGGTAGAAATGTAGCTAGTTTGCAATGCAAAGACAACAGGTTTGTTTTTGTTTTTTCATCAACACTGACTGGACGTCCACATAGAAAGTGATGAATCTTCCCTTTAAATAAATTCCCTTTGCTGTGGGAAATGGCGTTTTGGCTCGTTTTTCGTGAAGCTTTAGAGATTTCATGAAGCGTAACAAATTTTTCTGCCATTAATGGAGGCAGCCTTTATTCCAGGTGCTATATCGAAGGCAGCTGGACTCACTTTGGTGTCTTGACTTGCTGGCCTGCGACTCCTCACCTGTCAGAACTGACGAGGCTTCTCAGATAAGAGGCCAAATGTCTTTAAGAAGCCCCGGCAAGTCCAGTTACCTTCAATAAAGCACTTAGACCTCCACTATGATAGGCTGCAGGAAACCCTGAAGAAGATACGCATTAAGTCATGGATCACTTGTTTGAAATCTTAAATATCCTCAGTGCAGTTTATTAAACGTCTTACCCCTATTTTATTTCTGCTGAACTGTCAAAAACATATTAGGTTAGATTTATACTTCAGTAGTTTTAAGCTTCATCTGCATTTATAATGTAATCTGTTACATCCTGTCCTGCAGAGATGACCTGCAGCTTCAGATAAATATTCCTGCAGGACTGAATATCATTGAGTCTGTTTGCTGACTGTATGAATCTTCTCCACTTGTGCTACACAGTGGCAGCTGCTCAGCAAAAATGACTCGGCCTGGCATTAAAGAAATACTCCAATGTTTTGGAAAATACACTTGTTTGTTGTCTTGCCTGCCAGGTTGAATGTGATTGATGTACTCTTCTTCTCAGTGCTGTCAGAGTCAAGGACACATTTAGCTTAGCCAAGCACACAGGTTGAAAACTTAGTGACTTTCTCTCTGCATGAGGTCAGGATGGGATTTGAGAACGGGTTCCAAATTTTTCGATTCTGCCAAGCTTATTGTTTCTTTTATCGATGACGGCCTGTTGTTCCTGACAGTTGCATATTTCAAAATAATGTCGTCAAACGTGTATGCTGCTGGAAGCTTGCAACATGAAGAAGTCATGGTGGAGAGGAAGAAACGGTCCAAAGTATGGCTTCATTTCATGAGGGAAGATGACAACTGTGCTGCTTGTAATGTCTGTTTGCTCTGTTTCTACACTGTATGTGTTCAAACTCAGAGATGATGCAACAGTTGACGCTGAAAGCCTACTGTTTTCCACACAGAACATTTATTAGGAATCAATAAGAGAATCGATAAAGAATCTGACTGATAAGCAGAATCGATAATGGCGCTTGTATCAATAAAATCTTATCACTTTTCATCCCTGACGTTGGGCAACTTTTAAGACTCGTTAAGCAATCTGTGTTTCGGAGAGGAGCACAGTCAGTCAAGCAAGAGACAAACATGGACAAGCTGTGAAGTGCATTCATGACAGATCGACAGCACCCGCTTGAAACTTTTTAATGATTGTTTATGTTCCACATGATTTAACTCGACTGTTAAAATTAATTTTTTCACAAATTCCAGAGTTTACAACAGTTGTTCCGATGTCTGCATTCTCTCGATTCAAGACATTTACAAAGACATACTTAGAATATTTTTTAAACTGTATCTAGATACTGGATTTTAGAGCTGGGTCTATTTCTAGTTTTGCCAGTTTGACAAGTTCTGGCAAATTAAAAAGTAGCCTATATCAGCAGCTTGTGCCAACAGTGTCACGGTGTCCAATCCACCTTGTGTTACATACATATGAGCAAAATGACAGTGTGAGTAGGGTTGTCAAAAGTATCGATACTCTGAAAAGTATCGATACTCAAACACTGTATCCGGATACAATACTAATTTACAAAAGTATTGATACTAGCAGTGCACGCCACCTCAGCACCTGTCGGGTGCGCGCGACGGGTCCGACGGACACACGCTGTGCAGGCAGCGTCTGGCAGGCACAGAGCCCTCGCTGCAACCCGGCTTGTTGTCGTCACTGTGCATGCATGCACACATTTCTGTTGCTGTAATATGGCCAGCGCGACTGCAGGAGCATCAGAGCAGCCAGTTTTGGTCAAAAATGATAAAGGAAAAAGCGCTCTTTGGAAATATTTAGTGAAGTGAACACAACACGCTGCAGACGGCAGGTACAGCCCCTCCCCTCACTAGCAGCTGAGCAGCTGGTGTCGCCAGCATCAAACTAAAATATAACTTCTAACGTTCATGTGGGAGCTAAGCAGAAAACTTTATCAGTCATGCCCGTCTGTAACATTAATAGACAATGTTAGTTTAACAGGACAACACAATTATGTGTGTCTGAAAAGTTATGTTAACTGTAAAGTCACAGATTGAAGCTGAAAAAACGTTCGGTTTCTCCCGTAACCCCTGGTTCTCTGATCACATAGTGAGGTAGAAACAGGAGCATCCTGAGCCTAAACTACCAACTCTATTTGATCAGCAACGAAAATATGGTGCCAATTCACCAGAAGCACAGAAAATAAACAGGGCTGTAGATAAATACATTTGTATGGACAGATCTTGTTTCTGGTTGTTATTTATTTTGGGGGGATTTTTTGTTGTTATCATTGATGTTACTGTTCTGATCTTTATTTAAAAAATGACATGCCTCTTAATTTTTTGCTGCTGTATCAGAAATGGTATCGAGTATTGAATATTTTCCTGGGTATCAATATCGAGTTTGAAATTTTAGTATCGTGACAACCCTAAATGTGAGTAACATGATATTATGTGAGCCACCAGTGTCTGACAGGCTGTGAGCCGAGGCCGGCAACATGAAGGAGATCAAGTTTCAGTCGAGGTGGAAGGGGAGACGAGCAGCACATGTTGTGTTTGTTTACTAGAACGTTCATGTGTTTTTTGGGGGACGAGATGAGGGGGCTCTCTTGTGCAGGGAATTTTGCGCTGTTATTCTGCCGTGCTATCCTGTATAAAATATACCAAACAAAGAATGGAATTTGTGGTGAGGGGGTGCTGGTGTGGAGTAACGGCTTTTTAATTGTGTAAATACAGTAGTTATAGCCGCAGGCAGCTCTGCAGCAGCAACACTGTCTGTGTGGACACCACAAGCATGCAGGCTGCAGCAGTTCAGCGCTGTGGCCGTCACACACTGCTCATGCAGGCAGTGTGGCTCGGGTGTGAAGCTGTCAGGCAGTAACAGACCTTATGATCTATTGACCTTTTGGACCTTATGGTCTTATGATGTTTGAGTCGGGGGTGGCTGCTGAATCAAGTGTGACACCTAGAGGTAAATTACAGTATACTGATCTAGTGCGGTCTTGGGATGTTCCTGATGACTCATTTTCCTGACGTTAAAATGGAAGTTTAAACTTAGGTTAGCCGACTAATTTAAAAGTATGAAAACACTCAGAAAACAGTCAATATTGAGCACAATTAAATCTACAGAGTTTGGGCACCCTCTAGCTCACAAGGTAGAGCGTGCACCCTATATAGGCCGAGGCCCTAGCAGCAGCACGGGTTTGATTCCAACCCTTGCTTTGTGTCTCCCTGGTTTTCTGTCACTCTCCAGCTGTTCTGTAATAAAAAAAAAGACAACAAGCCCTAAAAAATAATCCTTTCAAAAAGTCAATAAAGTTAAACATTATCTGAAATAATGTTGCATATATTATCAGAGCCATTTGGAGTCATCATTTTTAAATGCTGCTGGAATGTGTGGCACTTTTCACCATGCAGTGTGAACATTGCAAATAAGCAGTATTCTTTTAAGAAGATAAATCCTTGTTTTAATTTTAATAAGTTTAACTGACTAGTTTTGATGGTGCTAATCTAATTCTTGAGCAGATCTGATCTGTTTCTCATTGTAAGTCGTCGGCCACTCTGCACCAAAAGAGTAAAAACCACAGCGTCCAGCCTCTCAGGAGACGTCTTGTTTACACGTTGTACCTTGTCAGTTAACACTTCTGAGGCGCTGGACACATAGACGAACTGTTACACTCCTGAAACACACACACACACATGTTTGAATAAATCAGTTTTGGAATTGTTAAAATGCAGAAGGGCACCTTTGACTGAGCTGGGCTGTTTCCTTCTGCTCCCTCAACTAATAATACGTCCCAGAAACAGCTCTTTACCAAACACACAGAAATGAAATAGATATTGATTTTCTCGTCTGACCTTTAGTAAGAAGGGAAACATATTTCCCTAAATGTCAAAGTGTTTCTTTAACTGTGAGAGACAGAAAAACAGAATCTGGTGGTGATCACATTAAAGAGTTAACTTGACTTGATTATTTTCAGCGAGAGACTTTTACACAGTTGTTTTTGTAACAGTGAGACGATCCGGCCTCCCGCTGTGATCAATTCCCACAATTTATGTTTTCATTTGTCAAAGTGACAACATCAATTTTGTGAGAGAACCTCGTCTTCACACGTTATTGGACAAATGCATATTCACTGTGCTCTGCTCCCGCTGCGACCACAGCTCCCTCCATCGACAGGTTTAATCTCTTTCTGTTTGTCTGTCTGTCTGTCTGTCTGTCTCTCAGGGAACCTCGAGTCTCATCTGAGGATTCACAGCGGGGAGAAGCCATATCCCTGCACCGAGTGCAACCAGAGCTTCTCCCAGAAACCAGACCTGCGCCGGCACATGTTCTCCCACACCGGAGGAGGTTTCCTCTGCAGCTACTGTGGGAAATCTCTGAGGGACCCGCACAGCCTCAAGTCCCACGAGAGGCTGCACACCGGAGAGAGGCCCCATCGCTGCCCTGTCTGTGGAAAAGGTTAGAACATGATATCGAAATTTAAAAGTCAAATAAGATAATGAGGAAAAAATCAAGGGAGGGAACAGGCTGTTCTAATCTCTCCTCCCCATGTGAGATTCCCAATCCCCTCTGCACCACAGTCCTTATCACTGGGACTCGAACAGGCTTTTTTGATATAACAACAGGGAGGCGCTGAAGTCAGGAAGTTTTTAAAATTCTACACATTAGTGTAGGTCGGCTCTGATGCTTCCTAATGGAAACGTACGCATAAATCATTCACCCAAATTAAATTATTTGCTTTTTAAATTATGTATTGTACTGATGTACGAGTGCTTTAACAATTAACTTTAATGATCAGAGAGGCTGCTGTTAGGAATCATAAACGTTTCCATACATTTAGTAAAATCACTGCAGCAAATATCATGGGACATTTAAGCAGCAAAATTAATAACTGTAGTTTTGAACATGACAGAGAAAACAGAACTTAACGTTTAGCTTCTGAAATAATCAGTGAAGTTATGCTGCTTGTCATGTGTAAATGTGCGGTGTCTCTTTTAATGAAGACGCATTAATAATATCTGCTGTGAATATCTCGGCAAGTATTTAATAAACTCCATCATGTTAATAAGCTTGTATGGAGGCAGTGTCGTTGCAGCAGCTGTGGGTTCAATTTTAGCCTGCAGCCCTTTGCTGCACGTCATCTCCTCTCTTTCTACCTTTACAACCACCACTGTCCTGTCAATTAAAGGCAAAAGCCCTAAAAAATAATGTTAAACAGAAAAAAAAAAACTTTTATTTTATTTTATTTTTAATGAAAATTGAAACTCATTTATTATTTCACCCACTGGCAACCCGTCAGCTTTTCATCTGAATGTTAATTTTCATGACCTAACATGTCCGATGCGTGGTTTAACTGTGGTGCCTATAGATATAACTGAAATCTGCACATGACAGCTACACGTGGCAACTTTAAACCTGCATTCATTGCTTTTGTTGGCCACTTGGAGGCAGCACAACAAGCTGTAAACACAACACTGACATATTATCACCTTACAGAGTTTTTAATTCCTTGTTTAAACCCTTAACTCCCTCTGTTCATCAAAATTACAAATTTAAAAGTTTTTAACAAAAAAAAATCCCTTCATGCCTTTAAAGGTTCTAGATTTAATTCTACACCTCTGCCTCATTTAGTATGCAGGTATCTGTGAATATGCAAATTGGTCCCCGTCTCTGTCTCTATCTCCCGCCTGTAGCTCAAGCATACCTCCTCCAGAGTCGTTTTAATCCTGTGACTGCTGACTTTGTGTATCGGTTCTTCTGCGTCACCTGGAATATGAGAACCAGGTGCATGACTAACAGGCACGTTAACTGTGGAGATGTGCAGCTTGATGTGAGAATAAGCAAAAAAAAATTATTACTGTTTTAAAATATATTATCTTACTTTCATATGAATGAAATATTCCAAAATGATCAGTTGTAAAGTGCTGCCTGACCGATTTATTTGAACAGCATGTGGTGATTGTAGGATTTGCAGTTTCGGGTCAGGTTGCAGGACTAGTTGGTCGTATGTGTGGGTGGCGGGTCTTGCTGTGCAGTATTCTATGTTGCTTTCCTGGTTTTGAAGCTGGACATGAAAAATCAGACCCATGCAGGACCGTGAGCCTTTAAGCTGACCACGTTATTAAACAGCTAATAATTAAGGCTGTCAAGTGTTTAAGAACGTTAATCTCATCAATAACAAACTCTGTGATTAATTAATCTATATTGATCACATACATCAACTTTTGCTGTGAAAGTATTTTTAAAAATTCAGTTTTAATGGATGTTGTCAGATGTGTCGTAGTAAAGCTGCTGGATGTTGGACACAGTTGTCCCCCTGTCCTCGACCACCCAAACCGGTCTGCAGTCCATTCTGTGAGGGAGTTAGTGAGTCGGTCACAGGTAGACTGACTCAGTCTGAACACCTGGTCCAGTGTGGCGTGACGAGGCTGGCTGCTAGCGTTAGCATCAGAGGCTGTGCTAGCTCAGACCTCCTGGTTCGCTGCTAAAGTGTTGAGGTGATATTTCAGACTGAAGTTCTCCGACGGTACGAAAATCCCTTCCTACAGAACCTGCAGAGAACAGTGCTCCTATCAACAGCTCCATCTGGGTGTGTTTTAAATGTAAATGTTCCACATGGGGCCGAGCAGCGTCGTCTCGTCTGCCTCCATCATGTGACAAAGACACTGTGGCCTTCAATGATGCACCGGGTCAAAGGGCACCACAGAACGTGATTAATCAGCGTTTATTGTGTTGCTAGTGTTAGTTAAGTCTTGTTCCTGATCTCCAGCTCTGACAAGTTGAAATGAAAGTGAAACTTAAATTGTGAAAAATGCTTCTTCGTAGATACCCCTTGTTTCGCAGTAGTGTGAAGCTCCACCCCTCTAGTTGCCGCCATGCCGTTGGCTGCTTATTTCTATTATGATATGTCTTGTAGCACCTAAAAAACACCAGGGTTAAAGCTTAAGGAGGTCTTTCAGGTGAATGAGTCAGCAAAAAGCAGCTTTTATCACACACATCCCAGAGGACACAGAACAACATTAACATTCATCTGGAGTCTCTTACTGAGTTATTGTGTCTGCATTTCCTTACCGGGGATTTAAAAAGAGAGAATCAACATTTGCTAACCTCATCATGCTGAACCGTCACTCTGAACGACATCGTTAGTTATTTGATGTGTGAGATCTTCACACGTTAGATCATTCTCATTAAAATAAGACTGTTTACAAAATGCTCTCTGAAATGTAATGCTCTTATTTAGTTGTTTTGTCAAAGGACAAAAAAATATTGTGAGACTGAGTGAAACAAACAAACTGCAGCTGAAACCAAACAGTGAGAAATGAGTCAATGAAAAAGCTCGTCTGCGACACGAAGCACGACCGACATGGTTTGTCTCGCTCAGCGGGCTGCAGATGTTCTGTCCTGCATACACGATGCGAAAACACAAACTGCTGATTGTTGACATGCACTTTTTATGAAGCGTTAGAAAACTTGTGTCTGTGAGTTCAGTCGTTAAATTATTGATGAAACTTTTTTTCAGACAGTGACAAGAGGCAGTTTATCTCACATGACTCACCGACAGGCAGACGTACTGTTTGATTTGTTTTTTATGATTTATTTGTTCACAGGTTTATTTCCATAGTACAATTCATGCTCTGAGGCAGTAAAATAATATAACTTAAGAGATGTTCTTTATTATTTTAGTATAAATAAATAATTATGATAAACAAAAATCCCTTAAAAAGACTAAAAACCAACAGTGAATGCATCTACTGACACGTATAGCATGCATCTCTACAGCCTGATTGATCTTCTTCCTCCACACACATCAGTGAGTCACACTGTTGTTCCTTCATCACCATTAACACACACACTGTAGTTTATTTTGACTTAGTCCCACACACACTGTCCTGCTGCCACAGATGCTCACGAGAGCACCAAATCTGAATTAATTTGCTGCTGAAAATAGTCCGGCAGCACAGCGTTTTGTGTTTGACATGGTGAGAGATTAAAAAGAAGCTGTTAGCAGTTAGCAGCTAAGTCAAAGAAGAACACAGGTCGAATGTGTCCACAAATTAGTAAAACCGTAAGCTCCAGGTGCTCCTTACCCTCGAGATCAGCTGCCATATAACAGGGACGGTGAATAATTGTCATTGCCATGTTATGCCATGGTTATTGTTTTTAAAGATCTGCAGATGCGTGTGTTCTTAGTCGCACTAGAGGCCAATGCTACTGTGTTTAACATCACGCCCGTCATGCCTCCTTTGATTCTGCAATGTTGGGTGCAGTCCAGAAATTACACTTGGGAGCAGCATGATGCCACCGTCATTTGCAAAGGCAGCATGAGGAAGGGACTTCGGAGTGACCCTGCAGCACAAGCTGTGTGTAAAAAGAGCCAAAGCAACTTAAGTAAACGCTATCTAAAGTTTGTCTTTGCTCAAAAAATATATCTTTGCTTATGATCAGAGTTAGAGCCCCATTTTAACATCACGTTTTGCCGCCCGATTACATATCCATGTGCACCGCAGTGCACATAAAGCTAGCATAGCGTCAGCTCACTTGCTGGAAAGAAATACATACAATTGATTGACACTTCACTGCATCATTGGAGCGCTGATTCAGTCGAATCCAGCTTAACATGTATTTGTAGCACTTAACACAACGTCAAGTTTAAGTCGCCACTCGGCTGATGTTTCTCGTGCAGCAGGGACAGAGTAGAAAATGGAGACAAGAGGGAGCCTCCAAAACAAAGACTGAGAACACTGATGCTCATGAAACAACCAGCAGAGAGGAGGAGAAAACAAATGACAGTAATATGACTCAGAGAATCTGGAGGACAGAGACAAAATGCAGTCTGAGGTAAGAATAGAACAGGGTAGAAATAAGTGTTCTTGAAAATGAATTTTAGTCGCCCAATTTACAGAAACAGTTTAACAATCAGTACAACCTGTAGTTCTAAAAACATCAGTGAAGATTTTCACTGTAACAAAGTGAAAATCAAATAAACACGAGGTTAATGAAACTGTTAATGAAGCAAAGAGATATTTTTAATCCTGGTTTTCGTATTTGTAATTTTGGCAGTGAGTTGTTGATGTTCTCAAATATTTCTTTCAACAGAATAATCTTGTTTGGATGGTTGCCGTTCATATTTTTTATTTTTACCGTCTTCCCTCAGGCTACACTTTGGCCACAAAGCTGCGGAGACACATAAAGTCATCCCACATGATGGAGAAGCCGTTCAGCTGCCACTGCGGCGCTTCCTACACTGTGAGACAAAGTCTGCTGAGGCACCAAGCTCAGCACCGGGCCGATGGAGGAAGTCAGGAGGAGGTCAGGGCGGAGGAGTCAGAGGGAGGTCACGGAGAGGAGGCGAAGAACAGCAGCACGAAGGACATGCAAGAGTCAGCGGCTTCAGGCTCAAGTCACCCGAAGCCGATCAGAGGCAGACCCAAGAAGAACTCACTCCCCCTGGGAGAGGGAGAGAAGGAGGAGGGTCAAGGGAAGAGGAAAAGGACACAAGGAAAAGGGGAGGAAAAGGACACGAGGAAAGAGGCAGGAGGAGACGAGGAGGCGTCAGGTGACATCCAACACGTCGTCTACATCCACACAGACAACCTGTCCACGCCGAGCTCCGCCCCTCTGCTGCTCACCTCCGAGAGCTCGCTGCCTGCAGGGACGGGGGAGGAGCTGGTGGAGGTGGTGATATCAGAGGGCACAGAGCAGTGCATTGTGGTCCACGGGCAGCAGCAGACAGTAGGAGAGCTGCTGATCTTACAGGAGGAGGGGAGCGGACTCTGCTCTGTGGCGCAGACAGTCGAGATAAACACAGTGTAGCCTAAACAAACAGACTCTGGAGAGATGTTTCAGAGACGTGAGATCATCTCAGCCGTGCAAAGCAGATATCATGTAATTCATCATGTGCAGTACGTCTCTGTCAACGTCACGACCTACTACTGTACGTCTGCATCTCTCCAGTTTATTATTCTTTGTATACCCCAGATGCCTTTTAGCAACCTCCACAGAACAGATGTGAACTCATTAGATGTTATTAGCTGCTGGTTGTACACCTAGGCAGGGAGAGCAGTAGCAACAGCGACTGTGATGTTTCCCAGTCGAGGACTAGAGAACTTAAAGTCCTGCCCCATCCTTCTGCCTCGCTACGATGCCAGCGTGTTCTTCTGTTGGTGTAGAGACTGGTCCCTGAGCCTCTTCACTCAGTCTTCTGTTGTGCTTGTTGAACATCAGCGCTCTTTGATTCGGAGTGGCTGACACCCAAAGCTGACATCTACCGTGGATGCTTAAGATAAAGCAAACACTCGAACTGTCAGCGTCCATTTGAAGATGTGCTGAAAATATCTCATGATGTCGTCTGCATTTAGTCAGTTTATCCTCTGGAGTTAAAGCAAATAAAACGTCAAAATACAGTCAGAGATGAAACCTGCTGTAGGTGTGTCCGTATCCATCTGTGAGTGTGTGGACTCTTCCGTCAACTATGTTTGTTCTGTGTTGAGCTGGTGTCCAAAGATTGTTTACAGACACTGACAACACTCATGGTGAATTCTTGTAAGATGCAGCTACTGAATGAATTCATCATACGTGTTGATAGTGTTTCATTCAGAACCACATTCTGATACTTAAAGTAATACTTAAGTACTCACAGCGTAGGCTCTGTGTAGACACGTATCTGATATGGTAGGCTGACGTACACCTCCTCAGATGTGTCACTACATGTCATGGCGTCATAGTACTGCTTGGTGAGATGGACAGAAATTCACATTTTGGTATTCTCAGGCTGAACGGTGATGCATGATATATCTCTGTATTTTCTACATGTTTTCAGCTGCAGGTCAAAGCCTCATTTGAGATGTCACAAACACTTTTATAAAAACAGACTGTGATCAAAATAAAACACAAAGACAGAGATTTTATTAACGTTTGAAAATAAACAGCTGCACAACATGTACATAAAAAATCATATCAAATAAACAGCAGGGCTGCACGTTCATGTTCCTGCACACAGCACTGGAGCTACAGAGGTTTAAAGGTTTGCAGCTCAGGACACTAAACTATAACATGACTATAAAAGGATCAGGTAGGTTTGAAACAATTAAAAGTCTTTGTGGGCAGAGTTAAAGAGTTGTTTTCCATCTGTTGGTGTTTCAAATGAATCTGGTGCTGGAAAATGATTTAAATCTTTTAACCTTATTTCTGCACAGAGCATCAACAGAGAGGCCGAGGGAGGGACGGAGACACTAGCTATGTTTCCATCCAAAAGTGATTCGAATCATTGGGAAATGCGCATTAAAAGAAATATGAATCCTGTGTGTTTCCATTAAATGTACGGACTTTGGTGAAAACTACGAACTCGTGCGAGTTTTCTGCAGAACCGGAAACAAAACAAGTGTCGCATTCTTCTTCTATGTTTTCTGGCGGTTGTCAACCAGCTTGTAAATGCATTACCGCCTTCCCGACCCGGAGTGATGATATCACCATGGAGAGAGGTGCGCTACGTCAGACTTAATTCGAACATAACTGTTTCCATCCCCCGTTTTGCAAATCAACATTTTTTCAAATCAACCAAAACCCGGCTAAAGCGAGCGTATTTTAGTTTGTGCAAATCAGGGGATTTTAATTTGAATTTTGGCGTTTCCATCATAATTTTCCGATGCGATACTTCTAGATGCGCATCTAAACAGGCTGATGGAAACATGGCTATAGACACTTTGTGCTCGTTATATACGTCTGTATACGAAACGTCTGTGGTGACGCTGTGTTTTTTTATAAACAAATCCGTCGCCTGCATCCAGGAGCTGTCTCACTGTGACACAATAAACTACAACTACCAGGAAGAACGGCGATGCATAATGATCATCCTCACACACAAACTAGCAAACAAACTCTTACCTGACACAATCAGGCAGCTCTGTCTCCCACACATGCAGCGCAACGCTGTACTGCACGTGTGCTGCTGCGGTTGGTAGCGTAGCACTTGCAGCGTACAGACCGATGTCACACTGTAGACTAATGAACAGACAGATTAAACAGAGGAGCAGCTCTGTGTCTCTCTGAGTGTTGATGAGAGAACTTTCTGTTCGTGGGTTAGTTGCTACAAAAGACTAACCTCATCAGTGGTGAGATACTCCAAAAAACCTGGTTCTGAATGAGCCGTGTTTTAAAGTTGATTCCTTTGTTGGTGTTGAACGATGCCGCAACAGAACTCACAGGTAAGAAAAACGAGCAGTTCATCAAACACCTGTTGAACAACAGAACATACATCTGCAGAAATGTGACGTCCAGTCTTTATCCACAGACAGTTTACTCTACAGAACCATGCAGAGCTCATGAGGATAATATTTTTTTAAAAAAAGCTGACTGTATGAAACTGCAGCTTTATTAACCACATTTGTTAAAACTTGGCAAATTCCTGTGACGTTCAGGCTGCGACCGACCAGCCTGAAAGTCACATTTATTTGAAGTGGAGCAGCCATCACAAGGAAACGACAAACAGAATTAATACGAAATGTATTGATAAAATCCCAAAGATGCTGCAGCCCTGCAGCTTCATTCGATTTCTGTTTTGTGAAATTGGCTTATTGAAAGGTTAGGCAGATTTCAGAGGGCGACCATTGTGTGTCCGGTTTGATTCTGGCCAGGAGACCTTTCTTGCACTTCCTGTTGTCTCTCTTTTCTCATACAGACAAAAAAAACTTCCCAAAAATAGCTTATAAAACAACATAGGCAGTTTACAGCTCCACAGACACCATGTTCGTTTGTTGTTTACTTGAGGAAAACCATCGTGGGTTATTCATTGTGCCTCAGTAACATCACCGTACGGAGACATGAGCAGCAGTGAAGGAGAAGAGTTCTGCAGGCAGAACAACTGTGAGAGAGAAGCTGGACGTGTGCTGTGAGTCTCTGATGGTGGTATTTATACAGAGATAATGCAGAGGCTTAGTGGAACCACTGCAGAGGATAATAGAGATCAGCATCTGTAAAAGGCCCTGCATACAGCCAGATTTCTAAAGCTGCTGGACGTCTGACACACACAGAGAAGAAGTAATGCACACACTGGGAAAAAAAAAAAATCAATTCAAGCTACTTTGCATCCATAGAAACGGTATCAGGAGTGGCTCTCAGCCTCCTGCAGCACAAGATGTCTGAGCTTTCCTCTTCTGCCTTTCTTTCAACAGAAGTGCAGATTAATTAGAAAGTTTGGTTGCACTTTGTTATGAAGAGGGTTATTTTGGAAATTGTGAATGCAGCTGTCAGATTTTGAAGCTTTGACCACAAATACATTCTCAACATTTCTTTTTGGCTTTTGTTGCTGTCAGAGTAGAAGTTGGTTTTGTTTTGTTTGTGACATGGAATTGTGGGAAGTCACTGAAAAATATACGACTGTCAGACTCCATTGGAGCTGCTGCAAATACACTTTATGGCCACTAGTCTGGCCTCATACTTTGGGCTGTCTAGGCCACACTGCTTGGTTTCAGTGAAGTGAATCTTAATTCTGCAGTATTCAACAATATGTTTTTGTTGGCACGATGGTGCAGCGGTTAGCATTGTCGCCTCAGTCGTCTCCTTTGGTCTGAATCAGGGACTCATGTTGTTCCAAAGTTGTATAATTGCCTAGAGCTGGTTCGTGTTCTCACGGCAGCATTTACAAGAGGACCAGATCAAATGCCCTGTGTGAGAAAGCTGCTCTTGATTGGTCAGAATTTCCATGTGGGAAAAATCCAGGAAGTAAAGCAAACGTTGAAGAAGAGTACACTTGCAAGATAAATGTGACACTTTCTAATGTCACAATGGAGGGACAACTACGCAGGTTGATTTTAGCGCTGCTCATCGTGGACTATATTGCTGTCATTGTTCATTTTAGTCAAACCATACAGTTTGAAAACGAGGCGCGGCTCCAACTAGAAAACAATGTTTTGATGCATTGGATGTGCTGAATGTGCATATTAAGGCAGTACAGGAGGAGGTGCACATTAATAATCCTCCAGGACTGTAACATGCTCATGTTTAACCCAAACAATGTGTCATGTGACAATCACATACTGGTGTAATGTTTGTTTGTCCACATACTTTTGGCCATGTGGTAAATCTCTGATTGTGAAGTTAACGACAGGAGTAAGAATTTAACACTCAAAAACTCTGAGCACATCACTAGTTGTTGTGTTTCCTCCCAACTATTTGACAGTGAGTCAGCAGTGGAGAGATGTGGAGCCACGTGCACCGAAGAACTCCGGCCGGACTCAAACTGGGGGCATCTGAGTTCATGGTTACGTCTATAAAACCCCAGAAGCAGCCTTAGCGGACCAAACTCTGTTATAAATCTAACTTTGTTTACACCTTCAGCTGCTGTTCATCTCCAGCTCGGAGCTTCTGACCTGGCAGGTGCGACCACTTCCTCTCTGAATCATTTGTAACATTTCTTGTGACCTGACAAAGTTTACAAAGAAAATAATCCTACGTACAGATGACCTCTGCTTCCTTCAGCGTTGATATTCTGTTGCTGAGCTTCTGTATTAGTTGATATTCACAGACAGAGTTCCTCAATGTTTTAATTAGCTTTGGCTAGAATTGTTTTCCCAGTCTGGCTTTTAGACCTTTGGAGGGATTTAAAAGCTCTTTTGTGCGATGTGTTAGGAGTCGATAGCCTCGGAGACACTGTGCTGGCTCTCTCTTTCTTTCTGTTTAACGCTGCCTGTTAGTCTTTGTGTTTATCTCCTCTCTATATTGTCTGTATCTCTCTCTGTTAACTCGTCTCCCTGCCTCGCTCCCTCTCTCCATCAGAGTCGGAGATATGACTCAGCCGGAGGGTCCACAGACGTCAACCCTCGCTTCACTCTCCAGGCTGTTAAGTGGAAAAGAAGAAAATAGAAAATGTAGGGGGTTTAGTTTTTTTTCCCAGTTTGGTTCAGAGCTCCATTTTTAAGTAGTTGCCGCAGAGCTGTCAAACAGGATTCAGGCTGTTTTCCTAAACTCCTGCTGCAGCCGCTCAGTGAAAACTTCAGAGTGATTTAGCGGTGCGGTGGCTACAGGCTTCCCACTGTAATGCATCACCACCACAGAGTGTTCATTTGAGACATTTCTGACTTCACCTGCAGAGGTGCACAGGCCGATATTAAATGAAGCCTCCCTTCATTCTTTCCTTGGAAGAAAGAAATGCCTCCACAGCTTCTGTAGCTGTTATTTATTCTCTATTAGAGGACAAAGAGACAGTTTTTTATTAATACATTTATTCTGATTCGTTTCTTTTGACCCATTGATTCACATTGAATAATCTGCTATCGCTGAAATCTTTTCCTTTCAGCCTCATTGAATCTCCGTCATTTTATTCAACACAATACACTTTCACACATTTCACTCTTCACATCAGATCATGTAATTCTGGTTTATTGATAAGAATAGAGAATAGAATAGAAGACTTTATTGTCATTGTGCATTGCACAACGAAATTATGTGTAGTACCCTCGGCAAGATAACAACACAATAAAAAGGACAGACAGTATATAAATATAAATATAAAAAGACGTCAGTAAGGTATAAAAACAATAAAGTGCGTGAGAGATATAGCAGCAGTATAAAAACTTTGATAAAAGAGGCAGCAGGCAGTGTAAAAACAGCAGCAAGGTGAGGTAAAGTGCAACGGTGCAGTTCAAAGTGCAAAGGTCAGTTCCTCAGTTTGGGGCTGGTGTGTATGTGAGTGCAGGGGGGTTGATGGAGGCCACAGCTCTGGGGAAAAGCTGTTCCTCAGTCTATTTGTCATAAGACTCAAACGTCCTGCTGTGGTTCTGTCTGCACTGAATACCAAAACGAACAGGAAGAAGAACTAAATTCAGTTTAACTTTTTCCTTTTAGGTTTGAAGTCTGTTGCAGAGAACTGAGAGACACTTCAACACTCAAGGTGCAAAATGATTTATAGAGATTTTTTTTTCTTACTGCAGACTCAATCTCAACAAAGCAGTTGTAGTCCAACAATGGATCATTTCTGGACTGTGTGCGCTGCAGGAGGCGTCTCAGTCTGACCAAATCATGTGTAAGCACATGTTGAGTGATGTCCTGTCCATTGTCTGCATACATAATGTGTATGAAGGGGAAATCTTAATGCTATCTCAGTTCTTTCTTTCTTCTTCTTCTCTCTCTGTGCAGTGACGCACATCTGGTTGTGCCAGGAGTTGACATACTAGTTTCCGCTTTCCTTCCCGTTTGAGTCAGAGCCGCTTAACACAAACAACATTAAATGCTGCATTTAAACCAAAATAGTACAATGTTTGCGAGTCCCACAAGTTTCTAAGAACTGTGGGTGGCTCTAATGATCAATGCTGTGTGCCACTTTGCAATTTCAGCCTCCACCGCTTTCCAAAAGACACCAGCCGCAATGCACTGTGGACAAAATCAGGAGGAGGAGGTTGTCAGTGACCCAACACACTCAGGTTTGCAGCTGTCATTTTGTGGATAATGAAATCTTTACTACAGCTAAGAGTAGATGAGTATTAGCAGCAAACTCCATTCCATCATTGTTCGTCTGGAATAATTACACCAACAGGACACAGGCCAGTGTTGGGGAGCGCCGAACTAATCCGCAGCAGTTTCAACATATTATCTACAAATCTCATCAGCACTGGATTTGGATTTGATGAACTGTTGGTGTTTTTCTCTCAAATCATCACACTTTCACCCAGGAGACTGTTGTTCATGTCCCATGAGAAACTGAGGGTGTTTTCACATTTAGTCCTTTTTAAACAAACCGAACTCAGTCCTCTTGAAGTGCACCAAAAGTGGAACGGCAGAAAAAGGACTCAGTTCTCTTTCTGGTCAACTTCAGCTCTGATGAGTCCTCCTCCTGTTCACACTATAGCCTGTATATAATATATACTGATATAGTTTTATTTTTACTTTGACGTGGCGCTGCAGTGCGAGGAGGAGAACCTCAGTGTGTCTGTGCTGCAGACTGTTGCTGTTTGATGTATTTTACGTTCCACATCTGGAGACGTGCAGTATCTTCATGGACCAAACTACTCCTCGTCCTGCGTCCTTGCAAGCGTTACAGGCCGACGTGGTTTCGTCTGTTTTTTCAAGTGTTCAACAGCATGTGATCCAGAGGGCTGAATACAACGACAAAGAGCGAAGTGAACCTGGAGCGCTTTGTGTTCACAAGGCACAGGTTAAGTGAACTGCACCACGAACTTGAATTGAACCCTTCAGTTCGCTTCAGAGGGGTCTGACTTCTCTTGGAGTGTTCACATATGCACAAAAAATGTTGAGTCGCCGCTCTGGTTCCGTTTAGAGGGCTGAAAAGGACCAAGTGTGAAAACACCGTAAAAGTCCGTAAAAGTCTTTGAACCTGATGCACTCACGTTCTTAATTATTGTTAAACTGTTTTTGGGAAAAATAAATGATAGAATTCATTACAGACTAAACATTCCTAGTGAAATCAGACTTAACTTTTACAGCTGTACACGTTACTTTAACACAAATCATAGAAGCTTCTCTTCAAGGCTTCGCTGAGAGCTTCTGAGTCGACTGTTCTCAGATCAGTCCTCTGGGTCGGAGAGTCTGGAGAGTTAAAGGAGGATCAGTCTTTTCTCTTCCCACAGAACGTAAGACTCCTACAGTATGTGCCCTTTAGCAAGGCCCTCGCTCATTTATCTGACACCTCTCAGAACTCAGTCTGCCCTGAAACATGATTTTAATGTCTAATTAGTAACTAAGTATGTAACACACTTTCTTCTCCTCTCCGTCTCCACAGCGTGTCTGCAGCTCACTGAGTCGAGCTGCTCAGTATGTGGTGCTTATCAGCAGCCTGAGATGTACAGGTTTGTATTATAATCCAAACACACAGGTGCAGTTTGCAGGTACCATCAGGGAGCTGCCGCGTCCACCAGCCTCTGGCACCACCCACACATGAGCTAATGTTAGCTGAGGTCGATCCGTCTAAACTAAATCCTAAATCTCCAAAATAAATAAACATCCAGTTATCAGCCGGCTCTGCAGAGCTCTTTAGCCTCGTGTAGCTCAGATGAACCCACTGTACACAACCTGCTCCACTTCACACAGCAGGCAGACGTAGCTCGCGGCTAAAGATCAGGATATTTCCTTCAGCTGGAGGAGACGGTGAACAGTTGGGGGGGGGGGGAATGAATATTGGATTATGATTGATCAGGTAGCCAAAGACATGCCTCCAAATGAATGCTAATGTTCTCACTGTCTGTGTCAGTAGGCGATTGTTTGCTAACACGTTCACCATAATAAGGTAATAATAAATCAGAGTGTCTGTCAGCAGCTGTGAAAACAACATTAACACACTGCACAATTAAATGATAAGTCTGCGGATGGGTTTCTCTAATTGTCAACAAACCAGCAGTGAATGTTTCCACTCAGAGACAAATGAGGAGGCAGCACCATGAATTCAGTCATTCATTCATTCCCAAACTCTTACAGTCATCATGAGTCCACACAGCCGTATGTAACACTTGGCAGTGTTGCCTTGATGATGGTCTGAGAGTGGAGCAAAGGATGTTGACCAGTGTGTGTGGAGAGTGGCTGAGATACAGGTACAGAGAGTTTACCTGGAAGGCTTAGAAAGGGATATCTTGGTTAAAGCTGGGGTAGGCAGTTTGGTAGTTCAGTCCCCAGCTCCGCCAGCCTGCATCTCAAAGTATCCTTTGGCAACCTGAATAGTCGGTGGCGCTCTAAAGCCTAGTTCACATTACACGATTTTCACCCTGATTTTGCGTCGCGGAGACTATCGTGATCTTTTGAGTGTTCATACCTGGCGACATGTGTTTCTGTCAGTGGGAGTCTCACCAACTGCGTTACAACCTGTGTGTGCACACCACAAGATTTCTCCACCGAGCCCTCGCCAACAGAGCCCCAGATAATGTGGTGACGTCACCAAACTTGGAGACAACACATCGTAAAGGCATGGATATTCTTCCCAGTGTTGAATCAGATCTGCCTCCAGGGCCTGGGTCCAAACACAACGTGCTCCCCGTGATCCTGTGGACACCGCCATTGTTGTTGTTGCTTGCCGGCTTGTCAGTGTTGCCAGATGTTGGGAGAAAAACAAGCAACCAGGGCTATGGAAACAAGCCCAAAAGAAGCGACTATCATGTGTTTAAATAACTTATTAGACGGATATATATAGAGGAAGGTGATGTTTAGAGAGCAAGCCCAAATAAGCAACTCCACTTTAGAAACAAGCCCAAAGTCGCGGCTAATAAGCAGACCTGGCAACCCTGCGGCTTGTCCTCCTCACATTTCTTCCGTCCTCCTGCGTGCTGACGTGGGACGTATCCCGCCTCTCATTGGCTGATGCTCTTTGCCTCCTCCAGTTTTCTAGCATGCCAGATATCCAGTCCCAGTCACAGACGAGGGGGCGACTTGCTCGAAGGCTTGTTCACACGAGGACACATCGTGGCAGACTATCTGCCGACTCACCTTCGACCCAAAGTGGCTCTCAAGATCCTCTGCGACGTCACAATCGCGGTGAAAACTGTGTAATGTGAACTAGGCTCAAGCCCAGCTCAGACCAAAGACTTGCGACAAGGCGAAACTGTTTTAGAATGTTGCAGAGAAAAGTTGCAGCGGTGTGAACTGGCCAGTCTGAGCTCGACTCAACATATATATACAGTACAGGCCAAAAGTTTGGACACACCTTCTCATTCAATGTGTTTTCTTTATTTTCATGACTATTTACATTGTAGATTCTCACTGAAGGCATCAAAACTATGAATGAACACATGTGGAGTTATGTACTTAACAAAAAAAGGTGAAATAACTGAAAACGTGTTTTATATTCTAGTTTCTTCAAAATAGCCACCCTTTGCTCTGATTACTGCTTTGCACACTCTTGGCATTCTCTCCATGAGCTTCAAGAGGTAGTCACTTGAAATGGTTTCCACTTCACAGGTGTGCCTTATCAGGGTTAATTAGTGGAATTTCTTGCTTTATCAATGGGGTTGGGACCATCAGTTGTGTTGTGCAGAAGTCAGGTTAATACACAGCCGACAGCCCTATTGGACAACTGTTAAAATTCATATTATGACAAGAACCAATCAGCTAACTAAAGAAAAACGAGTGGCCATCATTACTTTAAGAAATGAAGGTCAGTCAGTCCGGAAAATTGCAAAAACTTTAAATGTGTCCCCAAGTGGAGTCGCAAAAACCATCAAGCGCTACAACGAAACTGGCACACATGAGGACCGACCCAGGAAAGGAAGACCAAGAGTCACCTCTGCTTCTGAGGATAAGTTCATCCGAGTCACCAGCCTCAGAAATGGCAAGTTAACAGCAGCTCAGATCAGAGACCAGATGAATGCCACACAGAGTTCTAGCAGCAGACCCATCTCTAGAACAACTGTTAAGAGGAGACTGCGCCAATCAGGCCTTCATGGTCAAATAGCTGCTAGGAAACCACTGCTAAGGAGAGGCAACAAGCAGAAGAGATTTGTTTGGGCCAAGAAACACAAGGAATGGACATTAGACCAGTGGAAATCTGTGCTTTGGTCTGATGAGTCCAAATTTGAGCTCTTTGGTTCCAACCGCCGTGTCTTTGTGAGACGCAGAAAAGGTGAACAGATGGATTCCACATGCCTGGTTCCCACTGTGAAGCATGGAGGAGGAGGTGTGATGGTGTGGGGGTGTTTTGCTGGTGACACTGTTGGGGATTTATTCAAAATTGAAGGCACACTGAACCAGCATGGCTACCACAGCATCCTGCAGCGACATGCCATCCCATCCGGTTTGCGTTTAGTTGGACGATCATTTATTTTTCAACAGGACAATGACCCCAAACACACCTCCAGGCTGTGTAAGGGCTATTTGACCAAGAAGGAGAGTGATGGAGTGCTGCGGCAGATGACCTGGCCTCCACAGTCACCGGACCTGAACCCAATCCAGATGGTTTGGGGTGAGCTGGACCGCAGAGTGAAGGCAAAGGGGCCAACAAGCGCTAAACACCTCTGGGAACTCCTTCAAGACTGTTGGAAAACCATTTCAGGTGACTACCTCTTGAAGCTCATGGAGAGAATGCCAAGAGTGTGCAAAGCAGTAATCAGAGCAAAGGGTGGCTATTTTGAAGAAACTAGAATATAAAACATGTTTTCAGTTATTTCACCTTTTTTTGTTAAGTACATAACTCCACATGTGTTCATTCATAGTTTTGATGCCTTCAGTGAGAATCTACAATGTAAATAGTCATGAAAATAAAGAAAACGCATTGAATGAGAAGGTGTGTCCAAACTTTTGGCCTGTACTGTATATATATGCAAAACTGATCCCTAAGCTTCTTTGGTGGCTTTTCTTTTCTTTCCTTTTCCTTTTTTTGTATTTCATCTTTTGGCTTTTCACTGATGTTTATAAGCGGCTTGGTTTTTGTGAACAGTTGTAAATTTACAGCATCCCTGTCAAATTAACACGACAGTTTTCTCGAGACTAGAGAATAATACATTTGATCCTAAAGACAGCGTGTAACATCTGGATGACAATAGTTCTATAAAGTCTATTTTAGTTTGAGCAGGTCACATTTGTAAGGGCAGTCCCAGAACTTGATTTGTATGGAGCGTCTTCCATGACAAACACAGTTACCCCCTTTGCACCTGGCATTAATGTGCGTTTTTTGGGATCAGATTGCTCTCGACCACATGAAAGTACAGGTGTAAATACAGCTGAAATGCACTGAGGGCGGATTGTTATCCAGTCTGCCAAACCACCTCTGAAGATGGTCAGATTGTGACCACATCGTAAATGCAAATGCATCTCCATTCCATGTGCAACAACTCTGTGGGCGAAAATACATGAGGTGCGCCAGCTGGACACAGGAAGAAGGAAGACGACAACACTCACCGGGTAGCAACTGCCAAGAAAAAGAAAACACGGATGACAGTCGATGATGGAGTCACAGTGAGACGAAGTGTCTGCTCTCCATTTAGTGTCCATACAATAACGCAACTTCACGGGCGGCTAACATTTTGTTGTTGTTGTTGTTGTTGTTGTTGTTGTTGTTATTGTGCCGCACAGGATATGACGTTGGAAATGCTGGAAATGTTTGCAGAAGAAGAAGAGGAGGGTGTGACGTCAGCAGGATGGAGCGTGATTGGATAGCAAACGGATCTGGACCTGGACACCAGAGACGCATATTAATACCAGGTATAAATGTATGTGGTCAAGCGCTATCTGATCGTAATCCGATCGCAAAAAATGCATGTTGATACCACGTGGAAATGGGGCCAACGCCGTGTTGCACATGGACAGGAAGTCGGCACTCTGTCAGAGGGATTTGTAATTCATGACGGTCTCGTATAATGTTTGTTGTTTACATCTCTTGGTGACAGATGTGGACTGAGAGCTTTGTTTGTTTATGTGAAGAGAGCTGGAGGATCAATTCATCCTGTCAGTGAGCCTCTCATTATCATCGCCTCACAAACCCATAATTCAGTTTGTGGTGACGTGTGAACCTTCATTGTTCCCGCCGACCTAAAGCCCTGAACGCTCTTTAGATTGAATCAACATCTGTGAACGTGGTCGTTGTGAACGCTCCCCGAGGAGGCTTGTTGATGCTTACCCAGCGTGGCAGCAGCAGCGAGTGTCACTACAGCAGGAAGATGATACTGTATATCCGCCCTCCCTCATCTGTTGTTAAGTGTGCCCACAGGCTGTGCTGTGGCATCATGGGATTACCCCATGATGTGTGATTTAAGAGGTCTTCTACCTCTGAAGCTGATATAAAGGCGTGTGAGTGTCACAGTGTTGTGTTCAGATTAAGGAGAAATGTAACCACGCCGCGGGCGGACGCTGCCTACGTGTCATCGCTCAGTGCCAGGCGGCTAAATTAAGAGCATCAGTGGCTGATTAAATAAAAGCTTCTCATTCTGTGTCTCTCCACTCATCTCAGATAAATGGGAAGTGATTGATCATCTCTCTAAACTTGAGTCTGTCTCTTTTAGCTGCTCCTCTCCTCAAGCCTCTCTTCTCCTCTCCTCTCCTCTCCTCTCCTCTCCTCTCCTCTCCTCTAGTCTCTCCTCTCCTCTCCTAAACTGGTTCAGTGTACCATCAGCCCGGTGGGCTTCACAGACCACCACTTTGTCAACATTGAATTAATTCTGTCATCAGGTGAGAGGGTTAAGTCCTGCTGGCATTTTAACAATAAGCTCCTCCATGACAGCATCTTCTGCCAGGGCTTTCAGGCTTTCTGGGAGCAGTGGCAGAAGAGGAGAGCAGACTTTGGTACCTTAAAACTGTGGTGGGAGGTTGGCAAGGCTCAGATCCGTGTGTACTGTCAGCAGTACACTGCTCACTCCTCTGCTTGCCTACAAGCAGCAGTTAGAAACCTGCAGGCTGACATTAAGACCATTGAAGAGAGGTTAAAGCGGAGCCCAGATCCCACCACTGGCCCAAAGCTGCAGGAGAAGAGGATGGAGCTCTGTTCGATCCTGCAGGAGAGAGTGAAGGGAGCCTTGGTCCGGTCTCGCTTCCTCCAGCTGAAGGACATGGACGCCCCGAGCTCCTTCTTCTTCAACCTGGAGAGGTCGGCAGCGCAGAGGAAGCTCATGTCCTGTCTGAAGCTCCCAGACGGCAGGATAACCACTGATCCGGCTGAAATGAGGAGCCACGCTGTGGACTTCTATGCAGACCTGTTTGCAGCAGAGGACTGTAGCCTGGAGGACCGTGTGGAGCTCCTGGAGGGTCTACCTCAGCTCAGTCCAGAAGAAACGGCTGCTCTGGACTGTGAGCTGACCCTGGAGGAGTTAACTGATGCTGTGGGTCAGATGGCTTCAGGTCGGGCACCGGGGATCGACGGGCTGTCCGCGGACTTCTATAAGAAGTTTTGGAACATTGTGGGACCGGATCTTCATGCAGTGCTGCTGGAGAGTCTGAGGACAGGATCTCTCCCTGGGTCCTGTCAGAGAGTGGTGCTTTCCCTGCTCCCAAAGAAAGGGGATCTCGCCCTTTTGAAAAACTGGAGGCCAGTAGCTCTTCGCTGCACGGATTATAAGATACTGTCCAGAGCTCTGTCCAACAGGCTGAAGGACTTTCTGGGGACCATCATACACATAGACCAGAGTTACTGGCCAATCCCTGTACAGCGGGGGATCAGACAGGGCTGTCCCATCTCCGGCCAGCTGTATAGCTTAGCTATTGAGCCCTTACTGTGCAGGCTGAGGGGTCGGCTCAGCGGGCTCTCAATGCCTGGGTCCTGTGGCGCTGAATGTCCCCCTGCACTCTCTGCTTATGCAGATGATGTGAACGTTTTCATCACCAGCCAGGGGGACGTTCGGTGTCTGCAGGACTCCCTGTCCCTGTATGAGAGGGCCACGTCTGCACGGGTGAACTGGGCTAAGAGTGAAGCTCTCCTGCTGGGATGGTGGAGGGATCAGGTGGTGCCCAGTCTACCCGGAGGCCTCGAGTGGGGGAGGGAGGGTTTGAAGGTGTTGGGGGTGTTTTTGGGTACAGAGGGTTTTCAGAGGAAGAACTGGGAGGGAGTTAAGGAGAAAGTGTGCGCTCGGTTGTCTAATTGGAAATGGTTGCTGCCCCAGTTGTCGTATAGGGGGAGGGTTCTGGTTGCCAATAACTTAGTCGCCTCGACTCTCTGGCACAGACTCGTCGCCTTGACACTGCCTGGAGGACTGATGGAGGAGGTTCAGAGGATGATCGTGGACTTCTTCTGGTCCGGCCATCACTGGATCAAGGCAGCGGCTCTCTACCTGCCAACAGCCGAAGGAGGGCAGGGACTGATTGACATTCAGGCCAAGATCGCCTCCTTCAGACTTTGGACTGCACAAAGACTGCTTTACAACTGTGGCCCAAGCTGGCTGGATACAGCTCGCGTGCTGCTGAGGAAAGCCGGACGCTGGAGCTACGACAAACAGCTTTTTCTTCTGCAGATGGAGGGGGTGGATCTCTCTGGCCTCACCCCGTTCTACAGCTCAGTACTGCAGGCCTGGAGGATCCTCAGACTGTCCCGGGCTGGGGAAGAGACTGCAGGCATGTGGGTGTTTGAGGAACCTTTGTTCCTTAACAGCTTCATCAGGACTCAGACACTCCAGTCTGCGAGCCTGCGGTCCAGTCTCAGGGAGGCAGGCTGCACCAAACTGGGTCACCTGATGAGGCTGACTTCGACATCTGTGGACTTACTGAGGGAGAGAGCCAACGTCACCTCTGCCAGACTCATCCACAGGGTGGTGGAGGAGGTCCTTGCTGCCCTGCCCCCTCGCTTGAGGGCCTTCGCCAGAGAGGAGTCTGTGTATGGGCGGTGGGTTGAGGGTGCAGAGCACAGCTTCCCCTCCTTGTCTGTTGGTCCAGCGGTGGGGGAGTGGCAGGAGGGGGCTGGTCAGCTGCTGTCCCTCAAAACCCCCAACCTGGACAAGTTTCAGGACACAGGGCAAAGGGCCATCTACCAGCTCTGCGTAAAGGTCCTGAACGTCCGGTCTCTGTCGGGGATGAGGGAGTCAAGGTGGACTGGTTTGTTTGGCCCAGACGTTTCCCCCAAAGGCAGCTGGCATTCCCTGTACAAAGTGTCCATCGAAAAGAGGACTGTAGACCTCCAGTGGAGGATTGTACATGGGGCGATAGCTACGAACAGACACAGAGCGCACATTGATCCTGGGGTGGGAGAGGGGTGTTTGTTCTGCTCTCAGACTGAGACTCTGGCCCATCTATTCACTGGCTGTCCCAGGCTGGCTCCTCTGTTTGACCTGCTGGGCAGGTGGACTCGGACTCTTGGGGAGAGATTTTCTTTTGGACTCTTTATCTATGGCCCAAAGTACACTGCCAAGAGGAAAGCAGAGCTCACTCTGATGAACTTTCTCCTGGGCTCTGCAAAGCTGGCCATCTGGCTGACCCGGAAGAACAAGGCCCTGGACTGTGGTGCTGTGGATCCGGTGGAGGCTCTGCGGGGTCTGCTGAAGGCCAGACTGAGGGTGGAGTTTTCTTACTACCAGCTGATGGAGGACCTGCAGGCCTTCAGCCGGGTGTGGGCTGTGGGAGGGGTTTTGTGCTCCGTGGGTGGACATGGACAGTTAAACGTTCATGTTTGAAAAGAGTTTTCGGGACTGAAAGTTCTTTTCTGGTTTTGTGTGGGGTTTTTTTGGTTTTAGTTGCTCTGAAGAGACGATGAAACAGTGATTTGATTTGTAATTGCTAAATGTAAATAAAGGGATTTTTTTTAAATCAAAAAAATCATCTAGTCTCTCCTCTCCTATCCTCTCCTCTCCTCTAGTCTCTCCTCTCCTCTCCTTTAGTCTCTCCTCTCCTCTAGTCTCTCCTCTCCTATCCTCTCCTCTCCTCTCCTCTCCTCTCCTCTCTCCTCTCCTCTAGTCTCTCCTCTCCTCTCCTCAAGACTCTTTTTCATTTGTTTGTTGAGTGTCCTCGGCTGTCACAGCTCTTTGACCTTTTAAGGAGTTGGCTGCATGGTCTGGGGGAGGCCTTTTCCTTTCCACTGTTCATTTTTGGCCCAAAATACAGTGCTAAAAACAAAAAGGTACACACTTTGATAAACTTTCTGCTGGGCTCTGCCAAGTTGGCTATCTGGCTGACTTGCAGGAACCGGACTCAGGGTGCCGGCAGTGTGGAGCCGGTGCCGGTCTTAGAAGGACTTTTGAAATCCCGGCTCAGAGTGGAATATTGTTACTGTCAATCTGTGGACAATTTACAGGACTTTAAAGAAAGATGGACTGTTGGGGGTGTCCTGTGCTCTGTGACAGGGAATGGAGAGCTGGTATGTCATTTCTGAGTAGTTGTTTAACATTTACTGTGTCTGGCAGACTGTTTTATTCAGCAGCAGTTTTTCTCTGGTTTTGTTTCTTATTTTTCTTGATTTGAGCTAAATGGTTTTCAGTCATTGCTGAAATGATTTAATAAAGGGACTTGAAACCCAAACCTCTATCCTTGTTTCCTCCTCTCCTTTTCCCCTTCCATCTGTTTCCTCTTTTCTATCCTCTCCTCTCCTCTCTCTCTCCTTCTCTCTCCTCTCATCTTATTTTTCCTTTCACTCCTTTCCTCTTGTGTATCCTGTCCTCTCTTACCTTTCCTTTCTATCTCCTCTCTTCTCCTCTAACCTTGTTTCCTCTTTTCCTATTTTCCCTCCGCCTCTCTCCTCATCCGTTCCTCTCCTCTCATCCTTCTTTTCTCTCTGCTCTCCTCCACCCTTGTTTCCTCCTCTCCTCTTTCTCCTGTCACCTCTTTCCTCATTTGTTCCTCTCCTGTCATCTATCCTTGTTTCCTCCTCTTCTCTTACTTGTTTCCTTCCACTCCTTTCCTCATTTGTGCCTCTTCTCTATTTCCTTTCTCTCTCGTCCCTTGTTTCCTTTCTCCTCCAATTTTTTTCCTCCATCCCTTTCCTCTTTTGTACCCTCTTTTTCTCCTCTCTCCCTTCCCTCTTCCCTAATATTGTTTCCTCTTCTCTTCTCTGTTTCCCTCTCTTGTCCTTTTTTCCTTTCCTTTTTCTTATCCTCCTCTCGTCTTTATCTTTGCTCTCCTCCTTGTTTCCTCTCTCCTCTTTCATACTCCTTCCTCTCATGTCTTCTTTTTCTTTCCTCTCCTCTCATCTTTTTTATTCCATCCCTTCCCTCCTTTGTATCCTCTATTTTCCTTCCCCATCCTTTTTCCTCTTCTTATCCTCCTCTCATTTTTTCTCCTCTTCCCTCCTGTCCTTTATTCCTTTACTCCTCATCCCTTCCTCTTTATTTTTCCTTTCACCACTTTCCTCCTTTGTATCCTCTGTTCCTCTCTTCTCTCTTTCCCTTTTCCTTTCCTATTAGTTCTTCTCATGTCTTCTTTCTTTTCTTCTCCTTTCCTCTCCTCTATCCTTGTTTCCTCCTCTCCTCTTATATTTTCCATCCATCACTTTTCTCTTTTGTATACTTTTTTCTCCTCCTCTCCTTTTCCATTTCCCTCCTCTTGTCCTGTCCTCTTTTCCCTCCTCTTTCTTATCCTCCCCTCTACCTTTCTTTGCTCTGTTACATCCTTGTTTCCTCTTTCCTTTCCTCCCCTCTGTTTCCTCCTCTCCTCTGCCCTTATTTTTCATCACATCCCTTTCCTCCTTTACATCCTCTTCCATCTTCTTCTTTTTTCTCCTTTCCTCCACTGTCTCCTCACTTTCTTTCATGTCTTCACCTCTCTTCCTCTTCTTTTTACCATCACCCTTCTTTCATGTTGTCTCTCCTCTCTTTCTTCCTCCAGCTTCTTTTTCTTTTCTTTCCTGTCCTCACTTCAAACCTTGTTCCCTCTCCTCCCATGGCTCCTATTCATCTCCTCTTCTCCCCTGTGCTCTCATTTTTTTTCGTCTCCTGTCATGGTTTCTTTTTCTTCTCCTCTCCTCTGTTCATCTCTCTACTTCCACCTCTCCTTGTCATCTTCTATACCTTTCATTCCGTCTTTTCTCCTTTCTCCTCCTTTTCTCCCCATCTCCCTCTCATCCTCTCCTCTCCCTCCTTACTCCCTCTTTCTATCCTCTCAACTTTTTCATTTCTTCTCCTCTTTCCTCTCGTCCCTGCATCTCTCCTCTTCCCTTTCTCCTCCTCCCACTCTCTCTCGAAGTGCCCTCCTCTCCTTCATTTCTCATTTCATTCCTCCTCTCTTTCTTATCCTCTAATCTCCTGTCGTTTTTCCTTTCCTCTCCTCCTCCCTGTATCTTCCCTCTTTCCCTCTCCTCCCACTCTTTCTCAAAGTGCCTCCTCTCCCGTCTAATCATCTCTCCCTTTATCCACCTCTCCTCCCATCTCTCTTTTCATTTCTTTTTTCCCTGGCCTTTTCTTCTCCTCCATCCATCCCTCTCCCCCTGCATCTCCTACTCCTTCCTTTCATCTCTCCTCTCTGTTAGTCTCTCTCTCTCTCTCGCCTCCTCCTCCTCTCCTCTCATTTCCAGCAGTGGAGACTCAGTGAACAGCAGCGGCGGCAGCAGCAGTGTCACTCAGCACGGCAACGACTCGCATGAAAGTGAGGACCTCTGTTTTTCTTCTCATCTCTTTTGTTTTTTTGTTGTTGTTTTTTCCACATCACCTCCTCTTCCTCGTCCTCCTCTTCCTCTCCTCACCTCTCCTCTTCTTTTAGTTGTTTCTTCTCTACTTTTGGAGCCTCTCTTTCTGCCACATCTTTTCGGAGTGCAGCAGTATGAGGGTACCATGCATTCCAAATAGGTTTCTGTCCTTGCTCCAACTGGAGCATGTAGCCGTACGCTTTATTTTTTTATTTTTTATTTTTTCATTTCCTTGCGTCTCCTTTTTAATAAGTAGGCCAGTGTTGTAGCTTCAATGCAGTGTGTCAACCTCTGGGCGCTGATGTGCTACTGAATGGATATTTCAGCAGGTATGACTTTTAGTCTGAACTTAAATCATGTAAATCTTTCCTTCAGTGGCAGATGTGTTGCAGCAGGAGATGAAGCGGCATGATTTGGGTACAGTATGATGAAATATTGACCACAGCTGTGGTGCTGTGAGGATTTAAGACATGCAGGAGTATTTTTTGAGAGATTAGAAGTCAGATATTTTGTAGCTGGTGAGGATATTATTGGACGGTTTTCCTCTGTAACCAAAGAGACGTATTATTCTGCAGATTCTTCCACTCTCTCTTTCCTCTCATTCCTTTTCTCATTTTTGTACTTTCATTTATTTTCTCACCGACTGGCACAAAGACACTCTGTCTGCAGTGAATGCACTGGAGTTCAAACAAAAATGGGGATCATACCGTCGGACATTTAACCAGGATGGACTTATCGGATGTATTAACTTCCGTCATGGCCACGATTCCGGCCAATTTACCGCCAAACTCTTCGTTTGAGAATGTCAATCACACCTCCTCTTCCTCGCCGAGATCTCCTCCTCTACCTCCTCACTCGCAGGTGGCGTCAGTCTTCATCGTGCTGGTGGTCTCGGTCATCATACTGGGGACTGTGGTGGGTAACGTGCTGGTGGTGGTGGCGGTGTTCACCAGCCGAGCCCTGAGGCCGCCGCAGAATCTCTTCCTGGTGTCTCTGGCTTCAGCGGACATACTGGTGGCGACGCTGGTCATCCCCTTCTCCTTGGCGAATGAGGTGAGGAAACACACTTTCCAGTCTTTATCTGGACATCTCATCTGAACACGTGTCAGTAGAGGTGTAAATGCAGGTAGAACATCAGCCAAACTGTGGAGGCTGGAGGATCAAATCTCAGCCAGATCTGTGAGGCTGCACTGATCACTGTTAAGAAAACAAACTTTTAGACAGACTTAAGAGTTGGACAAGATAAAGATGTGACCCAACGATGGCACTAGATAAAAAAGTAAAGGATCACCACAAAGTTCATGAACGTCTGCACCAAATTTCATGGAAATCCATCCATCAATAGTCGAAACGTTTAATTCAAAACCATAAACCTGTTGGTGTCAGAGGTTCACCACAGTCAACAGGACACATCCTCTGGGGACCGTGAATATTGTTACTAAATTTCATGGCAATCCATCCAAGAGTTGTCGAAACATTTCACAAAAAAACAAAAACATCAACCCCGTTATGGTGCTGGAGAAAAAATCAGTGGATTTCATCCTTTGGAGACAATAAATATCTTCCATCCAGTAGTTGTTGAGATATTTCAGTCTGGATCAAACTGGTGGACCGACACACAGCACAGTCTCTCGTGCCATGCAGCGAGCGTCACTAAAAATCCAGCAAGTTGAAACGTCATCTAACTCCACCTCTTCCTGCTGCCTCAACACATCGAGCTCTGCCTCTGAAAACGAAATCAGCCCAGACACCAGAAGAATATGTTTGCATTATACATTTCTGCAAACCACAAACATGTTAGATTTGTACATTTCATATGCATCACATCAACATTTGTGAAGTGATTTGATGCTTACCAAGCTGCAGACCACTGCTGGAAACCAACACACATCAAAAGCAGTTGTGTTTTATCGCTATTTTTCCTCTGAGGATACGGCCATGAAAGGCAATTTGTTTTACAGAGACATCGCTGTGTTTCCTGCCGGGAACCAAGTACTTTGAGCCAAAACGAGATCTGTTCAGAACCATAACCAAGTGGATTTTGTGCCTAAATCTAACTGCACAACCTTTTTTCAAACATCAGTTCATATGATATCTTAGTGTCCGGCCAATGACAGCATGTACTCAACATGAAGTTGTTTCTCTAAAGTAAAGCTACGTAGGTTAGGTTTAAACAAGTAAACTTTTGTTAGGTTTAGGAGAGAAAAACACAGTGATGACAACCTTGAAATAAGTAAAAGTTCACACAAAGTTCACGCAGTTCTGAACGACGGTCTCCTGCGGAAAGTCCCGTATTTTTTTAACCCATCCACCACCTCAGTCTGCCTCCTCCCATGGACTGCTTCCTTCTTAACTCCTGTCGGCGCATTAGTCACATGATCGCAGCTTTTCCAGTTATGTCGGTTATACAGAATTACTGGCTCGTGATTGCGTGGGAAATTTCCAAATTTTGGTGCATTAGTTTTTGTAGGTATATGTGCGAACAGTACGTGAGAACAGCCTAAACCACACATTAACCACAGCGCTGTTGATACATAAAGAAACATAAAGTTTCAACTTAGGACGAACAAATGCAATTTATCAGTGGTTTGCAGAAACATATAACACCAACATTTTTTCTGGCAACTGGGTTGATGAAAAGTAAGTGGAACCCATTAAGCAATATTGCTTTTCTTGACCTATAGAGTCCCAGCAAATGTTTTTATTGAGACCCAGTTGCAACACAGGTTGAATTGAGATGATGGAAATGTTTATCAATGCCAGGTACAAATGCAAAACTCATGATCAAATGTCATCGTTCAGATTAAGGCAGGCAGATACAGATCACACATTAACTAATCTGACGATGGCAGTTGTGGATCAATGAAATCCACCGATAACAAAACCTCATGATCAGGGTGTGTTGATCTCTTTGTTCCTGAGTTTACACTGTGAATCTAATGATGCTGAATGTCAAACATTTTCTAGTTGACTGAAAGGGAACACGTGGTGCTGTTTGTCTGTTGC
The DNA here is from genome assembly GCF_041903045.1 of Epinephelus lanceolatus. Taxonomy (NCBI): domain Eukaryota; kingdom Metazoa; phylum Chordata; class Actinopteri; order Perciformes; family Serranidae; genus Epinephelus; species Epinephelus lanceolatus. The sequence goes on along the minus strand of NC_135735.1, from coordinate 2,834,615 downwards.
AAACCAAAACACATCAGAATAATTTGGACGAATCGTTAAAGTTCCAATAAAATCAAATTTGATGTTAATTTTTTTTTTATCACATATGAGCGCTTATTGTCAGGTTTGCGGGCGGTATCTGACTCAACAACAATTTATTTTTTTAGGTATTCTTGATGGAATTTGAGAGTTTGTCATTTCCAGAAAAAAAAAAAAAAAGACTCATCCTGCACTCAGGGGCTTTGCACCCAATGAAAGGCTAATATATAGAAACAAGCTTATCACAGCTCCATCGAGGGGTTGAGCCTACACCTCACCTACACCAGTAGCGCTGGCGGCTTCGGATCGTGACCCCAAAATGTACAGCCTCGCTCTAAAAATGGCCTCTTCATGGTTGTCTTCTTCGTCCATTTAATCCCTGTCCGATTTGTTGGTACAATCTGCAGGTGTGGTTGATGGTGAAAAGTCTTCACCAACAGAGAGCAGGCTGTCCTGAAATCTGGCAGGACGGGCGTAACACACATGCAGAACTATTGGCTATGTACATTTGCACATTTCTCACAGATCATATCAACATGTCCAAAGTGTTGTTGTATATGAGCTGACTGTGTCGTCAGGAGGTGGAGGGGATGGTGGATGGTGTGTCTCGTAGGAGAGATGCCCACCAAGGTGCAGACCACTGCTCAAGATCAACAAACAACAACACTGTGCGTGTTTACAGAGTCACTGCTGTTTTTCCAGCAGCTGTTTAGACACCAGACGTTGGTGTTTTTTTAGCGACCCATCTGTGTTGTTTGAGCGGAGAGTGAAATGTTTTTTACAGAGACATTGTGCATTTCCTGCTCCAAAAACTGTGAATTTTAAGCCAATATATGATCTTTTCCAACCATAATCAAACAGTTTTTCTGCCTAAACATAACCACGTTACCCACAATGCTGTTACAACATAAAGTAACACTCTCGTACTCTATACAGTAAAGTACAAATGTACAATGCCAACATTTATTCTGGCGATTGGGTTGCTGTTGGCTACTGTAAACAGCGATTAATATCTGTTACAAGTCCCTCCCTAGCTTCCAACAGCACTCAAGAAGATAAACTGTGTGAGATTCAGGCTGTGAGCATCTTGACTTCACTGTTGACATTTTCTGAATAATTCTGGACAATTAAAATGATGATCGTCTGCTAGATCTGTAGCTGGTGTTTCCTCTCTGAAGTTCTCTTCTAATAACAGTTCACTGATTTATCTCTGCGTTTTATCAACCGTTAATACTTGAAACTTACCTGAAGCTTCTGCTGTGTTGCGTTCAATGTCCGACACTTCTCATGTCTGTAAAGCCCCGTCTCCACCGAGCAGTTATGGTTCAGTTCAGTTCGATGCACTCTCTGTCTCCACAGTGTAAAGTTGTGGATGGTCCCAACAGAAGCGTTCCTTAGCGTCCCCATGTTTGGTCCCCCCTCTGTTGGGGTACCTAGCACACAGATCTGGTACTAAAAGGTGGAGCTAGAAACCCTGCAGTCTGATTGGTCAGTAGAGGACGGTCACTCTGGTTTTATGTAACCTCTGTTCATACATCAGTAAACTACAACTATAAAATGAAAGAGAAAAAATAACTTCATTCACTGGGCCGACTGCCGGCAACTTTTAAGGTGGAACGTTAACTTGTAATGTTACTCAATGCATGAGTTGATGACGTGAATCCATCAGCACACCTTAAATTTCACTGTGACAACTTTGACCATCACTTTAGTTTTTATATGACACACACTTTTAGTAATGACTTTAAAAATATAGATTAATTTGGAGCGGATTATGTGAAGGTCATATATTCTAATCCTCACTTCCTGTTGGCTACAGCAGCACTAAACCCTTGAGCTTGCCTGAGAAGGACTAAATGCACAAAGCTGCTATTTTTAAATATCCCATGGAGAGAGACTCTCACTGCAGCCTGTTCTATTTTGTTGTGAAAATGTGGGCGTGCAGCCTCGTTCTGTGGACGATAAACCAGGTGCAGACTTCCATCTGTGTCACCGCTGATGAGGAAATACAGCGAGTGCTGGACGGAGCAGTGAGTGACAACAACCCCGCCCACATTTAAGAGGACTGTCTGAACACACCGAGGGTCTAGGTACCATGTCTGAAGGCTTACTGCTGGTTCCAAAGGTACTGGACTGAAAGGGTTTGGTGGAAACAGGGCTTAACAGTTTCCTGTCTGCTGTAGAGCTTGTTTTTGGTCATAACACAGACAGTCAGGTGACCGAGGGTCATTCTCATCCATCTGTCTGCTGCACTCATCATCTGACTTAATATCCACTCTGTGTCGCCTGTTTTACAGCTAATGGACTGTTGGTTTTATGAGGAGAGTCATTACATCAATTACTGACGAGCTAAAGAGAAAACAAAGCTACAGCCTTCTTCTGCTGTTCACTATGCAGAATGTTTCTCGTCATGATTGATCAAGATTCATCTGTGATCAGAACTTAGGTTGATTAATTCATGAATTTATTGTCTCAGTTTCGATCAAAGCTCAGATCGACTTCTCAGGAAAATTGTTGCAGTGGTTCCATCTCAGCTCTCCTCTCAACTTCACCCTCATTTCACAGCTCCACAAACACAAACTGAGAATAAAACTCCACAGAAAAGTGAATGCAGCATCATCCAAACGCTGCACTGCAGCTGAGAACGTCCAATATTTACTCCTTTATCACCTGCCAGAGAAGAAAACTCATGAAGAAGAGGTAAAGCCGAGACTTTTCTCTTAAAACAGACTTCATTTGGACAGCAGAGCGCACGCTGTGGAGGAATGTGATGGATATTTTACAGTCTCTTGCAGCCGTGAAAAGACTGTCGGCTTAAATAATTTTCAAGAGGGCTGATATGAAACCACAGGGGCAAACTCACTGAGAGTGTTTCCTGCCAACTAGAAACAGTTGCGGCTGACGTGGCAGTAATGAGATATTGACTGGATTGTTATTTCGAGGTAAAATAATCCTCCAGGTGCTTTGCTCAAGGCCACTTTGTTTTTCTCTGCAGGTCATTTCTGGGGCTTGATGAAGTCATTATCATATCTTAATTGGTTTGTCCTCTCTCCAGGTCATGGGCTACTGGTACTTTGGTTCCATCTGGTGCTCCTTCTACCTGGCTCTGGACGTGCTCTTCTGCACTTCCTCCATCGTCCACCTCTGCGCCATCAGCCTCGACCGCTACTGGTCAGTCACCAAAGCTGTCAGCTACAACCGCAAACGGACGCCCAGACGGATTAAAATGATGATCAGCATCGTGTGGCTCATATCCATCATCATCTCCTCCCCACCGCTCCTCATGACGCAGAAGGAGGAGGATTTGGGGACGGAGGAGGAGAGCGACATGCAGAGGCAGGAGTGTCTCCTCATCAACCAGACGTGGTACATCCTCTCCTCCTGCCTCGTGTCCTTCTTTGCCCCGGGCGTCATCATGATACTCGTGTATTGTAAGATCTACCGTGTTGCCAAGCAGCGGGCGTCCACTGTGTTTGTGGCGAAGAACGTGCTGGAGAGGCAGCCATCGCAGTCTGAGACCTGCTTTGTGGGTGCGTCCAGGACTTGCCAAAGAAAGGGAGCCGGCTGCGGTGACTCCCAGTACGAACTGGACAGCCCGCGGCCTGCCAACAGACACAGCTCTTCCAACATGGACAGCAACAGGAGAGGAGAGCTGGACGATATCGACTTGGAGGAGAGGAGCTGCGAGGCTGCCATAAAAACATCCTCCTCATTTTCCTCCGCTCTCCGCTTCTCCAGGAGAGCCGGCGTAAGTGTGAAAACAGAGGAGCGGAAGGACGCAGAGGGACAATCAAACAGGTTGAAGCCTCCTCCTCCTCCTCCGTCCTGTGCCTCCATATCATGGGCATCATCTGAGAACTGCTCCCACCACTTCCTCCTCCCGTCTCCGGTGCCTCTCCGCAGCAGGCAGATGTCTCTGTCCAAAAACAAAGTGGCACAGATGAGAGAGAAGCGCTTCACATTTGTTCTGGCGGTGGTGATGGGGGTTTTTGTCCTCTGCTGGTTCCCGTTCTTCTTCACCTACAGTCTGCAGGCTGTCTGCAGAGAGAACTGCGCGATCCCTGACGCACTCTTCAACCTGTTTTTCTGGATCGGATACTGCAACAGCTGCCTGAACCCCATCATATACACCATCTTCAACCGAGACTTCAGGAGGGCCTTCAAGAAGATTTTATTCCAGACTCACAAACGAACATAACATGTGAATGTACGTGTGTTTGACGAACACAAATGTGTGTGCACACAGTTTTAATCCTGTTTTCCACTGTGCTGTCATACCGACATTAAAGGGCTTGCCATACAGCCTGCGTATTGATTTATTATTCAGCTCCTCATTAATTTATTATAACAATCACTTTCTATTCTAGTGTAAACGAGTCAGAGGAAGATGATGATGACACACGGACGCTGTGTGTGCAGGTGTTTCTAACTCTGCTTCCTTGATGCAACAACACATAGACATTACAACGTGGGCTTTGCCTATATTTGAATGTTAATTAGAGGAAAATGGCTGCAGGGCTGTGAATATCGTCCCCGCAGAGCTCCGAGATGTCTGCACGCTGTAGCAGACAGTCTCACTGGCTCTGCAGATTCTATATTGACACAGATGCAGATTTAAGGAGCTGAGAAAAACTGACTGCGCTTTAAAGAAACATACAGTGAGCCTTTAATGGATTTCTGTGCCTCAGAGTAATTAAACACCAGCAGCACCCAAAGTTTAAACTTTAACTTCAAGTCGACATAAAGCGCAGAGAGCCGAATGAAAGTTACCAGTTTTTCACAGAGCAGCAACGTTCTGTTGACACTGCACAGCTCGGGGGCAAAGACATAAAAAATTCATATGCAGCTAGCAGATGGGCCGAGCCGCCGAACACAGAGAGAAAGAGGGAGGGGACAAAGAGAAAGAAAAGAAATGCCTAACTATACCAGAGCCTCTGAATAAATATAATCAACCTGAGGCTCATACAACAATGGATAATTATGCTGTGAAGCTCAGGGTGAAATGACAGGACTCGGAGTGCTCGTCTCCACTGACGAGATGCTTTTATCTTTTCAAACACAAAGCAGTGGCAGAGGGAGTGACAAGTCCAAGGCCACAAACGGTGTTACATCACTGTGGTTGCCATGCAACACGGGGGTTGACCACAACTCAGAAGTTGCATAATTAATTATCTCACCTTAACTGATGTAGAGCAGAGTTCTTTAATGGCTTTCAGGTCAAGGATCCCTTAACTTAACTTAACTTAAAGAGAGACGGAGCAGGAAACCCAACAGGCTCTCATCCCAACTCATCACATCCGGCTGCTTTGTCAATGGACCTACTCATCTAAATATGACGCGCTAGGTACCTGCCTGCGTCAATTTTGGACGTTCACGGACGGTGTATCAATTTACAGCTGTTACTGTACATGTATTGTGTCTTTTCAAAATACACTTACACACAGGATACACAGGAAATGGACACTGTCTGCTGGCTACATGTGCAAAGTCTTTTACAAAATAAATTTACAACATAGATAAAACACTTAGTGGTTATGTTTAGAGCAGTGGTTCCCAACTGGTCCAGCCACAGGGACCAAATTTCTCCTTAGTCGTTAGTTCAAAGTCCACACAGTTTAATATATTCACCGTCATACTTTTGGCCATGTCGTCAAGTTTAGCCCAGTTCAGACCAAAGATTTGTGACAAATCAAGCTGAAACAGGGGGGGGACCCCCAAAAGCCTTCCATTTCATATATGTCTCCCCCCGTATGCCTGAAACTAAACATACACCTGTAGCTGGTAGGACTGGGGAGTGGAGTTAAAGAACTCTGTGAATTCAATCTACAACTCTACTTTCCCTCCATTTTTCTTTACTGTAAACATCACCATCGCCGCCTCCTGTCAAAATATTGTAATGGAGGTCAGAGCTCAAATTAGTTGAACTTGTGCAGCACAAAGTGGTTGAAAATCAATGTCGTGCAGCTGGTATAACATGCACAGCAACAGCGTTGAACATGCACGTCTGATGAAGCTCCATCGGGATGTTTTGTACTTCAAGCAGGTCATATTTTTAACAAAACTGTGTGTCGAGATGCGGCTGATCTCCGGGGAGTCGTTAGAATAGATAAACACCAGACAAAACTCTTCATAGCTCAGCTGTGATGTTATTGTGGGCAGATGTTGCTGTGATACAGGTCGTGGTTTCAGCACCCAAAAAGAGATTTATAACACAAAGGTCGAGACGACAGGCCAGACTCCGAGTAGAAGGAAACTGACTCCTGAAGGTGGACGTGTGACATCACACTTTCAGCACCCAAGCAGCAATCGTTCCATGCTGTGATGACCTGTCACAATTCTGCACGAAGGGGCCCAAGCAGCAGCCTTCAGGAATGAGAAATGAAGCCAACATGGAAGTGCCAACAACTGCAGTTCCTCTGATGTCCACTTGAGGCTGGCTCCAAGAGCTAGTCAGTCCCCATAAACCTGCATGTTAAAAAGTCCAACTTCACAGGAGAAATGACATCTTCATCCTGTTCATACATTGTCTGTTTTCAAAATACACTTCTGTTTTCACAGGAAATGTGCAGTTTGTATACAGTTACCTTTGCTGCTGGAAATGTTCCCATAACTTTGATTTTGTCTGGAGTAAATATGACTCTGTGAAAAACATGTCCTCAAACCTCTGGTCTGAAACACCTATTACGATCGACAGCACAACAAGGTGAAGCTCCAGGAAATACACCCCACCAAAGGTGAGCCCTCCTCAGCCCCGGAGGTCGGCTGTAACCCTACACTGGCTAAGCAACCAAAACTGGATTTTACTCCACCTTTCAGCCAGATCTCTGGGACAGCACCAGTCACTTGCAAATGCAGACCCTCAGGTAAATAGAAGCTTCCTAGCCTCAGCTACACTTCCTGGTGATCACCTTGACATTCACACAGAGATACATTTGAATTTTGGGGAGATACGCAGTTACCAGTTTTATGTGGTGTAAAGGAAAAGCAATAAAACAAGTAGTGTAACGAATTACTGTTGGCAGGGAGTAATGAGTAAAGTTATATTATTACTTTTGAAATGAGTAATGAGTAATAAATTACATTTTTAGAATAACAAGCCCGTCACTTCTCACAAATAAAGCTCCTTCTTCTCCTTTTTGGTTTTCAGGAGCTGTTGGTAACGGCGCATTCGCTGCATTACCGCCTGCTTTTGTTTCAGAGCGGACCAAATGTCAATCCGATCCATTAATCCTGTTTGTCTGATGAAACTGAAGAAAACCTTTCTGCCTGATCCACTCGACAGGTTGAGATATTTGTGCCTATGTTGCCTCTCTTCATACTTATTATTCTCCGTGATTACGTGCACTACAGACTCCTTGTCATGTATCCTGTTGACAGTGACCTTTTCTCTTCTTGCTCTAAATCTTGAATTGACTTTATTATACAAACTGCACAGAAGCCTCCCCTTTATTTCACTGCTCTTTCCTCTCTGCTGCTGCTGCTTTACTCCAAACTGTTCTCTTGACCTCTGATTGGCTAAATGAGACTTGTAAATCGACATCGTCTCTGTGTTCAACTTGTTTTTATAACCCGTCCACCTCCGCACTTCCCCTTCAGACCTGCGTGTGCATGTGCCCACGTAAACAGAATCGACGTGTTGAATGAGTCTGGAGAAAACTTGTAACACTCAGAAGTGAAGGCAAGGCGACTTTATTTAAATAGCATATTTCACACACTGAGGTGTTTCACAGTGCTTTACAGACAGGCGAAGGAAAGCATCAGAATGAGATTTAAACTCTGTGTTGTTCTGACTCGAGGTACGAGCAGCTGGTTTGTGGGATCTCTTCCAAACTGAAACAGAATCGGAGCAGATGAAAGTGTTCAGGGGTTTATTCTCTTCTACCAGACACAGAGTCAAAGGTTGTGCAAGTGTCTCGACTGAACAGACTCCTACATCATTCAGTGCACGCTTTATTCCAACATCTTTTCTGTCTGGAACTGAAACAGCAGCCCCTAATGGGCTGATCGGCATCAGCTGTTTGCAGTGTGCTTCACAATAATTGGCTCATTAACAGCTGAATGGCCACAATAACATCCACCATATTCATGGCTGTCAATCAGCTGTTGTTAGTGGTTATTAGCATCATAGATATATGTTGGTGAAGATTCTCAGTCATCCAGGTCATGGTAATATTAAGTGCTGTATCGAAGGCAACTGGACTCACTTGAGTTTCTTGAAGATGTTTCATCTCTCATCCAAGAAGCTTCTTCAGTTCTAATGGACTCGCAGTCGCAGTCTTTAGACTCTGTGTAGGTGTGAACCCTGACAGAGTCGTTGAGGTCACATGTGAGTCGTTGACCCGCCTGGCCATCTTGTGTGTCGTTAGGGCCAGATGGGACCAGGTTTAAATGGGTGTCAAGTAGGGGTGGGAATCTTTGGGCACCTCACGATTCGATTACGATTCAGGGGCTACGATTCGAGTATAAAACGATTATTGATGCATCTTTAATTGATGTATATTGATGCACTTTTTCACAACACACATTTCTTTTTGTCTCACTGAATAAGCATTCAACACTTGCAATTTTTAAAAACAGTGCATCTGTAATAAGAAAGAGTTGAATTCATTTCCATTATATTTTATTAAACATATAAATGGAAATGCTTGCAAACTGTAAAGTTACAAGTTCGTTGTACGGAACCAAAGGTAACAACAGGTATCTTAAATCACAAGATAAAATGCGCAGTTAGAGTAACAAATGATTCAGTGGCGACAGACGTCCACGCCTCACATGTAACCGTGTTCCTACCTACCTGCCTTCAACAGTGAGGCCATGACTTCTGTTTTGGTTTGATGGTAGAGTGTCGGTGAAATAGCGTCGGGATGGGATGGTGTATCTGGGCTCCAGTGTATGCAGCAGTGCTCGAAATCCCTGATTTTCCACGACAGAATAAGGACGCAAATCCTTGGCAATAAATGCCGCCATGGCCTTTGTAATTCGCTTCGCCTTTTCCGATGAGGGTGGCAGCTTTCTAATTGCTTCCTCGATTGTTCTCTGGTCAGTAGCGCCACTAGTTGCCGCAGCAACAACAGCCTGACAACAGTCCCTGACTCCTCCGTCAGGTGGAATCGAGTTACATGGCTTCTCATGTTTGTTGTGTTGCCAAAGTATTTTATTTTAGCACGACACAGCTTACATATAACGTGGCTCTTGTCCAGTTCGCTTCCGCCGTCAACGTTGTAGAAGCCAAAGTATTTCCACACATCTGCTTTTAAATTAGAAGAAGCTGTTCAGCTCTCACGGCGAGGTGGGTAGCGGGCAGCCATGTTTGTTTTCCTCTGTGCGCGTGTCGGCGTGTCTGCTCCAGGTGCACATCCCAAAGTGTCCTGGAGCCGGTCGCAGCGCACCATAAAGGCAGAAATACGCCCGCCGGGAGCAGTTCAGCACCGCAGAGAGCTCCCCAGAGTTAATAACAGGAGGTTATGGTGTTTTATTCTCTCCTCTCTATGACACTTGTATCTTGACCAGTAGTCTACTTTTGTTGCGTTTGCTGATCCTCTATGGTACACAAATACAGTATAGCCTAGTATAAACACATATCGGAACAACGGGACTAATGGGATGTCGGACCAATGACATGGAGCCCTTCTGCACACCTTGGTTGGAACCAGTGCTTATTTGACGTCCTGTTGCCTTTCTATCATCTTGAACCAGTCTGGCCATTCTCCTCTGACCTCTGGCATCAACAAGGCATTTTGGCTCACTGGATATTTTCTCTTTTTGGGACCATCCTCTGTAAACCCTAGAGATGGCTGTGCTGAAAATCCCAGTAAATACTCAGACCAGCCCGTCTGGCACCAACAACCATGCCACGTTCAAAGTCACTTCAATCACCTTTCTTCATCATTCTGATGCTCCGTTTGAACTTCAGCAGCTCGTCTTCACCATGTCTACATGACTAAATGTTAATGAGCTGCTGCCATGTGATTGGCTGATTAGCTATTTGTGGCCTGGACTGTATGTTGAATAGGTATATACATTTAAGAGGTGTTAGGAATACTGAACAGTTGAATAATTGCACATTAAAAAAGAGTAATAATAATTGTACCTTCAGTCCAGCAGCCTAAAATCAGAATGCAGCTTTCTGTCAGTTCAATGCGTTCCAACCTGCTGTTGCTGGGGGGACTCAAGTAAAGTACAAGTGCCTCAAAATTGTACATAAGTACAGTACTTCAGCAGCCCTGATTGGCTACTTTCCACCACTGGAGATGAATCATGGTCATTATGGCTCCTGTGTTTGCAGGTGATGTTGTGTCGCTTGCTGCTCAGTTCCATGTCACTGAATCTCTCTGTATTCATTTGGTATTATTATTGTAGCAGCAGAGCTCATGTCCTGCGGTGCTCGACTTGTCACTAATGTCCAAAGTGATAATTTGGACACTCCTGTGGGCTGAACTGGTCTTTGGCACATTTCCCCCGGGTGGTTTCAAGTTGTTCCGGTGGTTTTCTATTAGCTCACGCTCGTTATTCAGCGGTTCACAAGAGGATACTCGATGGTTTATGGTCGTTCATATCATGATGGAATCCACTCATGGACCACTCAGTGCCCTCTGAGATCCCAGCAATTAACTCGGTGAGCACAGTGTCCCCATCACTGTCATAAACGATGGCCAAATCTATATGAGAATCAGACGCTGTAATAACCTGGACACGTCCTTTGGCTTTAACGCTCACGTGAGTCTGTCTGTCTGCAGCTCCTTTAATGATCTTTTAAAAAACAAATCAACGTGACATTTTGGCGGAGAGGATGCAGACGGCTTTATCACCATGTTCAATAGTTCTGTCTCTTTCATTCACATCTGTCAGCCCAGAATAAATCCTAAAGCACTGAGAGAAGCTCTGCCACACACAGAGTGTTAAAAATCATCCGTGTGATGACTCCTAACCTTCAAACTGTTATTGTCGAGCTCTTGTGTGTCTACATGTGAGAGCCAAGAGGTGCTGGTTATTTTAAAATCTGGTGTGGTTTGTTGGTTCAGAGGCTCACAGGCCACACTGAGGAACATAACAGTTCTCTGTCTGCCAGGTGAAACGATGACACGAGGTCCTGGACTCAGCACATTTCACCACTGGCTGCCTCCAACTGTGTGGGCGTCAAGTAAAAATGTGAATATGTAAATTCACTGTTCACATGAAAAATTCAGCGGTGAGACTGAAATAGAGTTTTACAGGCATGTCTCTGTGCAGTGGTTGTAAGAGTGGTTTAAATAAGCACATTTTACATCAGATGTCAATAAATCTCACTTGTTTGATGCGTTGGCTTCGTCTGCAGTGAATAAGACAGAATATCTCTATTTCGTCTTTAATAATAAAAAACAAAATCATTAGAAAGCAACTATAAAACAAGACCAAACCCCCGTAGTGGCCGTTTGAGGCTGCAGTTCTCATTACACAGCAGAAAATAAAACTGACAGATGGATGAAAAATACAGAGAACTTTGCCCCGACTGGATTCTAATACTGTTAGCTGAGAATAAGAAATAATTAAAGCCCAGACGGAGGTCGTGTTTTCACCAAAATCAAAAGGTTTGACCTCTGCACACTGCAGACTCAGACTCGTCAGGTTCAAGAGATGTCCATTTTTGAATCATTCATAAAATCACAAACAGATTTCACAAGCAGCAGATGGATGTTTTTAGTAGTTTAGCTGTTGCAATTTGCAATTTGTTTCATTACGGTTCCAGTCACTAGGCATGTGCGAGAAAGTCAACCATCATAACAACAAGGCGGACTCCTGAGCTCTGCTTGTGCTGCTCACCCTGTTGAATTTATCAACGCTTCTCCTGCACAGTGTAGATTTATTGTAGCAACTCCACCTCGTCGTCCGTCCGCACAAACGTTCGTGCTGTTTCCATTTTGTTTGTTTACACATCACCGCTCTGTAGAAGAAATTGCATGTGCAAAGTCACACCGCCAACTACTGGCCTGGCATGTATACTGCAGTGTTTTTGGTCATGTTTGCGGATCTGTGTGCACGGCGATTGTTATCAAAACGTTGTTGTCTGAACACAGAGCTGGCTGGTAACTTTTCAATACGAAAATGAGAAACGATTCTGTTTTCAGCTAATCGTTTTCATGTCAACATGGTCAAAGAAGGTGCGCACCTGAGAGCGATTGCTGTGTTCACGCCTGCCCAAACGAGCTGCACTCAGAGGGCAAACTTGAAGTCGATTCAACTGAACCAAACAGGGCAGGTGAGAAAGCACCCTAACATCCCCCCCAGAGAGAAACAGAGTCCGGTGAATGACTGAGCGTATCCTGCAGTTTGTCATAACGCCAGACTTGATCTGATGTTACAACAAAACGACAGTTTTACAGTGAACACAGTGAAACAGCAGATGATCTGTACTGTCGAGCTGTTTAATCGTTGAACATGTTGCAAAATGCCACAAAAACTTCAGCTGTCACACTGTTTAAAAATGTATTTGTTAACACTCCATCTGTGCTCAGGCTACATTTTGGCTGCTTGTGACATCTGGACATTTAATTAGTTTTATCCATTATATGAAACCATACACTAAAACGTGACTGGACTTTTGTTTTCTCAGTTGTGCTCAAGAGGGAGATGAAGAAGCCGTCAGTATGTGCACAAGGACAAAGTTTGCAGCTGTGTATGCATACAAATAAGTGACCAAAGTGATGAAGAAAAGAGCTGCGGTGCCCCTCAGTGCAGAAGCAAAGAAAACATCAACTCCCAGCAGTCTGTCAGTGTCACAGAGACCAGCTCTCTCCGTCCCTGAGCTGCTCTGGTGGAATCAATTAAAAAAGAGAGAAGAGAGTTGTGAACCTAAAAACAGCAGATAAATGTATCGACCAGGGGAGAGCTGCAGGCGCAGAGAATATTAATCACTGCTTTGTATGTGGAGAGAAATCCTTCATGATTCCTGCACAATAGACGGATACACACATGTACGATGTGTCTCCAAAACTACTGAATGAGAAAAGATTAACGTAGCGCTTTGTTTTACTAAACTGTGGTGGAGTAATGAGACAGTTAAAGGACAGCATGTGCTCAGTAACACGCTCTTTGATGTGGCTGTTATTCCTAATGGAGAAATGCACGATTTGATTACAGTCAAAACTGGGGCTGGGGCGAGTCCTCCAGAAACTTGAGTAACTTAATTACCGCAATAATTGACCCTTCACTAAGCCCCGCCCATTTGTGATGGTCCCTCAAGCTGTTGGAGCTGGCATGGAGCCCACACTGTAACTAACTGCACTCCCTGAAGAATTTACATCACAGTTTCGAAAAAGCGATTTCAGAGAGAAGCAGACAAAAGAACTACAATATGCGTCTGAAGGATAA